>NC_142760.1:24564907-24869639 GCF_054948205.1 Urtica dioica subsp. dioica | reverse complement strand
GTGGAGGCCGAGAGGGCGAGCCTCGACCTCCTGGGCGCTGGCCGAGCGCTGGCCGAGTGGAGGCCGAGAGGGCGAGCCTCGACCTCCCGGGCGCTGGCCGAGCGCCGGCCGAGTAGAGGCCGAGAGGGCGAGTCTCGACCTCCCAGGCGCTGGCCGAGCGTTGGCCGAGTGGAGGCCGAGAGGGCGAGTCTCGACCTCCCGGGCGCTGGCCGAGCGCTGGCCGAGTGGAGGCCGAGAGGGCGAGCCTCGACCTCCCGGGCGCTGGCCGAGTGGAGGCCGAGAGGGCGAGCCTCGACCTCCCGAGCGCTTGCCGAGCGCCGGCCGAGTGGAGGCCGAGCCCCGGCTGGGTCGACTGGTCTTGGGCCTCTCGGCCATGGCCCGGCCGTCGGCCGAGAGGGGTTCCCTCGGGCCTCCACGGGCGCTGTCGACCCGGGACGGGCCGATAACAGTATCTTTTTTTTTTTTACTTATTATTAGTGTTTTTTTTGGTATGGTGGTGGAGAGAACTCGTGGTGCTTGCGAGCGTAGGATTTCTGCTATGGGAACACTTTCCGTTCCGTTCTTCAGTTTGAGGAGGTCGACACCTTCTGTGGGAGCAAGGCTTCCTTCTCAGCCTCATGGGTTCGGCCCGTCTTGTCATGCCGGCATGGCCCCTGCCTCATTCTTGAAGGTGTCAGGTGCTAGCTCGAAGAGGCCTAGGGACATAAAGGCTCCATTGTATACTCCAATTCGTGGCAGCACCTCTAAGAAGTATAGGAAAACTCCTCTCACATCGCCCATTGTAGTGACATCCTCCTCTCAGGGTCACTCCCTTTGGCCGCCAAGGCCATTGCTTCCATCGGGGCAGCTTTACCGTCGGAGGTGACCAGAATAGATCATATGCTCGGCATTTCTCTCGTTGAGGCACGTACTCGGAATTCCCTACATGTATGTATGTATGTATATATATATATATATATATATATATATATATAAATTTAACGGGCTGTTCCACTTGTTTTATTTTCTTTATATGTTTGCAGTGTTATGTTTTTGCCCCTGCTACTAAACGCAACTTCTTTGACTAGATGAGGCGGGCCGAGACCTCATTCGAAACCCTCCGCCTTACGAGGGAAGAGGGTCTGAAGGCTGGAGTCGGGATGACGGTGCTTCAATAATTAAGAAGCTACGAGAAGAGGCTGTTGACTTCTCGGAAAGAACCGTGATCAAGCGGTTGAGTTTTGGCGTCTCCGTTCGGACCTATAGGCTATTCGGGTAGATCATGACACCATTCGTACAGGATGTGACGCGTCTCGGGTGAAGTATGGCTCGCTTCAGGCGGCGTAGCGCCAACTCCTCTCTGATCAAGCATACGAGCGTCTGAGTTCTTATTGGCTTGGGATCTTCCAAGGGAGACGAAGACGATAGCGGAGAAACCAAGTCTCCCAATTTCCTTCTCCTATGTTCCTTCTTACTTGCCTCCAGAGGTGACTAAGCCAGGCGACAGCGATGAGGTTCCTCCTTGGGACGCGGAGCGAGTAAACTTGGATGGTGATAGCGATTCGTCGCTTTAGAAGCTTGCATTTCCAATGCCTGTGCGGTTGCTTATGACTTTCCGTACTTGTCTTTTTTTTTTGTAGTTATTATGTTTACATGCTTTTGGGCAAACTATCATTTGTTGATTTTTTATTTTTGGTGGCGTGGTTCGTTGTGCGTCTTTTTAACCCATTGTATTCTTGCGGGTCCCCGTTTGGGTGTGTCTTATCGACAAATGAACGCTTTCCCTTTTTGCACTTGTAATTGTATGAAGTTTTTGGAATCTCTAATTATTTATACGATTAGTCTCCTTTATTTTTTTTGCTTGTGTTTGTTGTATGGACATGATTGAGCTTATGCAAGATTTTGATGCATTTTTCATTTTCTCAAGCCTTGATGAGGCTTTGAGGTGAGTCCGGGTTTCGATGGTACAAATTCCCTTATCTCGAGCTTTATGGGATTCTTTTAGTTGCATTCAGGATCTTAGTGTTGCAAGTTCCTGTTTTCTCGGATCCCATAAAAGCTTTGAGGTCGGTCGGGGACTCAATGATACGAGTCCTCTCATCTAGGGTCGCACAAAATTCTTTGAGATATGTTTTGGGTTTTGATGCCGCAATCACCTCTTTCTCAGATTCCATCGACACTTTGAGATCGGTCGGGGACTCGATGGCGCGAGTCCCCTCATCTCGGGTCGCACAGAATTCTTTGAGATATGTTTGGGATTTGGATGTCGCAATCACCTCTTTCTCAGATTCCATCGACGCTTTGAGGTCGGTCGGGGACTCGATGCCGCGAGTCCCCTCATCTCGGATCGCAAAGAATTCTTTGAGATATGTTTGGGGTTTTAACGCCACAATCACCTCTTTTCTCGTATTCCATGGACGCTTGGAGGTACGTTTGGGGGCTCTATATCTTGTCCATTTTATTTTAATTGCCGTTGCATTTGGTATTTGGCTTAGGCCATTAACCCTCCAGTTTTTATGCAATTCGTTTAAATTGTATGAAAAGTTAGCTAATTATTGCCAATTGAGCGTGACTCTCGACTTCATTAATTGCTTGGGTGCGTGGCCGCTTTTGAAAATTAAAAATATACTCAGGCACCGCCACTTTTAGAAAAGTAACACGACACTTGGGCCGGTGGCCGCTTTTGGAAAGTAAAAACATGGCAAAGTAAACAATGAAGCCCTTCGGTGGCCGCTTTAGATAACATTGCGTTATGGTCTACTGGTAATATTGGTGGAGGTGCTCCGCAATCCACGGGTGCCTGATCTCTATGCCGTCCATCTCATTGAGGTAATAGAATCTGTTGTGGATCACCTTTCGGATTCAGTAAAGCCCTTCCCAGTTTGGCCCGAGTGCTCCCGCCTCGTGTACTTGTGTGTTTTGGAACACTTTCCTCGAGACGAGGCTTCCTTCGACGGACTTTAACCTTCGAGTTATAGTGCTTTTCAACGGTCCTTTTCTGGGCAGCCATTCGAGTGAACGCTTCAGCTCTCCTTTCTTCGATCACATCAAGCACCATCCGAAGGGCTTCATTGTTTTCGCATTCATCGAAGGTTTCCATTTGAAATGACGGTGCTCCGATCTCGACTGGGATGATAGCTCCAACTCTGTTGGCCAGGGAGAATGGTGTTGGGTCGGTGGCGGTTCTCATCATCGTCCAATAGGCCCAGAAGACGAGAGGTAGCTCATCGGCCCATGCGTCTTCTCTTCTAGTTTCTTCTTCAAAGTGTCCTTCATTGTCTTGTTCACAGCTTCAACTTGACCATTCACATGCGGATGGCGCGGTAAGGGGAACGTTTTGCTCATCTTCGGGTGCTCACATATCGTGTTGGAATTGATCTAGGGTTTAAGAAAAAGTTTAACGCTTCGGTAAGCGGCGGAATTTTAAAAATTTCTTTTGACAAGTAAAACGATTTTACTAACCTAGACAAAGAGCAAGCGCATGTAAATAAAAACTATTATGAGAATAAATAATTTACTAACCTTTTTAGAAGCTTGAACGTTGATGAGCCTTCGGAAGGTTGAAAACGTTCGTCTCCCTCGCAGCACATCTCTCTTCTTTCCTTGCCAACTCGAGAAACCACGAAAGTTTCTATCACTATAATCACTCGAGAAAAATAGGAATTAGTGTGTGGGCACTTTTAAACACTACGACTCAAGAACAAGTCTCAAAGTCGAAGAGCTAAACTCGCTAGGTCAAATGAGGACCTAGGTGCCAAAACAAAAACGAAAAGAACTTAGAGAGAGAAGGAGAGAGGGGCGGCCAAGCTAGAGAGAGAAGCTCTCAAATCTCTAAAACTTGGGATGAATGAAATGTGAAGAATGAGAGCTCTATTTATAGGAGAGACTTTACCTTCAATAAGTTAGTTTCCTCTTCTATAGAATATTACATATTCATGAGCAAATATTCCCTCCTTCTCCTTAGAGTCACACGGCCAAATACCCTTCTAGAACGCTTGGATTTGTTTCCTCTTTTGCTTCCCTAGTTGGCGCCCACCTTGTTCCTCATAGAGGAAATTTGTTTCCTCTTTTTCTTTTGGCAAGTATCTTCATACATTAATGCACAAAATAAACTCTCTTTCACACTAAGAGCTGCACGAATTTTATCTCCCATTTCCTTGGGTTGGACGGCCTAAAGGCTTCTCCTAGATCCTCATGTCGAATTGCTTTGCTAGCCAGACCTTAACCTCAGATAACTTACCCATAACATTTCCTATGAATAATATATCATTGACATACGGTACCAGAAACACAACTTTACCTTCGTGCATTAACTTGTCGACGCACAGCTCATCTATTGACTGCTCAAAGCCGAAGCTCTTTACAGTTTCATCAAATCTAATATTCCATGACCTAGATGCTTGCTTTAATCCATAAATGGACTTAAGAAACTAACAAACCTTGGTCTCTTGACCTTTTTCCACGAAACTGTCTGGTTGAGCCATGTAAATGCACTCGTCAAGATTGCCATTCAGGAAGGCTGTCTTGACATCCATTTGCTAGATCTCATAGTCGAGAGCTGCGGCAATGGATATGAGTATGCGGATGGATTACAGCATCGCGACTGGTGAGAAGGTTTCTTCATAGTCAATCCCTTCTTGTTGGGTATAACCCTTAGCCACAAGTCGTGCTTTGAACGTCTCGACGCTCCCATCCGGACCCATTTTCTTCTTGTATATCCACTAACACCCTATAGGTTTAATCCCTTCAGGAAGGTCTACAAGTTTCCAGACTTTGTTGACATACATCGAGTGCATTTCAACTTTCATGGCGTCAAGCCAAAGGTTTGATTCAGAAAAAGCCATTGCTTGGCTATAGGAAACAGGATCATCCATGTCAGAGACGGCTACGAGAGAGTATCCATATGACATGTACCTGTCAGGCTTTTGAGTAGCCCTCCCACTACGTCAAAGTACTACTTGACAAGATTCTGATGAGTTAGGCTGTGTTTCAGTTGGGCTAAGAACAGTTCTTACAGATGAGGTAGAAGCTTCCTCATCCAACTTTTCTTCAAGCACAATTTTGCTTCTAGGTTTTGCATACTTCATAAAGTCCTCCTCAAGGAAACGAGCATTCGTGCTAACGAAAGTCTTATCGTCCTCTAGACACTATAGAATGTGAAACCTTTTGTTTCATTTGGATATCCAACAAACAAACACAATTCTGACCTACTAGTCAACTTCCTAGTCTTTTGCCTCAGAACGTGTGCGGGGCATCCCCAAATTTTGATGCGGCCAAGATTTACTTTACGGCCAGTCCATCGTTCATAAGGAGTACCGAACCATTTTGGACAGAACTTGGTTCAGAATGTAAGCGGTTGTTTCGAGGGCATATCCGCAAAAGGAAAGAGGGAGTGATGAGTAACTCATCATTGATCTATCCATCTCCATAAGAGTTCGATTTCTTCTCTCTGACTCTCTGTTTTGTTGAGGTGTGCCAGGTGCGGTAAGCTGAGAAGCGATACTTTCTTCTTTAAGAAAGTCATCGAACTTTCCAGACATATACTCACCACCTCGATCAGATCGAAGGGTTTTGATCACTTTGCCAGTTTGCTTTTCCACTAAAGCCCTAAAGACCTTAAATACGTTAAAGGTCTCGGATTTGTGTTTGAGCAAATAGACAAAACCATATCGCGAGTAATCATCGGTGAAGATAACGAAGTATTCGTATCCTCCACGTGCCTGTTGGCTGAGCGGACCACATACATCAGAATGTACTAGTGCCAGCAACTCAGTGGCTCTTCGACCCTTATCGGAGAAAGGTCGCTTAGTCAATTTTCCTTCTATGCAGGATTCACAAGTAGGTAGTGAACCTATTGCAGAGGCTTGGAGTGGACCATCCCTCACAAGTCTCTTAATCCTATCTAGACTGATATGACCAAGTCTTAAGTGCTAGAGGTATGTTAATTTTGTTAGGTCGGAGGATTCAGAAAGTTTGATCCTCTTTGGCTCCCTAATTAGATCGTTATCTATTTCGGTGTCTATAAGAAAAGGTTGAGTGGGATAAATGTAGAAAAGAGCATTCTTCATACATGCATCAGTGACAAAAGAATTATCAGGAAACGAAATACGAATTCCATTCTTAATGAACTTTAAACAATAATCTTGCTCAAGAAGACTTGCAACGGATATTAAGTTCTTCCCAAAGGTAGGAACAAAATAAACATTATTCAAGTTTAAAGCGCGGTCTTCAAAAGACAACGTCACGGATCCCACAGCCTTCGCGAACACCTGGCTTCCATCACCCCATTTGAAACAGAGGCGGACAACTCTTCTTATCGGCCTTGTGAGGTCTCTTCTTAGATCCAGAGGCGGAGGCTTTGCGCTCAGTAGCATGTGCCTTTCCTTGATTCCTCTTTCTCTTAGTGAGACCTTCAGCAGTGGGAAGCCCCTTCATAAGCTTGGTAATAGTGTACTCTAGCTTGTTCATGGAGTAGTTCCACTTGAAGGTATCATAAGATTCAGGGAGAGTTTCCAAGATCATATCTATTTTGGTCTCCTCGTTAATCTTAGATCCTAGGATTTCCATCTTATTCAGGTAACTAATGATCAGCATCAGATGGTCCCTGACAGGAGACCCAACCTTCATGCGACAGTTCATAAACTGTCGGACTGCTTGTTGTCTTGTTTGACGCCTTTGCCTTCCAAACATCTCATGAAGATTGTAGAGCATGTCAGCGACAGTCTCGATGTCACGATGTTGCTGTTTCAGCATATTGTTCATAGATGCTAAGATATAGCATCTCACAATCTCATCGGATCGAAGCCAGGCCGCTAAGGCGTCTTTGTCATCTTGAGTCGAATCATCATTCGTCAGAGGTGGACACGGGGTGGTGAGTACCCATTTGTGCTTGTTAACGGTAAGGATGATATCGAGGTTATGTTTCGAATCTACGTAGTTTTTGTTTTCGAGTTTGTTCGAGGAAAGGATGATCGAGAGAAGGTTGAGAGACATGTTGCTAAATTAAGTTGAAACAAGTTTATGATTAGTCTTTGGTTTAGGATTTAAGTTTGTTTAAGACTTGATAAAATCCAAAGGTGTTATAAACCAAGCAATAATTTACTCCCTCAAGAGAAGGCCGCAAAAAATCTCCATTTATAAGTAAATGACACATCATTAATGCTTAGCCAAGATGTCAATACACCAATATTGACTAGCCACCTTTTAAATTGGTTTGATCACTCACATCCTTTCGCAGAGCCTCAAGGGAGGATTACTAGGGATTGAGCCTAAGTGTGCAACCAACCACTTAGTCCAAAAGGTCAACTTTGAAAAACAATCCCCCAAGGGGAGGCCTTGTCATCATCGTTTCACTCTCGAACGTAGCTCATTGAGCAATGATCGAAGCAAAAACGCCTTAAAGTACTTCCATTTAAGAGATGGCCACAAGAGTGGCTCTTAGTCTCACGTTAATTGCTTCTTTCATTAGTGTTGGGGATCGTGGGTTATAAACAACAAGTATAACTCTCCCACTTAGTTTTTGGAGTTGGTACATCGACTCTTATAAGTTCAGAAACGATTTTCCTAATTATAGAGCGATAGAGCGGAGAACTAGAAAAGAATCCTAGAAATTCATGTTCAGAGCAGTGTTAGTGCATAAAGGTACAAGGGACATACTCGGATCTTTTCCTATTTTCTATTCGGGGAGAGT
The DNA here is from genome assembly GCF_054948205.1 of Urtica dioica subsp. dioica. Classification (NCBI taxonomy): domain Eukaryota; kingdom Viridiplantae; phylum Streptophyta; class Magnoliopsida; order Rosales; family Urticaceae; genus Urtica; species Urtica dioica. The sequence goes on along the minus strand of NC_142760.1, from coordinate 24,861,970 downwards.
GCATGAGGGAAGTGTGAACTTCAACTCACTCGAACACTTGGACGTTTGAGATTACACATCCTTTTTATTGTCGGCTTGTCTAAGAAGAGACCTCCCACTCAAATTTTCTAGAGCATATAGATTTTGAACATATGTGATATAGATATAGTTTTGAAAACATTATGAAAACTTATTTGATTTGGATGACAAAATATTTTCAAGTTTGAAAACGAAAACGGTTTTTCAAAATTCAAACTAGTTTTGTAAAAATTCAATTTCAATTAAACCTTCAAAAATCAAAACATTTTAATCTTTCACATTATGTTTATAATCTTATAAAAATATTTTTTCTCAAGAAAGTTTTCTCATTAGAGTTCTATAACTCATGGTAGTGGGGTTGAAAATCCGGATTTCTAAAAAACTGGACTTTCGGAACATCAGCGCACCTCGGAGTAAAATCGCCATAACTGGCGGCTCCGATGTCCTTTTGACCCAAAAATGGTGGCATTGGAAAGATGACAGACAGACCTTTAATTTGATTCAAGAATCAATAAATTTCGATATATGAGAAGAGAGTTATGCCAGTTTTACTGCGGGTTTTACTCCAGCTCGAAGAAAACAGAAATAATTAAAGTTCGGTCTTTTAGTGCGTAAAAAGAATCGAGTGTAACGGAACGTTTTAGGAAGTTGTTAAGGCTTTTATTTGTGTTTTATTAACATGGTAATAACATGATATAAAAGAAATAACAACAAGCATAAAACGATTCAAATAAATAAAAGAAACTACCAAGACAATACAACTAGTCACAAAATTTACTCGAAATATTCTCAAACTTTTAAAACACGTTTTTCAATAAAAAAAATTAAAAACTTTAAGAAGTGATTCTAATGTGTTTTAATAACATCCCAAACTCATAGAAAATCAATATGATTTTTAATTTAAAGGCAAGAGCAATAAATTTAAAAAAAAATCTAAGATAACAATTCTAACTTGTCACAAAATTAGTTAACTTTTGAAAACGATTTTCAAGCTCATAATTTTAAATACATGTATATGCATATCTTTGACCATAGCTCTAATACCATTTGTTGGAATTGATCTAGGGTTTAAGAAAAAGTTTAACGCTTCGGTAAGCGGCGGAATTTTAAAAATTTTCTTTTGACAAGTAAAACGATTTTACTAACCTAGACAAAGAGCAAGCACATGTAAATAAAAACTATTATGAGCATAAATAATTTACTAACCTTTTTAGAACCTTGAACGTTGATGAGCCTTCGGATGGTTGAAAACGTTCGTCTCCCTCGCAACACGTCTCTCTTCTTTCCTCGCCAACTCGAGCAACCACGAAAGTTTCTATCACTATAATCACTCGAGAAAAATAGGAATGTGTGTGTGGGCACTTTTAAACACTACGACTCAAGAACAAGTTTCAAAGTCGAAGAGCTAAACTCGCTAGGTCAAATGAGGACCTATGTGCCAAAACAAAAACGAAAAGAACTTAGAGAGAGAAGGAGAGAGGGGCGGCCATGCTAGAGAGAGAAGCTCTCAAATCTATAAAACTTGGGATAAATGAAATGTGAAGATTGAGGGATCTATTTATAGGAGATGCTTTACCTTCAATAAGGTAGTTTCCTCTTCTATAGAATATCACATATTCATGAGCAAATATTCCCTCCTTCTCCTTAAAGTCACACGGCCAAATACCCTTCTAGAAGGCTTGTATTTGTTTCCTCTTTTGCTTCCCTAGTTGGCGCCCACCTTGTTCCTCATAGAATAAATTTGTATCCTCTTTTTCTTTTGGCAAGTATCTTCATACATTAATGCACAAAATAAACTCTCTTTCACACTAAGGGCTGCACAAATTTTATCTCCCATTTCCTTGGGTTGGACGGCCAAAAGGCTTCTAGAATGCCTTTCTAGATTTTTCTTTACTTGTTCATGACAACATAAGAAAGGCCCATTAAGAATTTTCAAGTAAAATTCTATGAAATGAAATTAGTTCACAAGGCCCAATGATCATATTATGGCCGAGTGTTATTAGTCATCATATGACCATGTCAAAAAATTTAATGACATTCATTTCATGCCTTGTCCAAAAAGAGACAAAATTACCCTTTTGACAATTTTCGTAAAACTTGTCTCGTTCTTTTTTCGACTTAGCTTCTAGTTTAACTATTCCTACTTGATGTGATTTGTGACACTGACCTCATGGATCCAAATGAACAAAGCTTGAGCTAAATACTTGAACTCAAAAGTTCACAAACCTTTTCCAAGTTTAGCTTAATGTCAACTGACTCCACTAAAGAGTTGACACTGAAAATCTCTCGGTTTAAATGAATTTATTTTCTACTCAAGAATTCAACCAAATTATGATGAGCGGATTCACTCACTATTATCTATGTTTACCCTTCATGAATATCATCAGCTAGTCGGGATTTACAAAATTACCATTTTACTCTTCTAGCTGTTATTTCCTCAACTCCTTTGTCGCTTGTGAATAAGTTAGAAACAATGTATTGACGAGGAGCTAACAAGTCACATTGTTTCATCCAAAAGAGTCAGGACTAAATTTGGACACTGGCCAATTCATTTATTCACATTCCAAGGAACAAAGCATGAGGTGATATACATTGCATTTCAGCAATCTTGTACATGAATTTCATATCTATGAGAACTTCACAAAGTTACTCATGACATCTTCACAACTTAGTACTTCACCAATAGGCCCTGTTCAAAATCACATAGTGAGTCCGAACTTTGACTTTCTCAAATGAGAATACGTAAGCTGTGAAATGGCATGTCTCACTTCAGGATTAAGGTAAGCACGATGCAATTCATACGTAGTGACTTCGAGACATAAGAGGTTAAATGGTTTGTTCTTATTTTGTCTCTAGAAGTGCACTGGTCAATTCTGTACCTTCGGAAGATACCTAGAAGAACTATAGAGTCTTCAACTCTCAATGCCCCATAACCAGACATCATAGGTTCTCCTAACAATCGTACTGAGGTCAATAGTCCTTTGACCCTTAGATTGCGAATATATCGTTTTATGCAAACTACAAAGAGTTTGTTCAAGCAAATCTACATTTGTCTCTTTGTAATTTGTTAAGTTTGTTTATGGACTAAAGACTAATGTTTTATCATAAAGCTTCAAACAGACAAGGAAGAATAAATGAACGTTTCAACTTTTTATTAATGAATAAACAATTACAAGCAAGAGTCTTCATGAGACTTTATTACATCAAATGTACAAAATAAAGACTACAACTCTTCTTGTGGGCACCATTTACAACATATCGCTCGGACTCTTGCGTTGTCAAACTGACTGCCGTTACCGGTGACTATCGAGGCGGGGATCCCGTGGCGACATAGAATTGACAGCCACATGAAGTTTGTCGTATTGGCTTCGGTTATTGTGGCTAGAGGTTCTGCCTCTACCTGACGCCATCGGGAGTCTGCCAATAAGGTCCACTACCCATTTCCCAAACGGGCACGCCACGAGGATTGGGCATAATTGGGGAACATGCAAGAATTTCTGACACTTGTCGCATTTTTGCGCTAAGCTGAAGGCGTCCTTCTTCATCGTGGGCCAGAAATATCCTTGCTTGAGCGCCTTCAGAGTCAGGGATCAGCCTGCGGAGTGATTTCCACATATCGCTTCATGGATTTCCCTCAAAACATAGTTGGCTTCGGCCTTGTCCAGACATCAGAGGAGCGGCTGCGAGTGTCCTCTCTTGTAGACAGTGGAACCACGCAAAACGTATTTGTGCGCATGGTACTTCACCCTCTTAGCTTCAGCTTGGTTGGCGGGGAACGTGTTGTCGTGGATGTAGTCGACGATTGAAGATATCCAGTTCGGCTGTGGTTCTTCTTCGATCAATCTCACTTCTCTCCTGTTGATGGATGGGAGCTTTAGGGTCTCGATGGGCACTTTTCTTTATTGATCGATGTTGCCTCTGGGGACTTGCATGATCTCGTACTAGCATATTGCCTCTAGTCGGAGCTTGGCCTCCTCCAGGTATGTGGCCATGTTTTCTTCCTTCGCCTGGTACTCCCCATTGACTTGGTTGGCGATGAGGAGTGAGTTGTAGTGAATCCTGAGGTTTTTCGCTCCAAGTTTTCAGGCTATGTCGAGTCCCCCTAGGAGAGCTTCGTATTCTGCCTCGTTGTTTGAGTTCTTGAATTGAAAATGAATGGGATACTTGAGCTTCTCTCTGTCTTGGTTGATGAAGATGATTCTTGCTCCTGACCCATGCACGTTAGATGCTTAGTCCATATGGAGGATCCAGATTGGCCCGTCGAGGGTAGTGTTCCTCTTCTTTTCCGCCTCATTGTCCTCTGTGGTCTCTTTTTCTCTTTTGGTTTTCTCGTCTTGGAATATGTTCACGTTGTAGGTGAATTCAACGATGAAGTCAGTGATAGCTTGTCCTTTGATCGCGACCCTAGGCTGAAATTCCATCCCATATTCGCCCAACTCTTGAGACCAGATGGCCATTCCTGTTGAGGTGCCCTTCTACATCACCTTCTTGATCGGACATTCGGTCTTCATAACGATTTGGTGTGCTTGAAAATATGGTCGGAGCTTCCTTGCCGCCATCGTCAAAGCAAGAGACAATTTTCCTATCTCCGAATATCGCGTCTCTGCGTCCAAAAGAGCCTTGCTCACGTAGTATACAAGCCATTGGATCTTTTCTTCTTCTCGGACGAGGACCGCGCTTACCACCCTCATAGATATGGAGAGGTACAGATAAAAGGTCTCACCATCCTTTCGCTTTGCCCAGAGTAGTGGTGTGGCAAAGTAGGCCTTCAGGTCTTGGAATGTGACCTCAGACTCGTTGGTCCAATTGATGTGGGCTCCTCCTTTGATGGCTTGGAAGAAAGGCTGGCACCGATCGGTGGCCTTGCACACAAATCGGCTAAGCGCAGCCACGCGTCCAGTGAGGCTTTGATCCTCCTTTGCCTTGGTCGGGGATCTCATATCTAGGAGGGCCTGGATCTTTTCAGGATTGGCTTCGATTCCTCGCTGGTTGACGATGAATCCCAAGAATTTTCCCGATTCGACTCCAAATGTGCACTTGTTCGGGTTTGACTTCATCTTATACTTTTAGAGGAGAGCGAACGTCTCTTCTAAGTCTTTGACGTGGTCCGGTGCCTTGAGGCTCTTGACGAGCATGTCGCCAACGTAAACCTCCATCGTCTTTCCGATCTTCTTGGCAAACATCTGGTTTACCAAACGTTGGTAAGTGGCTCCGACGTTCTTCAATCCGAATGGCATTACTTGGTAGCAAAATAGTCATCGCTCAGTGGTGAACGTGGTTTTAAGTTCGTCTGGTTCGTACATTCTTATCTGATTGTATCTTGAGTATGCGTCCATGAAGCTCATGAGTTCATGTCCAGCAGTGGAGTCGACCAGCTGGTCTATCCTTGGCAAGGGAAAACAATCCTTTGGGCACGCCTTATTTAGGTCGGTGTAGTCGATGTAGGTTCGCCATTTTCCATTCGATTTCTTCACCATGACTACATTGGAGACCTAATTGGGGAACTTGGCTTCGCAAACGAACTTGGCAGTGATCAATTTCTTGACTTCCTTGTTGATCGCGAGGTATCTCTCAGGGTTGAACGATCTTCTCTTTTGGATTTTTCCTTTTTCTCTAGTGAGCAGATTGAGTCGATGGGCAATGACCTCCGGGTCGATTCCCAGCATATCCGCGTGCGTTCATGCGAAGACATCCTTGTGTTCCAGGAGGGTTGATCCGAGTTGACCTTTCAGTTCGGCCGACAAGTGTGCTCCGATCATGACGACCTATTCGGGTTTGACGTCGTCTAGTATCACGGGTGTGAGATCACTCGATGCTTCCACTTTCTTGATGTCAGCTTCTTTCCTCGAGCCCAAGTCTCCGGACATATGCGTCTCGTCGATCTCGTTTGTGAGGTCGTTTCTGATATGATATATGGCCCCCACTATCTCATCTTACTGTGAGATCCTTGAATGTGACACATTTTTGAGTCGGCCTGGTTTCCTTGCATTACCCCCACTCCCGACGATGTTGGAAATTTCATTAGGAGATGGTACGTCGAGGTGACCGTGCGAAGCTTGTTGAGAGTTGGTCATCCTATGATAACGTTATGAGCGGAAGGTTGGTCCACAATCAAGAAGTTTACCAAATGCGTGATTTGGGCCTCACCCTCTTGTCCAACGGTGATTGGGATGTTGATGAAGCCTTCTGTGTAAACACGTTCCCCCGTGAACCCAAAGAGTAGTGTCTTGACTGGGGTCGGGTGGATTTTGCCAAGATCCATCCGGTCGAGGGCCGTCTTGAACAAGATATCGGCTGAACTCCCATTGTCGATGAGAATCCTCTTCACTAGATTGTTTGCCACTTGTGCTTTGACAACAATTAGTCATTGTGCGGATGCATGACTCGGCGAGCCTCCTCTTTTGTGAAGTTGATCGTCTTGTACAGTGTGGTGGGCGATTTGCTCTTGGTAAGGTTAATGTCATGAGATGGGCCTTCTCCAGCCGCCAGCCTCGCGTAGTTTCTTCGTTCATGCACGGTTTCCCCCAACTCGGGTCCTCCAAAAATAGTTTTCATGATATTTAGCGAAGCGTAGGTCGTGGTGCCTCGGGCGTCGTTAATGTCGCTGCCGCCCGTGATGACCTCCTTAGCATGATCTTGTCGATGTCGTTCTGAGAAGCCTGTCTTCTTGAAGCGGGGTCTGGATTGACGACCATCATTATCACGAAATCCTTTAGCTTGCCGTCTTGGATGAGGTCTTTGATCTATCTCTTGAGTTGGACGCACTCAGCGGTGATATGGCCGTGGTATTTGTGGAACTCGTAGTACTTGTTCTTGTTTCGCATTGATGGGTCCTTGAATAGGGGTCGAGGCTCAGTAAACATGTCCCCGTGTAAGGCTAGGATCCTATCCAGCGTGGTCTTGAGTGGCGTGAAGACGACGTTTCTCTGAAACTTCACGACCAATAGGGGCTTCAAGTTTGTCGTGGGGTGGACGTTTGAGTCTGTGACGTGCGTGCTCCAGTTTTTCTTCCTTTGTGTGTCATTGCCGGCTCCATCCTTGTCTCTATGATGGCTTCCCCTCTTGTAGATTCTTCGACTCTCGTAATATTCCTCGACCGCAATATGTTCTAATATTCTTCGACTCAAACGCGGTGCCAGTGAGCATGAGGCAGAATCCCTGACACATCGTCGATTATGATTGTCCTGCCATTTTCATATTCATTTGGTATCGATGGATGTGGTAGAGTGGGCTTGTGCTCCCATCGTAGAACGGTATACTAGGCGGGCAAAAATTTCCTACAGTATCGTCGACGAGCACATTCGCGATGAATGGTGAAGCTATGCCTTCGATCACGCTTTTTACAAGCGGGGTTCTAGTTTATGTCATGCGTAGCTTTCAAACTTCCTCTCTCAGCTCATTAACCACATTTGTTAGCTCTTCGTTCCCGGCCTGCGTGGCGGCAGGAGCAAATCGAGTAGTGCACCCTCTTTCGTTTGATGCTTGGGTAGCATACAAAGCAGGAGGCGACGGTGTTGCCATTGTCGGGGGGCGCCCACCTAGCGTTGAGGTGTCGTCTCAATTCCAAGTGTGGCTCCAAGCGTCTTGGAGTCCTTGTGCATCGGGGTGGTGAGAACCTTCTCACGTCTCTACTGTCGGCAATTTCCTCTCCTTGCCCAAGCCGCTCAAAGGAAGACCTTCGTGATTCGGACCTCGCTCTTGCTGTGGAGCGAACGGCCTAGGGGAGGTAACGCGAGATTGTGGGTCTCTTTTGCCCATAGGTCGGATAGGCCCCCGAGCGCTGGGGTGCCTGGATCTCTGGGCATTGATCTTGCTCCTAGACGGTTCTCAATTTCACCTGCTGGTGACGGTTGATTTCTCGAATACTTGGGTCAGGCGCGTCGTTTTGTCCGACTTCGTTGTTGGGTACTTGCACTTGCTCGCGCATTTGATCCCTTGAGTGAGCGTTTTGTGCGTGCCATTGTCTCGCTACACGCCACGACCTTCTCCTCTCGATCTCTTGCGAACTCGCTTGCTAATAGGAAAAGAATGTTCTCTAGGCACTCCATGCGGTCGTCTCGTTCGATGAAGAAAGTGTCGGGGGCGGGATTTCTAACATCGGTGGTATTTGGGTGCGGCGGAGGCGTGGTGCCTGCTGCCGGGACGACGCTTGGTGGTGACATTTCTTGGCCGTGCCTTACTTGAGTTCAGGCCCGTGTGTGAAGTGCTACGCTCTTCACCTGTTGAGGGCGTTGCTTCCAGAAGCGGTGGTGCCGTTGGACATCTTGCAAGAGATTTTTGCAGGAGGAGTCTTCTGGTTATGATGATTCGGCGGAGTAGTCCTCTGGTCATGTGACTTTCGGTGGAGGATTCTTCCAGTTTTGAAAAGAGAAAGTCTACCAGGGAGGCTTGTGATGGTCCCGTAGATGGAGGTGGTGTTGTCAATGGTGCCCACAAGAAGAGTAGTAGTATCTATTTATGTACATTTGATGTAATACAGTCTAACGAAGACTCTTGCTTGTAATTGCCAAATCATTAATAAAAAGTTGAAATGTTCATTCAATCTTCTTAGTCTGTTTAAAGCTTTATGATAATCTATAGTCTTTAGTCCTTAAACAACCTAACAACATTCGAAGAGACAAATGTAGATTTGCATGAACAAACTCTTCATGGTTTGCTTAAAACAATATATTCGCAATCTAAGGATCGAAGGACTATTGATTTTCAGTACGATTGTTAGAAGAATCTATGATGTCTGGTTATGGGACATTGAGAGTTGGAGACTCTATAGTTCTTCTAGGTATCTTCTGAAGGTACTAAATTGACCAATGCACTTCTAGAGACAGAATAAAAACAAACCATTTAACCTCTTATGTCTCGAAGTCACTACGTATGAATTGAATCATGCTTACCTCAATCCTGAAATGAGACATGTCACTTCATAGCATACGTATTCTCATTTGAGAAAGTCAAAGTCCGGATTCACTATGTGATTCTGAACTGCGCCTATTGGTGAAGTACTAAGTTATGAAGGTGTCATGAGTAACTTTGTGAAGATCTCATAGATATGGAATTCATGTACAAGATTGCTGAAATGCAATGTATATCACCTCATGCTTTGTTCCTTGGAATGTGAATAAATGAACTGGCCAATGTCCAAATTGAGTCATGACTCTTTTGGATGAATCAATGTGACTTGTTAGCTCCTCGTCAATACATTGTGTATAACTTATTCACAAGCGACAAATGAATTGAGGAAATAACAGATGGAATGGTAAACTGATAATTTTGTAAATCCCGGCTAGCTGATGATATTCATGAAGGGTAAACATAGATAATATTTAGTGGATCCACTCATCACAATTAAATTGAATTCTTGAGTAGAAAATAAATTCAATTGAACCGAGAGATTCTTAGTGTCAACTCTTTAGTGGAGTCAGTTGACATTAAGCTAAACTTGGAAAAGGTTTGTGAACTTTTGAGTCCAGGTATGTTAGCTCAAGCTTCGTTCATTTGGATCCATGAGGTCACTATCACAAATCATATCGAGTAGGATTAGTTAAACTAGAAGCTTAGTCAAAACAAGAAAGAGACAAGTTTTACGAAAATTATCTAAAAGGGTATTTTTGTCTTTTTGGACTTAGGATGTCAATATATTTTTTGACATTGTCATATGATGACAAATAAACCACTCGGCCATGATAAGATTATGGGCCTTGAGGATTAATTTCATTTTATATAATTTTACATGAAAATTCTTAGTGGGCCTTTCTTATGTTGTCATGAACAAATGAAGAAACATCTAAAAGCTCCTTCTAGATGCCCCTTGGCCGCCTAAAATAGCTAGACAAAGAGAGATTATTTTGTGCATTGATGTATGAATATATTTGCCAATAGAAAAAGAGGAAACAAATTTCCTCTTCAAGGAAAGAGGAATTTCAGCCAAAGCAAGAAGGGAAGCAAAATAGGAAACAAATCCAAGGGCTTCTAGAAGCTCTCTTGGCTGTGTGAATGAGGAAGGAAGGAGCAAAATTTTGCTAATAAAATGTGATATTCTATAGAAGAGGAAACTACCTTGTTGAAGGAAATTCCTCTCCTGTAAATAGGGCCCTCATTCTCATTGTTTATTCATTCCAAAGTTTTAGAGATTGAGAGCTTCTCTCTCTAGATTGGCCTCCCCCTCTCCCTCTCTCTCTCTAGTTCTTTTCGTTTTTGCTTTGGCACCTAGGTCCACATTTGACCTAGTGTTTTAGCTCTTCGACTCTTAGACTTGTTCTTGAGTCGTCGTGTTTAAAAGTGCCCACACACTAATTCGTTCTAATCTCGAGTGATTTTTGTGATAGAAACTTTCGTGGTTACTCGAGTTCTCGAAGAACGAAGAAAGACGAGCTGCATGGGGAGACGAACGTTTCAACCTTCCTAAGACTTCTCAACGTTCAAGCTTCACAAAGGTTAGTAAACGAGTAATGTACTTTAATAGTTTTAATTTAAATATAAACGTGTCCTTGCTCTTTGTCTAGGTTAGTAAAATCGGTTTACTTGTTTAAAATAAAATTTTTATTTTCCGCTGCTTGTTTGAAGCGTTAAATCTTTTCTTAACCCTAGATCAATTCCAACAGGTGGATATGCCAGTGGAGAACTCGTGGTTTTTTTCAAATACCCCTCCTTCTAGTGCCAAAATGTTAATCCCGTTTTTGGATTAGCATTCAGAACCGTCCGTGGTTCGATCTAGTGGCGGAGCCTACGACCGCACGTAGGTTAAGCGTTGTGAAGTTCTTCTATTCTCTTCATCTTTGCCTCACCGGAAAGTGGTTTTCGGCTCCTCGTCACTTCGCCAATAGTCGACCTCCGTGTTCTTTACGTTCTTCGTGTTCTTTGTGTTCTTCATCTTTTCTTTGTTCTCTTATCTTGGTCTTGATTCTTTCATCTCTTCTCTCAATCTTTGTCTTTTATTTTTCTTGGTATTTTCTGATCTTTTGAGTGCTTTGGGAGCTTTTGTGAGTTTTGAGAGCTTTTGTTTTTCTTCCAAAATTTTCTCTTCCTTTTGGTGAAAAATAAGGGGGTATTTATAGGATTTTGAGTGTGTAAAGTCATGTACACTTGGTCGGAGGGATCTTCTAGTTTTGTGGGTTTTATCGGAGGTATCCTCCGGTTTTGTGGGTTCTACCGGAGGGATCCTTCGGTTTTGGTGATATTACCTGAGGGGTCTTCCGGTTTTGTGGTTTCTACAGGCGGGATCCTCTGATTTTGGGGATTTTACCGGAGGGGTCCATCGGTTTTGTGGGTTCTACAGGAGGGATCCTCAAGATTTGTGAGTTTTATCGGAGGGATCCTCTGGTTTCGTTGGTTCTACCTAGATTTCATTTGAGATTCAGCTAACTTTCATATGAAAAATAAATACATGAACGATAGAAATAGAGGAGAGCTAGATGAAATTTTGAGAAGCTTTCCAGCATAGAACATTCATGTGTCTACTTCTTTTATGTCATGGGTGAAATTTAACTCAATTTCTATTTCAATTCTGTGACACCAACTTTGTTCGTATTTTATCTAAAATGTTGTGGGAGACTCATCTCGCAGAAGAGAAAAAATAATTTGTGGGAGTTTTATCAGAAACTAATATCTGATTCACAGATTCAGTCCTTGCTATTTTTGAAACTAGTGTCTGATCTTTCATCGCCGGGGACGGAGTCGCTAAAGACTCCGGCGGCGGTGGAACAAGTTAGTCAGTCTTGATACCAAAGATAGGATATCCGACATTTTGCGCGGTGGTTTGAGCAGATTTTGCCTTTTACTCTGCTTCTTCTTATGGTGTTTCTCCGCCAACATTACCAAGGTCAAGTTTTCTCTAAATTTCTCTTCGACCCAATTTGGATGACCTTAATTTCGGTGATTTCACTCCAATTGGCTTTTTCATGCTTTTCCATTGTGATTTGGATCGCCGCGGTGATGTTCAAAACGAACGACATTGTGAGAAAACAAACGGTTCTGAAGGTAACGATGAAGATTCTCGTTTTGTTTCCTTTCAAGTGTAATTGGTTATTTGGTGATTTCTTCTCCGAAACTTTTTTTTAATTTAATTATTTATATTATCTTTTGGATTGTTTTGTTATGATAGGGCAAGAGAAAAGTTGCAGTGCTTGTGGGTATTAATTAAGTGTTCATGCTTCATGGTATATGCTTTTATTGGTGGTACGGAAAAGACGATCTTCTTTATCCTTTGGCCCTGGTTCCTCTGAAATCAACCCCTCCTTTTTTTGCATGCCATTTTCATCATCATGATCAATAGTAATGTTTATCGCTTTCTTCTTTCAACTTAATTTTTGTGTGCCATATGCTATGATAGTTTAATCGAAATTCCGAGGTTTTTAGTCAATTTTTTTTTCTCTTGATTTTCCATTTATGATGAAACCCTTCAAGTTATGCTGCGAGAAGGAATGGCTCATTTTCGTATTTTGCCTATGATACAGATAATATTTAACTCCCATTAGAAAAGTAATATATTGACAAAGATCTTCTATCTGCAAGGCCGGCCCGAACTCATCCGGGGCCCTAGGCGAATAAACATTTTGGGGCCTTTTGATAACAATAAAAAATTAAATATAAAACAAAAAATTATAATAAAGTTTTTCATTCATCAAAACATAACACGCCTAGCACTTCTAGATGCAAAAGTACTAATCAAATTCGTACAATCAAGTTTCTCGACCATATCTTTTTCAATAGACAGAATAGCTAAACCGCTCAATCTTTCTTGCGACATAGTTGAACGAAGATAAGACTTGATACTTTTAACTTTGAGAAGCTTCTTTCTGCATGGGCAACCGTGACCGGTAAAGTTAGCATAATTCTGTAAGCGATCCACGCATTTGGATAAATGCAATCCAAGTCCTTAATGTAATTCAAAACATTGATTACTTTGTTTATATCTTCCGGGACACTATGGCTCAACATTTCCAGTTCCTTGAAGAGATCATTATTGTCTAAATCTGAAATCTCATTATGCTCCATCGATGATGCAAGATTGTCGCAGAAACTCTTTAAAGTGTGTTTATCGGCGACTTTTAATTTCTTCAAATCAAATAAAAGCCCGAACTGTTTTTCAAAATCCTAAAACTGTACAAACCTATTGACAAAGATAATTATGACAATAAATTATGAACAAAAATATTTGTTGATATAGTAATTGTTGAATAGTAAGATTAAATAATCTAACCTGCTATGGAATGACGATATAGCTTGATCAACAATGTAGAAAAAATAGTTAATTTTGAAGGGCTCTTCCTCGGATTGTGAGAGCACGTCACTAGCGTTGTCATCAAATTGTCTTTTCCTTTGTACTCTTCGTTTTTCAATGAACACGGGCTCCATATCCATCTCAATTGCTATCGTTGTAGCTTGTAATTTAGCTTGATCATATCTAATTTCCCTGTATTGCTTCAAAAAGCCAAGTAGACTTTCTAATTCTTTGATGGCAACATCCATTTGCATATCTTTAGCTTGGAGAAATTTGCTCACGTTGTTAACAACAAATAACAGATCATGCCAAATAATTAATGCCAACAAGAACTCATAATTCTGGATAGTGTATACGTCTAAAGTCTCATCATCACTTTTTGTCTTGGAATCTTCATTACTATTTTCCAAAAACATTAAAGCTTCTTTTATCTGCGGGGCTTAGTATCTTATTGCTTTAACGCTATCAATGCGACTTTCCCAATGTGTTTCCGACAATGGCTTGACAGTGAGACCTTTCACATGATTATTAAAGACTTTCCATCTCTCTTCGTAGAAGCTAAGAATAATGTGTATATTCGTTGTATGACACCGAAAAATGACACAGCTTTGGGACAATAATTAGCCATATCACAAAGCATAAGATTTAGAGAATGACAAGCACAAGGTGAATAAAATGCTCTAGGATTCTTTTCAAGCATTCTACTTGGTACACTTTTATTTTTTCCTTTCATGTTAGCACCGTTATCATATCTCTGCCCTCTTATGTCATCAACATTACGATGAAGAGCCTCCAAAACATGAAAAAGTTCATTAAAGAGTCCAAGCCCTGAAGTGTCATCTACCTTTATGAACTCTATAAAAAACTCTTCAACTACAATTGGATTTTTGGAAATATTCACACACCTCACTACTAGAGACATTTGTTCTTCATTGCTAACATCCGGCGTACAATCAATTATAACCGAAAAATATTTTGCTTCTTTGATTGTAGGAACAATTGAGAGTTTCACCTCGTTTGCCATCAATTGAATCGATTCATTTTGAATTTTATGGCTCAAATAATGATAATTATTTTCCTTTTTCGAGATACGGCGAACATGTTCTTGCATCGTGGGATCAAACTCTGCAAGCGATTCTATCATCTGTAGAAAAAGCCCATTCCTCTCTTCATATATTTTTTCATTATACCCGCGAAATGCCAAATTATTTCTCCCAAGCCTTTTTACAACATCAAGTATCCTTTGTAGAACCTGTTTCCAATGCTCCTTTTCTTTGTTGATATGTTCTTGTAAACTCGAATCAATGGTTGACACTTGTTTAAGCCTTTTTTCCAAATCACCCAATTAGACATAGCGTCAACGTGTAGCTTACTTCTCTCGTGGCTATAAACTCGTGCAGAAATATTATGCCAATCATTTAAACCTCCATCACCTAAGAGGCCTACATTATGACAATTCGTTGCAAATAACTTACAGCAAAAGCAAAAATACTTTATCGACTGAAGCTGAATAGACCAACCACCTCATGTCTTGTCTCTCTCCATTCGGTAAAACTCGTCAATAATGACTTGAAGAGAAACTTCTATCAGTCTCATCTTTAGGAAATCGCATATCAATGTTTCTTTTAGGACCTTTTTCAAGAAGAAAATCGATAAGACTTTGATTTATTTGCTTCCAATTCGCCGGATCATCCTCGTCAAAACAAATGGAACCTATATCATTATCGTGTTCTTCATTCGGGGTCACATTCTCGTTCTCAAAATTATTATTATAGTTGTTGTCAATCGTGCCCACAAGAAGAGTAGTAGTGTCTATTTATGTACATTTGATGTCATATAGTCTTACGAAGACTCTTGCTTGTAATTGCTTATTCATTTAATAATAAAGTTGAAACGTTCATTCATTCTTTCTTTGTTTGAAGCTTTATGATTAAACCTTAGTCTTTTAGTCCATAAACAAACTTAACAACTTACGAAGAGACAAATGTAGATTTGCATGAACAAACTCTTTGTAGTTTGCATAAAACGATATATTTGCAATCTAAGGGTCAAAGGACTATTGACCTCAGTACGATTGTTAGGAGAACCTATGATGTCTGGTTATGGGGCATTGAGAGTTGAAGACTCTATAGTTCTTCTAGGTATCTTCCGAAGGTACAGAATTGACCAGTGCACTTCTAGAGACAAAATAAGAACAAACCATTTAACCTCTTATGTCTCGAAGTCACTACGTATGAATTGCATCGTGCTTACCTTAATCCTGAAGTGAGACATGCCATTTCACAGCTTACGTATTCTCATTTGAGAAAGTCAAAGTTCGGACTCACTATGTGATTCCGAACAAGGCCTATTGGTGAAGTACTAAGTTGTGAGTCTGTCATGAGTAACTTTGTGAAGTTCTCATAGATATGGAATTCATGTACAAGATTGCTGAAATGCAATGTATATCACCTCATGCTTTGTTCCTTGGAGTGTGAATAAATGAACTGGCCAGTGTCCAAATTGAGTCCTGACTCTTTTGGATGAAACAATGTGACTTGTTAGCTCCTCGTCAATACATTGTTTCTAACTTATTCACAAGCGACAAAGGAGTTGAGGAAATAACAGCTAGAAGGGTAAAATGGTAATTTAGTAAATCCCGACTAGCTGATGACATTCATGAAGGGTAAACATAGATAATATTCAGTGGATCCGCTCATCATAATTTGGTTGAATTCTTGAGTAGAAAATAAATTCATTTGAACCGAGAGATTTTTAGTGTCAACTCTTTAGTGGAGTCAGTTGGCATTAAGCTAAACTTGGAAAAGGTTTGTGAACTTTTGAGTCCAAGTGTTTAGCTCAAGCTTTGTTCATTTGGATCCATGAGGTCACTGTCACGAATCACATCGATTAGGAATAGTTAAACTAGAAGCTAAGTCAAAACAAAAACGAGACAAGTTTTACGAAAATTGTCAAAAGGGTATTTTAGTCTTTTTGGACATAGGACGAAATGAATGTCAATAAATTATTTTTGACATTGTCATATGATGACAAATGAAATAAATATTACTCAGCCATATTAGTGTAATTGGGCCTTGAGGATTAATTTCATTTCATAGAATTTTACTTGAAAATTCTTAATGGGCTTTTCTTATGTTGTCATGAACAATTGAAGAAACATCTAGAAGCTCCTTCTAGAAGCTCAAATTTCGTCCAACCCAAGGAAAATAAGGCTGAATTTCGTTCATGCCATAGTGGGAAAAAGAGTTTATTTTGTGCATTGATGTATGAAGATACTTGCCAAAAGAAAAAGAGGAAACAAATTTCCTTTAGAAGGAAAGTGCATTTTCGGCCAACTAAGAGAGAACAAATGAGGAAACAAATCCCAGGACTTGCATGACATGTCATGAACGTCCAACATGGGTAGAAAAGAGGAAATAAGATTTGCTCATGCCTCCCCTATAAATAGAGGCCTCATCCCTCTCATTCTAGTCATCCCACATAAGTTAGAGATTGAGAGCTTCTCTCTCTAGACCTTGTGGCCGATCCTCTCTCTCTCCCTCTAGTTATTTTCGGTTTTTGTTTTGGCACCTAGGTCCTCATTTGACCTAGTGGTTTTAGCTCTTCGACTCTGAGACTTGTTCTCGAGTCGTCGTGTTTAAAAGTGCCCACTCACTAATTCCTTTATTTCGAGTGATTTAGTGATAGAAACTTTCGTGGTTGCTCGAGGTGCCGAGGAAAGAAAGAGAGACGTGCTGCGAGGGGAGACGAGCGTTGCAAAACTTTCCACAAGCTTCTTCAAAGTTCAAGCTTCAAGAAAGGTTAGTAAACTTCTAGCTCATATTGGGTTTTAATTACATGTACTTGGACTTGTCTAGGTTAGTAAAAACTGTTTTACTTGTAAAAGAAAATTTTTAAAATTCCGCCGCTTACCGAAGCGTTAATTATTTTCTCAAACCCTAGATCGATTCCAACAAATGGTATCAGAGCTATGGTCAAAGAGATGCATGTACATGTTTTTAAAATTATGAGCTTGAAAATCGTTTTCGAAAGTTTACTAATTTTGTGACAAGTTAGAATTGTAATCTTAGATTTTTTTTAATTTAATGCTCTTGCCTTTAAATTAAAAAGCATGTTGATTTTCTATGAGTTTGGGATGTTTTTAAAACACATTAGAATCAGTTCTAAAAATTTTTAATTTTTTATATTGAAAAACGTGTTTTAAAGGTTTGAGAAATTTCGAGTAAAATTTTGTGACTAGTTTTGATATCTTGCTAGTTTCTTATTTTTACTTGAATCGTTTTATGCATGTTGTTATTTCTTTTATTCTATGTTATTACCCTGCTAATAAAACACAAATAAAATCTTTAAACAACATCTTAAAACGTTCCGTTACACTCAATTCTTTTTCGCACCTAAAAAGGACCAAGCTTTAATTTATTTCTTTTTCTTCGAGCTGGAGTAAACCCGCATTAAAAGTGGCATAACTCACTGCTCAGAAATCGAAATTTAATGACTCTTGAATCAAATTAAAGCTCTGTCTATCCTCTGTTCAATGCCACCGGTTTCGGCGGAAAAGGACATCGGAGCCGCCAGATATGGCGATTTTACTCCGAGGTGCGCGGCTGTCTGAAACTCCAGTTTTTTAGAAATCCGGATTTTCAAACCCCACTACCATGAGTTATAGAACTCTAATGAGAAAATTTTCATGAGCAAAAATGTTTTTCATATGATTATAAACATGATGTGTAAGATTAAAATGTTTTGATTTTTGAAAGTTTAATTGAAATTGAATTTTTACAAAACTAGTTTGAATTTTGAAAAACCGTTTTCACTTTCAAACTTGAAAATATTTTGTCATCCAAATCAAATAAATTTTCAAAATGTTTTCAAAACTATATCTATATCACATATGTTCAAAATCTATATGCTCTTGAAAATTTGAGTGGGAGGTCTCCTTGTAGACAAGCCGAAAAATAAAAAGATGTGTAATCTCAAACTTTCAAGTGTTCGAGTGAGTTGAAGTTCACACTTCCCTCACGCACTTTCCCGAAATAGAAAATAGGAAAAGATCGAGTATGTACCTTGTGCCTTTATGCACTAATACTGCTCTGAACATGTCGATCTAGGATTCTCTTCTAGTTGTCCGCTCTGTCGCTCTCTAACTAGGAAATTTGTTTCCGAACTTAAAAGAGTCGATGAACCAACTCCAAAAACTAAGTGGGAGGGTTATACTTGTTGTTTGTAACCCACGGTCCCCAACACTAATGAAAAGTGCAAGTGTCGCCGGACTAAGAGTCACCCTCGTGGCCCTCTCTTAAATGAGAGTACTCAAGGGCGCTTTGCTCTGATCATTGCTCAATGAGCTACGTCCGAGAGTGAGACGATGATGACAAGACCTCCCCTCGGCGGATTGTTTTTCAAAGTCAATCTTTTGGACTAAGTGGTTGGTTACACACTTAGACTCAATCCCTAGTAATCCTCCCTCGAGGCCCTGCGAAAGGATGTGAGTGATCAAACCAATTTACAAGGTGGCTAGTCAAAATTGATGTATTGACATCTTGGCTATGCATTAATGATGAGTCATTTACTTATGAAAGGAGACTCGTTGCGGCCTTCCCTCGAAGGAGTAAAGTGTCATTTCGTTCATAACACCTTTGGATTTTATAAAGTCTTAAACAAACTTAAATCCTAAACCAAAGACTAATCATAAACTTGTTTCAACTTTTATAGGCAATATGTCTCCCAACTCTCTCTCTTTCATTCTTTCCTCGAACAAACTCGAAAACGAAAACTACATAGACTCGAAACGTAACCTCGACATAATACCTACCATTGAAAAGCGCAAATGGGTACTCACCACCCCGTGTCCTCCTCTGACGAATGATGATTCAACTCAAGAGGACAATGACGCCTTAGCGGCCTGGCTTCGATCCGATGAGATTGTGAGGTGCTATATCTTGGCATCTATGAACAATATGCTGAAAGAGCAACATCGTGACATCGAGACTACCGCCGAAATGCTCTACAATCTCCTTGAGATGTTTGGAGGGCAAGGACGTCAGACAAGGCAATAAGCAGTCCAACAGTTTATGAACTGTCACATGAAGGCTAGGACTCCTGTTGGAGACTTTATGATACTGATCATTAGTTTTATGAATAAAATGGAAATCCTAGGATCTAAGATTGATGGGAAGAATGTCATAGATATGATCTTAGAAACTCTCCCCGCATGTCTTGATACCTCCAAGATGAACTACTCCATAAACAAGCTAGAGTACACTGTTACCAAGCTTATAAAGGAGTTTCACACTGCTGAAGTTCTCACTAAGAGAAAGAGGAATCAAGGAGAGGCACATGCTACTGAGCAAAGAGCCTCCGCCTCTGGAACTAAGAAGAGACCTCACAAGGCCAATAAAAAGAACTGTCCTGCCAATCTCAAAGCAAAGGAACATAGTATTGTACTAGTTACCGAAGCATGCTTAGTAGCTGATAATGTATCAACGTGGATTCATGACTCCGCTGCTACTAACCATATTTGTTGTTCCTTGAATGGTTTCAAGAAAACCAAAAGCTTAGAGGAAGGCGAGTTCTGTTTCAAATGGGGTGATGGGAGCCTGGTGTCTGCAAAGGCTGTGGGATCCGTGACACTGTCTTTTGAAGACCGCACTTTAAACTTGAATAATGTATATTTTGTTCCTACCTTTGAGAAGAACTTAATATCCGTTGCTCGTCTTCGTGAGCAAGATTATTGTTTAAAGTTCATTAAGAATGGAATTCGTATTTCGTTTCCTGATAATTCTTTTGTCACTGATGCATGTATGAAGAATGCTCTTTTCTACATCTATCCCACTCAACCTTCTCTTTTAGACACCGAAATAGATAACGATCTAATTAGGGAGCCAAAGAGGATCAAACTTTCTGAATCCTCCGATCTAACAAAATCAACATACCTCTGGCACTTAAGACTTGGTCATATCAGTCTAGACAGGATTAAGAGACTTGTGAGGGATGGTCCACTCCAAGCCTCTGCAATAGGTTCACTACCTACTTGTGAATCCTGCATAGAAGGAAAAATGACTAAGCGACCTTTCTCCGATAAGGGTCGAAGAGCCACTGAGTTGCTGGAACTAATACATTCTGATGTATGTTGACCGCTCAACCAACAGGCACGTGGAGGATACGAATACTTCGTTATCTTCACTGATGATTACTCAAGATATGGGTTTGTCTATTTGCTTAAACACAAATCCGAGACCTTTAACGTATTTAAGGTCTTTAGGGCTTTAGTGGAAAAGCAAACTGGCAAAGTGATCAAAACCCTTCGATCTGATCGAGGTGGTGAGTATATGTCTGGAGAGTTCGATGACTTTCTTAAAGAAGAAGGTATCGCTTCTCAGCTTACCGCACCTGGCACACCTCAACAAAACGGAGTGTCAGAGAGAAGAAACCGAACTCCTATGGAGATGGTTAGATCAATGATGAGTTACTCATCACTCCCGCTTTCCTTTTGGGGATATGCCCTCGAAACAGCTGCCTACATTCTGAACCAAGTTCCGTCCAAAACGGTTCCTGGTACTCCTTATGAACGATGGACTGGCCGTAAAGTGAATCTTGGCAGCATCCGAATTTGGGGTTGCCCTGCACACGTGTTGAGGCAAAAGACTTGCAAGTTGGCTAGTAGGTCAGAATTGTGCCTGTTTGTGGGATATCCAAAGGAAACCAAAGGTTTTACTTTCTATAGTCCCGAGGACGATAAGACTTTCGTTAGCACGAATGCTCGTTTCCTCGAGGAGGACTTTATGAAGGATGCGAAACCTAGAAGCAAAATTGTGCTTGAAGAAAAGTTGGGTGAGGAAGCTTCTACCTCATCTGTAAGAACTGTTCTTACCCTAACTGAAACACAACCTAACTCATCAGAATCTCGTCAAGTAGTACTTCGACGTAGTGGGAGGGCTACTCAAAAGCCTGACAGGTACATGTCTTATGGAGACTCTCTTGTAGCCGTCTCTGACATGGATGATCCTGTTTCCTATAGCCAAGCGATGGCTTGTTCTGAATCAAACCTTTGGCTTGACGCCATGAAAGTTGAAATGCCCTCGATGTATGTCAACAATGTCTGGAAACTTGTAGACATTCCTGAAGGGATTAAACCCGTAGGGTGTAAGTGGATATACAAGAAGAAAATGGGTCCTGATGGGAACGTCGAGACGTTCAAAGCACGACTTGTGACGAAGGGTTATACCCAATAAGAAGGGATTGACTATGAAGAAACCTTCTCACCAGTCGCGATGCTTAAATCCATCCGCATACTCCTATCCATAGCAACAGCTCTCGACTATGAGATCTGGCAAATGGATGTCAAGACAGCCTTTCTGAATGGCAATCTTGACGAGCGCATTTACATGGCTCAACCAGACGGTTTCGTGGATAAAGGTCAAGAGACCAAGGTTTGTGAGTTGCTTAAATCCATTTATGGACTAAAGCAAGCATCTAGGTCATGGAATATTAGATTCGATGAAACTGTAAAGAGCTTCGGCTTTGAACAGTCAATAGATGAGCCTTGTGTTTACAAGTTAATACACGAAGGAAAAGTTGTGTTTCTGGTACTATATGTCGATGATGTACTACTCATTGGTAATGACGTGGGTAAGTTATCTGAGGTTAAGGTCTGGCTGGCAAAGCAATTCGATATGAAGGATCTAGGAGAAGCCGCGTACATTCTGGGGATCCAAATCTTTCGAGATAGGAAAAACCGGACCCTGGCGCTCTCTCAAGCATCTTATATTGATAAGATAATGGATCGATACTCGATGCAAGACTCCAAGAAGGGCCAAACACCCTTTAGGCATGGAGTTTCACTCTCTAAGGACCAGTCTCCCAAGACTGCACAAGAGATTGAAGACATGAGGAAAATTCCTTACGCCTCTGCCGTAGGAAGCCTCATGTATGCTATGCTTTGCACTAGACCTGACATCTGTTTCGCCGTTGGCGTAGTTAGCCGTTTCCAATCCAACCCTGGACCCGAGCACTGGATTGCTGTTAAGCATGTTTTTAAGTATCTTCGAAGAACTAGGAACTTGATGCTTACATACTCAGGTACTGACCTGACTATGACGGGATATACCGACTCCGATTTTCAAGCGGATAAGGATTCCAGGAAATCCACTTCTGGATCTGTGTTCATCCTTAATGGTGGAGCTGTTGTCACGACCCGCGACCTCTCGTCGCCGGTTCACGAGCCGCGACGGTGGGTTACGTCACAAGTCACAACGTCACTATAATAATATATCTCATATCCACAGGAATAACATTATATAACCATAATCAACGCAATACTTATATTAAACATAATACGATAACATATAAGTATTATAAGTCGTTATATAAAACCTGGGTAAATTTTTCGTTTTTCTCAATTCAAACTTTGAGTCTCACTACGACTCTAAATATTTACATAACCGCTCTTGGGTTTACGTATAATTACAGGAAATAGTTTTAGGAGCGTAGTTTACGGAAGGCGTTCAACAAAATATAGTTATAACTATAGAAGAGGTTGATCCCGAGTGAGTCTCCACTAGCCCAAAGGTCAAGAGATACACGTCCGGTCTTCGTCTTCAGTTCTGTTATTCACATCGCCGTCTTGCCCTTCTCTACATTACCAAGGGTCATAAAACTATGAGTCGATTGACTCAGCAAGTGGGAGTCTAACTTAGAAAATAAAGCGACTAAATGCCATGTGATATCATGTGACGTGCAAACAAGCAAATAATAATGCATGGATGCAAATCTAACAAGTCTAGAGCATGACTCTTGTGTATACACTTTAACTAGAACTTGTCGTCTTTAAGGTTACACACATCCCCCGCTATAACATTCAGAACGACAAGAGACCAGCCTTAGACTTCGAGCAGCAGTCGTCCGGCGGCCTAAGAGTTTTAACGTCTGTCTGGGATCCACTAATGGTACCAACTTCATTCGGCGTCGGCGCAACCCCCAGGCCCTCATAGCCCGTCAAGGTGCGTCCTTCAGGTCCTCATAACCTGGCATTAAGATCGGGTGCGACTCTTGGTCGACTTCCCGATAAATGAGTACTCAGCGCCATCCCCCAGGCCCTCATAGCCCGTCAGGGTTCATTTCGTTTTGGTACCATCGACGCAACAATTCTTTAAGGTTCGGGTACTCTGCTGCACTCAGAGTACACACCTATGCTACTTACAGGAGAGCGACTCAGGATAAATCCTGAAACAAATTTCATTTCCCTTTTATGCTCGTTAGTGTTTTAGGTTGAAGACTCGGGATATGACTCCCGGTACTTCTACCCTCGATTTGAATTCGAGAGTTAAACACGGCTCTCCTGTCTCCCCCGTTCTAACGGGTCAATCACAGCCTAAGGAAATTATATCACATATCAGAGGCTGGGTTTCACAAATCTCATGTTTGAACTTATTGAGCGAACTCACGCTAAGTTTTCAGGAAAAGCGGCCGAAGCCTTAATCTTTGAGATTATTCGATTTTAAAGCTTTTCCTATTCTTGTTTACTAACAAACAATAATGCAAGTAAACAGGGTTATTCCCTTGGTATGTAGTTGACTTAAGTCTCCACACTTACCCGGAAAAGATCGTCTGAAAATTGGTTGACTTCCGGAGTTTCCTTGCTTTTCACGCTTCCCGAGACTCTACACGTCCTGGAGCGTTAACACGTTCTGAAGCGTCGAGAAACTAAAACCCAAAGTTGAAATCTCATCAGTCAATGATCCGAAAGGTGATGACAAGCTTAAGGTTCGTTATCGGGATTCACTGCAAGTCGGTTCAGGGGTTCGAGAATTTAATTCACTTATTTCTCGGCTTTTCGGAATCTAAACTTATTCAAGACTCATACGAATTCGTACCAGAGAATGAGTACGAAATAAAATCCAAATCCTTATTTTAACGAGTCTTAAATAAATTAAAGAAATAATCCGAAAATAGTACAAACCGAGAATTCTAAATGAATTAACCAAAATTAAATTCTCGAACATCTCTTAATTAAATAATTGATAATCCTTGAATACAAATCTCAAATCCAAAAATCAAGACTCGAGTCTAACGCTACAAAGCGATAAACGACTCACGAGTGAGATCGAGCTTTAAAAACTTTTTCTGAATTCACTATACTTCGGCTTCGACGCGTTCAGTTCTGCCGGCTCTCGCTCGATTCTATCCGATCTGTGACTGAGCTGTAAAATTCAGAAAACAAACATCGCGATCAATTCCCAAAATCAAGTTCCCGACTCGAAACGAACATCTAACTCAAACCTCAACGTCACAACATTTCCAACTTGTCATAAATTCTCAAACATGTCAATAAACCATATAACTTGTCAACAAATCACTTTAGTTGACATAAACTTCACATTTCTATCTCAAAAACCACTCATAAAAACCGAGCCTACATATATCACATCTCAAATCCCTTTCATCAATTCCAAATCAAATCACGATAATCAAAATGAATCACATACCCAAAACAAGTCTCACGGCCAAGTAAACTCACGGCCACAACAAAGAACCACACGGCCATCATCAAACCAAAACCGAGTTCAAGCTTCCAATCAAATCATCAACATCACAAATCAAAAATCTCAAGTTCAAATAACAACTAATCACCCTCAATTCTTCAGAAATCATCATAGAATTCGAAATCCCCAAATCAAATTCCAAATCCCTAAACATCAAAATTGATTTCGGAGAAGAAATTTCCTCACCTTGCTTGCTATGAAATCGATCTCCTCGGCACGTTCTCACTTGATTTCCGGTGTCCTTCCTCGGTCAGCGGCCACGGCGACTCGACGGCGGCGACTCTTCTCCTCGGCGAGGCGCGCGCGCGGTGGCTGTGAGTTGCGCGAGAGGCAGAGCGACGAAGGAGAGGAAGACGAGGAAGAAAGAAGAAAGGACGAGGTGGTGGTGGCTGAGTGGCGCGGCTGGTGGTGAGCGGCGGCGATTGAATTTTTTTTTTTTCTTTGTTCCTTCTTTCTTGCAGGTCGCGCGATAGTGAGGAAGAGAAGAAGATAAGTTTCTTCTTTGCACGTGAAGAAGAAAAGAGAAGGGGAAAGAACATTGGAGAAGAAGGAAAATAAATTATTTATTTATTAAATTCACTTTTCCTCCATCTTCTAAAATCAACCCCACTCTCACGTTTTTATTCTCAAATAGCTCCAAACACGTTACAATCACGTCCTTGTCACAAAATTTTGTGACTAAAACCCGTACTCGCTCGAACTTTTAATTAAGTTATTCAAACCGAGACTTTCCTCGTTCATTCTTGATTAATTTAAATATATTTAAGGTTTCTCGGAAATAATTCTCGTCCTTGAGAATTTATTTCTTAAATTAAATTCCGGCATATTTCCTCGGAAAATAATTTATTATTCGAGACGAACTCGATAAATCCTTTATTTATTCCGAGATTTTCCATCACCTTAAGATAATTTAAATTAACTCGATAAACTTCAACGTCTATAACTCATTCAAGAACTTACTTGTAACACACGAAAGCTCATTTATTAACCGTAAATTACAAACGGCGAGATTCAAAAGTTTATCCTTTACAATCCCTACCCCCTTAAAAGAGTTTCGTCCTCGAAACTTAAAATAGAGTAGGGTACCTCTTTTGCATCTCACTCTCGAGCTCCCATGTAGCTTCCTCTACAGCATGCCTCTTCCACAAAACCTTGACCAAAGGGATGGTCTGGTTCCTTAAGACTTTATCTTTGCGATTAAGAATCGCTACAGCTGGCTCTTCATATCTGACTTCAGGAGAGATCTCAACCTCTTGCTCTTGTAGAACATGCGAAGGGTCAAACACATACTTCTGTAACATGGACACGTGGAATACATTATAAAGGTTGGGCATATACGGCTGCAACGCCAAGCGATAAGTTGTCTTGCCTACACGCTCAATGATCTCAAAAGGTCCAACATACCTTGGACTGAGCTTCTCTTTCTTTCTAAACCTCATAACTCCTCGCATGGGTGAGATCTTCAGAAAAACTTTCTCTCCGGCTCCAAACTCTAGAGGTCTTCTATGTCTGTCAGCGTAGTTTTTCTGACGACCTTGAGATGTCTTCATCTCGAACCTTCAATTGATGGTATCCCGAACGCAAGACAATCTTTGAGAACGATGTCGCTCATGTGATCAAAAAGATCGATTATCCGTAGCAACGGATACTTGTTCTTGATCGTTACTTGGTTCAACCCACGGTTGTCAATACAGAGCCGTAAGGAACCATCTGCCTTCTTAACGAACAAGACAGGCGCTCCCTAAAAAAAATCAAGGAAATCTCTAGCAACTGGAATCTCATGCGGCTGTGGTTTGACTGTCTTCGTGACGTCTACCACGCTTGCAAGGTAACCAGTGCAACCCTGATGCATCATCTTCACGGCTTTCAGCGCCGATACGATCGAAAAACTCGATTTTCGAGAGGAACCTTGGAACTACAGCGTTCCAAGTCCTGGATTCTTGAACAGAACCAACTTCTTTCGGCAATCTATGATTGCATGGTGGGTATTTAACCAGTCCATTCCAAGAATTACATCATAGTCTACCATTTCCAATTCTATCAAGTCTGCTTTCATCATCCGGTCATGAACTCAGATGGGCACATCTTTATACCAACATAATGACTGGTACTTTTCTCCAGAAGGCGTAGCCGTAACGAACGGGTACGAGAATTCCTTCTGATGCTCACCTAACTGATCAGACTTCCTAGATGCGATGAATGAATGTGTGGTTCCTGGATCTATCAATGCATATGCAGAGAAAGAATTCACGAAAATCTGACCTGTGATAGTGGTGGACGATCCTGCTCGCACTTCATCTTCACGGATGGAGAAGACTCTGGCATTGGCTTTCGGTTGCTCTTTGGGTGCAGGGGTCTTCACTTCTGGATTCTCACATACTCGGGACAGATGTCCCTCTTTCCCGCATCTGAAACACACCAGCGCACGAGCATAACACTCTCCCTCGTGCGATCTGCCGCACCTTCGGCACACGGTCATCTGATTACTTCCAGAGGTCATAGGCTTCTTATTGGGCGGCCCTGACTGTCCGCTATCTTCACGTCCTCTGTTCTGGTTCATCGACTGTGATTGATTTCCAGAACTTCCTTGAGGCCGATAACTCAAGCCTTGTTGGGACCTCATTCCATCTCCTCGATGTGGCTGGTTATCCCATCCTGATTGGGATCTGAATCTTCTCCTTGATTCGCTCTGCTTTGGTCCAGCAGCTTCAGAAGGTGTTGCAGTAGTTGGTTTCGGTGCAGGAGTTCGATCACCCTCGCGCCAACCGGCAATCCGCAAAGCTCTTTGCACGGCGTTGGCGTAAGAACGAGGTCCATCATCTCCGCTATCCACTTGGCTCACGATATCCACATTGAGCCCGTGCATGTATTTCATCTTTCTAGCCTGATCAGTAGGGACTAGGGAAGGAGCGAACCTGGCTAACGTGTCGAACTTTGTCGTATATTCTGATACTGACATTGAACCCTGGTGTAGGCTCATGAATTCGCGTACCTTGTTCGACAGGTTAGCTTCACTCAAGTACTTCCCGTGAAAGAGATTGAGAAAATGAACCCACGTCATTGAGTGAACATCCTCAGTCGACGCCATCACCTCCCACCAGCCCCTAGCCTCATCCTCCAGTTGATTCACAGCGCAAGCCACTCTCTCGGTATCGGACAGCTGCATGTAGTTGAGGATCTGCTGCATCTTCTTAACCCAGTTCTCCGCTGCAGCTGGATCCCCATGGCCGTCAAACGTCGGAGGCTTCTGCTTACGAAACCTCTCATATACTGGCTCGCTCACAGGAGGAACGACGTCAGGAATCTGGAAATTGAGCTCCTCAGGAGGCTCTACATGTACTGGCGGTGGATTCTCTTGTCGTTCTTCTGGAACTGGAGGCGCTGGGTGTTGTGGAGGAGGCGCATTCAGCCTCGTTAAGAGTTCTGCGATCGTGCGGTTCTGCTCCTCCAGCTGCTGCGCGAGCCTTAGATTCAGCTCATCTCTTTGGGTCGCGTCAGCAGCTTGTCTCTCCAGCGTGCGTCTGATCTCCGCGAGATCCGCCGCTGTAACATTCTCGGCATTTGTTGGGTCTCGCCTAGGGCCCATGCCTTCTTAACCTTCACCTGGTAGAAAGCATAATCAAATCTCAAATCATAACATCGAGAATGCGAGAAAAGAACATATCAACACACGATCATATCTCAAAACGAGATCTCATAAACATTTCTCATATCTACATCAAGTCAAAAAGATATATACAACCTGCATTCATGCCTTTACTATTTACACGTCACATGGCAACTATCGCTATCTACACAAATCTATAGACTCCCAGAAAGAGACTAGCATTTCCCGAGGCTTAGTCAGACGGGTTTCAAAAAGGGTACTCATGTCGCTGTTTACTAACTATCTGCGTCCTACGAACAAAGAAGGCAACAACAAGCACAACATGATCCCACAATTCGTACCAGAACGTGTATCTCAAGTCTACATGAAAGGTTAAACCTGGGCTCTGATACCACAAAACCTGTCACGACCCGCGACCTCTCGTCGCCGGTTCACGAGCCGCGACGGTGGGTTACGTCACAAGTCACAACGTCACTATAATAATATATCTCATATCCACAGGAATAACATTATATAACCATAATCAACGCAATACTTATATTAAACATAATACGATAACATATAAGTATTATAAGTCGTTATATAAAACCTGGGTAAATTTTTCGTTTTTCTCAATTCAAACTTTGAGTCTCACTACGACTCTAAATATTTACATAACCGCTCTTGGGTTTACGTATAATTACAGGAAATAGTTTTAGGAGCGTAGTTTACGGAAGGCGTTCAACAAAATATAGTTATAACTATAGAAGAGGTTGATCCCGAGTGAGTCTCCACTAGCCCAAAGGTCAAGAGATACACGTCCGGTCTTCGTCTTCAGTTCTGTTATTCACATCGCCGTCTTGCCCTTCTCTACATTACCAAGGGTCATAAAACTATGAGTCGATTGACTCAGCAAGTGGGAGTCTAACTTAGAAAATAAAGCGACTAAATGCCATGTGATATCATGTGACGTGCAAACAAGCAAATAATAATGCATGGATGCAAATCTAACAAGTCTAGAGCATGACTCTTGTGTATACACTTTAACTAGAACTTGTCGTCTTTAAGGTTACACACATCCCCCGCTATAACCTTCAGAACGACAAGAGACCAGCCTTAGACTTCGAGCAGCAGTCGTCCGGCGGCCTAAGAGTTTTAACGTCTGTCTGGGATCCACTAATGGTACCAACTTCATTCGGCGTCGGCGCAACCCCCAGGCCCTCATAGCCCGTCAAGGTGCGTCCTTCAGGTCCTCATAACCTGGCATTAAGATCGGGTGCGACTCTTGGTCGACTTCCCGATAAATGAGTACTCAGCGCCATCCCCCAGGCCCTCATAGCCCGTCAGGGTTCATTTCGTTTTGGTACCATCGACGCAACAATTCTTTAAGGTTCGGGTACTCTGCTGCACTCAGAGTACACACCTATGCTACTTACAGGAGAGCGACTCAGGATAAATCCTGAAACAAATTTCATTTCCCTTTTATGCTCGTTAGTGTTTTAGGTTGAAGACTCGGGATATGACTCCCGGTACTTCTACCCTCGATTTGAATTCGAGAGTTAAACACGGCTCTCCTGTCTCCCCCGTTCTAACGGGTCAATCACAGCCTAAGGAAATTATATCACATATCAGAGGCTGGGTTTCACAAATCTCATGTTTGAACTTATTGAGCGAACTCACGCTAAGTTTTCAGGAAAAGCGGCCGAAGCCTTAATCTTTGAGATTATTCGATTTTAAAGCTTTTCCTATTCTTGTTTACTAACAAACAATAATGCAAGTAAACAGGGTTATTCCCTTGGTATGTAGTTGACTTAAGTCTCCACACTTACCCGGAAAAGATCGTCTGAAAATTGGTTGACTTCCGGAGTTTCCTTGCTTTTCACGCTTCCCGAGACTCTACACGTCCTGGAGCGTTAACACGTTCTGAAGCGTCGAGAAACTAAAACCCAAAGTTGAAATCTCATCAGTCAATGATCCGAAAGGTGATGACAAGCTTAAGGTTCGTTATCGGGATTCACTGCAAGTCGGTTCAGGGGTTCGAGAATTTAATTCACTTATTTCTCGGCTTTTCGGAATCTAAACTTATTCAAGACTCATACGAATTCGTACCAGAGAATGAGTACGAAATAAAATCCAAATCCTTATTTTAACGAGTCTTAAATAAATTAAAGAAATAATCCGAAAATAGTACAAACCGAGAATTCTAAATGAATTAACCAAAATTAAATTCTCGAACATCTCTTAATTAAATAATTGATAATCCTTGAATACAAATCTCAAATCCAAAAATCAAGACTCGAGTCTAACGCTACAAAGCGATAAACGACTCACGAGTGAGATCGAGCTTTAAAAACTTTTTCTGAATTCACTATACTTCGGCTTCGACGCGTTCAGTTCTGCCGGCTCTCGCTCGATTCTATCCGATCTGTGACTGAGCTGTAAAATTCAGAAAACAAACATCGCGATCAATTCCCAAAATCAAGTTCCCGACTCGAAACGAACATCTAACTCAAACCTCAACGTCACAACATTTCCAACTTGTCATAAATTCTCAAACATGTCAATAAACCATATAACTTGTCAACAAATCACTTTAGTTGACATAAACTTCACATTTCTATCTCAAAAACCACTCATAAAAACCGAGCCTACATATATCACATCTCAAATCCCTTTCATCAATTCCAAATCAAATCACGATAATCAAAATGAATCACATACCCAAAACAAGTCTCACGGCCAAGTAAACTCACGGCCACAACAAAGAACCACACGGCCATCATCAAACCAAAACCGAGTTCAAGCTTCCAATCAAATCATCAACATCACAAATCAAAAATCTCAAGTTCAAATAACAACTAATCACCCTCAATTCTTCAGAAATCATCATAGAATTCGAAATCCCCAAATCAAATTCCAAATCCCTAAACATCAAAATTGATTTCGGAGAAGAAATTTCCTCACCTTGCTTGCTATGAAATCGATCTCCTCGGCACGTTCTCACTTGATTTCCGGTGTCCTTCCTCGGTCAGCGGCCACGGCGACTCGACGGCGGCGACTCTTCTCCTCGGCGAGGCGCGCGCGCGGTGGCTGTGAGTTGCGCGAGAGGCAGAGCGACGAAGGAGAGGAAGACGAGGAAGAAAGAAGAAAGGACGAGGTGGTGGTGGCTGAGTGGCGCGGCTGGTGGTGAGCGGCGGCGATTGAATTTTTTTTTTTTCTTTGTTCCTTCTTTCTTGCAGGTCGCGCGATAGTGAGGAAGAGAAGAAGATAAGTTTCTTCTTTGCACGTGAAGAAGAAAAGAGAAGGGGAAAGAACATTGGAGAAGAAGGAAAATAAATTATTTATTTATTAAATTCACTTTTCCTCCATCTTCTAAAATCAACCCCACTCTCACGTTTTTATTCTCAAATAGCTCCAAACACGTTACAATCACGTCCTTGTCACAAAATTTTGTGACTAAAACCCGTACTCGCTCGAACTTTTAATTAAGTTATTCAAACCGAGACTTTCCTCGTTCATTCTTGATTAATTTAAATATATTTAAGGTTTCTCGGAAATAATTCTCGTCCTTGAGAATTTATTTCTTAAATTAAATTCCGGCATATTTCCTCGGAAAATAATTTATTATTCGAGACGAACTCGATAAATCCTTTATTTATTCCGAGATTTTCCATCACCTTAAGATAATTTAAATTAACTCGATAAACTTCAACGTCTATAACTCATTCAAGAACTTACTTGTAACACACGAAAGCTCATTTATTAACCGTAAATTACAAACGGCGAGATTCAAAAGTTTATCCTTTACAGCTGTTGTGTGGGGAAGTATTAAGCAATCTTGCATTGCTGACTCCACAATGGAAGCAGAATATGTGGCTGCTTGTGAAGCATCCAAAGAGGCTATATGGCTTAGAAAATTCCTTAAGTATTTGGAAGTTGTTTCAAACGTCGACGAGCCCATGACCCTTTATTGTGATAATAGTGGGGCTATCGCTAACTCAAAGGAACCTAGAAGCCATAAGCTCTCTAAAAATATTGAGAGGAAATACCATTTGATTCGAGAGATCGCCCAGCGCGGAGACGTGGAGGTGAAGTAGATCTCTGGCAGATCCATTCACCAAGGCCCTAGCGAACATGGTCTTCGACCAACTTCGAGAGGGATTAGGCATGTAGGACTACTCACATCTTCTTTGAGTCAAATGGGAGTTTGTTGTCAATGGTGCCCACAAGAAGAGTAGTAGTGTCTATTTATGTACATTTGATGTCATATAGTCTTACGAAGACTCTTGCTTGTAATTGCTTATTCATTTAATAATAAAGTTGAAACGTTCATTCATTCTTTCTTTGTTTGAAGCTTTATGATAAAACCTTAGTCTTTTAGTCCATAAACAAACTTAACAACTTACGAAGAGACAAATGTAGATTTGCATGAACAAACTCTTCGTAGTTTGCTTAAAACGATATATTCGCAATCTTAGGGTCAAAGGACTATTGACCTCAGTACGATTGTTAGAAGAATCTATGATGTCTGGTTATGAGGCATTGAGAGTTGGTGACTCTATAGTTCTTCTAGGTATCTTCCGAAGGTACTGAATTGACCAGTGCACTTCTAGAGGCAATATAAGAACAAACCATTTAACCTCTTATGTCTCGAAGTCACTATGTATGAATTGCATCATGCTTACCTTAATCCTGATATGAGACATGCCATTTCACACCTTAGTATTCTCATTTGAGAAAGTCAAAGTTCGGACTCACTATGTAATTTCGAACAAGGCCTATTGGTGAAGTACTAAGTTGTGAGTCTGTCATGAGTAACTTTGTGAAGTTCTCATAGATATGGAATTCATGTACAAGATTGCTGAAATGCAATGTATGTCACCTCATGCTTTGTTCCTTGGAGTGTGAATAAATGAACTGGCCAGTGTCCAAATTGAGTCCTGACTCTTTTGGATGAAACAATGTGACTTGTTAGCTCCTCGTCAATACATTGTTTCTAACTTATTCACAAGCGACAAAGGAGTTGAGGAAATAACAGCTAGAAGGGTAAAATGGTAATTTAGTAAATCCCGACTAGCTGATGACATTCATGAAGGGTAAACATAGATAATATTCAGTGGATCCGCTCATCATAATTTGGTTGAATTCTTGAGTAGAAAATAAATTCATTTGAACCGAGAGATTTTCAGTGTCAACTCTTTAGTGGAGTCAGTTGGCATTAAGCTAAACTTGGAAAAGGTTTGTGAACTTTTGAGTCCAAGTGTTTAGCTCAAGCTTTGTTCATTTGGATCCATGAGGTCACTGTCACGAATCACATCGATTAGGAATAGTTAAACTAGAAGCTAAGTCAAAACAAAAACGAGACAAGTTTTACGAAAATTGTCAAAAGGGTATTTTAGTCTTTTTGGACATAGGACGAAATGAATGTCAATAAATTATTTTTGACATTGTCATATGATGACAAATGAAATAAATATTACTCAGCCATATTAGTGTAATTGGGCCTTGAGGATTAATTTCATTTCATAGAATTTTACTTGAAAATTCTTAATGGGCTTTTCTTATGTTGTCATGAACAATTGAAGAAACATTTAGAAGCTCCTTCTAGAAGCTCAAATTTCGTCCAACCCAAGGAAAATAAGGCTGAATTTCGTTCATGCCATAGTGGGAAAGAGAGTTTATTTTGTGCATTGATGTATGAAGATACTTGCCAAAAGAAAAAGAGGAAACAAATTTCCTTTAGAAGGAAAGTGCATTTTCGGCCAACTAAGAGAGAACAAATGAGGAAACAAATCCAAGGACTTGCATGACATGTCATGAACGTCCAACATGGGTAGAAAAGAGGAAATAAGATTTGCTCATGCCTCCCCTATAAATAGAGGCCTCATCCCGCTCATTCTAGTCATCCCACATAAGTTAGAGATTGAGAGCTTCTCTCTCTAGACCTTGTGGCCGATCCTCTCTCTCTCCCTCTAGTTATTTTCGGTTTTTGTTTTGGCACCTAGGTCCTCATTTGACCTAGTGGTTTTAGCTCTTCGACTCTGAGACTTGTTCTCGAGTCGTCGTGTTTAAAAGTGCCCACTCACTAATTCCTTTATTTCGAGTGATTTAGTGATAGAAACTTTCGTGGTTGCTCGAGGTGCCGAGGAAAGAAAGAGAGACGTGCTGCGAGGGGAGACGAGCGTTGCAAAACTTTCCACAAGCTTCTTCAAAGTTCAAGCTTCAAGAAAGGTTAGTAAACTTCTAGCTCATATTGGGTTTTAATTACATGTACTTGCACTTGTCTAGGTTAGTAAAAACTGTTTTACTTGTAAAAGAAAATTTTTAAAATTCCGCCGCTTACCGAAGCGTTAATTATTTTCTCAAACCCTAGATCGATTCCAACAATAGTGGCCGGGATATAAAGCTCATTGTCAGTGGTGGCAAGTTGATCCACCATATACTAATCATTTTCATAGTATAAAAAATCAACCCTCCTTGAGGATCGAGAGTCGGCCTCAGGTTCGGAGGGATTGCCATATCCGGGTGCGAGATATCCTTATATTTATTGTAATGTGGATTGTTCTCAACTAAAAGCATGAGTTCTCAAGTTTTGTGTTAAGAGACTGGTGTATATGATGTTGCTCCGAATCTGTGCACCGACCCACATAGGACTTAGAATTGATGGGATAGGCACGGCGTGCTTTGAGATGAGCTAATGAAGAATGAATCATGAAGAGAATAGTGTAGCTTCAAATATATGAAATTAGTATGTAGAGTATGTTGAGAGATATCTTTAATACAATTTTGCAATGTCGTTCAAAAATAACTTCTATGTCCACATGTGCGAAGCACGTTCTATATCGTAGGTATAACAAATAAGAAACTTGACATGACTTATTTTCACAAGCCAGCATATGGGCAAACAAAAAAAAATGCATTACAAGACATAACTAAAAATGCAAAAGCAAATTTATACAAACATTGACACGTGGTCTAACAAAGAGCAATTCATATAACAATGTATTTTCACAACAGAGACGAAGTTGGTAGAATAATAAACTAAGTGATATAAAAGAATGGAAACGTTCAAAGTGACATCATATTCTAACCATTCTACAACAGATTAATAGTAGTATTAGACATGCTAAAAAAGTAGAACAACTTACATATACACTCTACACGGCCCGGTTCTTGGGCTTCGTGGCATTGTCGTTGTTGAGGGTGTTGCCATCATGAGCTTGTTGCAAGTTAAGCTCTTCACCGTCAGAGTGATTTTCCTCTTACCCCTCTGGTTACGCATTTTGTGGTCCCACAGGAATTAGAGCTATCGAGGGGTAGAAATCGCAAGATATCAATTCTCATCGGTCACAAAGAGATCGTGATGGTAGAGATCGATCACAAGATATCAATTTTGAGGAAGGTCGATTCTGATGGCAAAGATCAATCTCATTGGTCACAAAGAGATTGAGGCGAATGGCCAAGATATCCAAGGAGCCTTAGAGGATGATTCTAGGTGGCAATGAACCTTCGAGGAGTGGCTTCCTTCCGTGAGATTGAGTGGCTTGACTCCTTGCTCCTTTTTCCTAAATCAAGTGATGAAATAGAAAAATAACAGGATGTTCATCTTTGTAAGATGAAGAGCTTGAGAATATGCTTTCAACAAGCGCTTGGACACGTTAAGAGGGATGATAATAAGGCATATTGTAGAGCCAAAAATTGTAAATGAGTGAATGTGCGAACAGTGTTAAGAGTGATTTTCCTTTGATTCTAAAGAGAAATGAAGGGAAATGCATTTCTTTTTATGATATTTATGGTGTTTTGGAAGGGATGTAGTAAACGATTGGGGTTTTTGTGGTGAGAGTATATGATGGAGAAATAAGGTAACAGATGGAGTTTTGTAGTGAATAAGGTGATGGGAAAGGAGATATGGTGTTCATGATATGATTGATAAGAGAAGTATGGTGTGCTTGGTGTGATGGGAAAATGAATATGGTGTTGTTGATGTGATGGAAGAGAGAAGTATGGTGTCACTACAAGAAATATGACATTTAGCTACAAAACTATTAGCGACGATTTAACCGTCGCTAATATGTCGTCGCTACTCATACTATTAGCGACGATAAGATCGTCGCTAATATAGTATGAAAATTTGGTGCAAAAAATTCCAAAGTTTGGCGGCAAAGACATTTAGCGACGATATTATCGTCGCTAATTAATAATTGTCGTCGCTAAGTTCGCGGGAAACTATTTAGCGACGATATTATCGTCGCTATATTGTTATCATTTCATTTAGCGACGAAAATATCGTCGCTAATTATGTTCGAATTTTAAAGACTGAAAAATCCCTCCAATAATATTAAATAAAAAAGAATTAGCGACGAAATTGTCGTCGCTAAAGATTTATGTAACCAATTAGCGACGAGAATTTCGTCGCTAATTATTTTCGAATTTTGACGAAAATTGAAGAGGGAAAAATCCCTCCAATTATATTAAATCGAGAACAATTAGTGACGGTAATATCGTCGCTAATGATTTATGAAACCAATTAGCGACGATATTATCGTTGCTAAATACCTGGTAAAATGTAAGTTAATTTAGCGACGATATTTAAACATTTAGCGACGATTATATCGTTGCTAAATGTCTTTAAAACCCAGATCGCAGATCCCCCATTTCATTTCATGAGCCGTGCCCTAATTTCTTTTTCTCCGATTCTCTCCCTCCCTCCCTCCGCCGCGCCATCCTCAGCCGTGTGACGCCGTCCTCCTCCCTCTCCGGTTAGGTCTCTCTCTCCTCACTTCTCTCTCTCTCTCCTCACTGTTATCTCCGATCCACAGGTTCCCCACGTTCGCCGAGACGCTGCTGACGCCGTTCCCCGCCCACCACCGATGCCGTTTCCCGGCCGCGGACGCTGTTCCCCGCCCGCGACGCCGTTCCCCGCCCGCGACGCCGTTCCCCGCCCCCCGACACTGTTCCCCGACCCACCACGCGCGGTATATATAAATATGCATATATATTATTAGGTATAAATATTTATATATTTAAATTAGTTATATATATTTATATTAGGTATAAATATTGAAATTAAGTATAAATATTTAGGTAAATTAGAGATATAATTTTATATATATATAATTTAGGATTAGATATATAAATATTAGAGATATAAATATTTACATGTATAAATATAAATATATGTAAATATATGTAAATTAAGATTAGAGATTACTTATGAAATAGAATTTTGTGAGGATTCGTAATTAAAATTGAGTAGGTAAACTTATGTAAAAATGAATAAAAATTGAAATTGTAATTAATTTTGTTAAAGTTGGTTATGGATTATGTATTTTAGTAATCGAACCATTGAGGTTCGAAATATTGTTAGTTTTAGGATGTCTCTATGCAGGTTTTAAAGTTAAAGGCTTGATGCCGGGTTGTTAAGTTTATAGGGGAGGTTCTGCCGAAATTTCGGTAGGATCATTTGTTTTGAATTTCAGATGGCTACGGCTACAAGAGCGGGAGGCAGCGGAGGCGAGGATTACTACTTATCCCGTCTCCCGAATTATTGCGAGTCGGCGCCCGTACGCGATGGCGTCGAAGAAGAAGACGAGGATATCAAACCGGCCGTGCGTGGGCCGACGCTCGGGATTCGATCTAAGCGTGCACGGCGCCCCGGAGTAAAGGAAGTCGTTATTTATAACGAGGAGTTTCAGTCGTTCTTGCAGCCAGAGCGAGAGACGGATCCGGATCTCGTGACGTTCGCGAACACGCTCGGGTTGGTCGTCCGAGACAAGATCTCGCCTACGTTAAATATGTGGTTACTCTTTTATTATACAATTTATTATTTACGTGTACGTTTATTTAAGTTACAGGCCATACAAGCGAAGAACAAGGCGAATTGCGCGAAGAAGAAGACGAAGACTCGACAGGGGACGATTGGGTTCTCGATCCACCGCATGAAAAACGTAAGTTTTATGTTTATATGATACATCAAATCATTAAAACTATCTAATACTTGAAATTTTATTTACATGCATAAGAGCGCCGAGACTGGCGCTTTCGAGAGCTTGTTTGTGAACTACAAGCGCCAACATCAGTCCGACAAGTCCGAATGGCTGATTGCTGAAGCCTCCGCACGTTATGTAAGTTTATATTTATTTTGTCTTATTTTTCGATTAATATATACTAACTAGTTAATTATATCAGGATCGATTGGTCGATAGGTTCAACACGGTGCGAGCGGAGGCTGACCAACAAGGAGCGAACGTTGATATTGCCGTCCTAGAGCAGCAGGTGATCCGCGATATTATGGGTTCGCGGAGTGATCACTTGACCGGCGTCGGACGCTTGGTGCCACAGGGAGCGCGGATGGCGGCTGAAATCGTTGAAGTCTACGGTTCGGAGGCTGGGACTTCGCATTCAGGATATATCTCGCAGGAGGTGTTCATGTCTACCTTCGCCTCGTTCGCCGAGGCAATACAGAGTCTGGTGCCCGACCTCAACCTGAGCTCGTTTATGCCCCAATTTCCGCAGAGTTCGCAGCAGGCTCCTTTGACCCACAACCAGCAGACTCCGACGACCGGCGTCCACACTCCGACGGGAGGCCAGTAGACTCCGACAGGCGGCCAGTATACGACTCCCGACGATAGCCAGACCTCCCACCGTGGCCGTCCGAGTCTGTCAGCTGATGAGCACATTATTCCGTCGAGCCTTGCAGAGTATCAACGCCAGCAGATTATTTCACGTCGAGGCGGAGGAAAAAAAGGACGACGACCCAAAGGTTACAGCTAGTCTTTTATTAGATATTTTATGTATAGAAGATTATTATTTACATGTATTTTTACATATTTCTCGTTTATCGAAATCGTAACTGGATTTTATATATAAGTTGATTTCGATAATATAATTTGATTTTTATTTGATTTTTATTATAGAATTTCATAAAAGAAAAAAAATTAAAAAAATTAATAATTACCGACGACAAAGTCGTCGCTAATTCTAGTAATGAGAGAATTTATTAGCGATGAATATGTCGTCGCTAATTCGCGCGGGAAATTTTCCCTCGAGAATTAGCGACGACTAAATCGTCGCTAAATGTAGTCCACAAAATTAAAAAAATGTTTTCATTTATACATTTCGAGACGACATTATCGTCGCTAAAGATTTAGCGACGACTAATACGTCGCTTAATATATTCAGGCACGGACATTTAGCAACGATAAAAATCGTTGCTAATATCGTCGCTAAAAAGATTTAGCGACGATTAAGGGGTTTTTACGGACGAAAAAAATCGTCGGTAATGGCTCTATTTGTTGTAGTGTGTTCTTGGTGTGATGGGTGGAGGAATATGGTGTTCTTGATGTGATGGAATAGAGAAGAATGTAGTGATTTGATGCTCTTGCAAATTGTGTTTTCCTAGAGAGAGAAAGGTGGGTGGGAATTTGTGTAGAATTTTAGTGTAAAAATTGTGGTCTACCCTCTATGTGGTTTAGGGAGTTTTTATATAATTTTTTGGAGTGTACGTGTCTAAATATGATGTGAAACCCATCTTGGGTGAAGAGAGTCGTGGAGAGTGTTTTTGATGAGTTTTGAACGTAGTGCCTAAGGTTTTTGGGCCAGCAAGTGAGTTGGTCGGCCCGGGGATCTCGGGCTGACTGGTAGTTGGCCGGTCCGGGCATATGCTTCACTGGCCCGCCCGATGGTTGACCAGGCCTCCACGCCCGACAAGTAGTTTTCTAGCCCGGGCAGACGCTTAACTGGCCCAGCTTGATGGTTGGCCGAGCCTCCCGGGTCGGCAGGTGGCTGGTGGGCATCCCGTCCCGGGAAGATGCTTTACTGGCCCAACCTAATGGTTGGTTGAGTCTTCCAGGCTGGCAGGTGGCTAGCTGGAACGACTCAACATCGTGTCTAGGTCCCTGGACCGGTAGGTGGGTTGGCTAGCCCGGATAATAGCATTGTGTCAAGGGCTCGACTGGTCGGGTGGCCGGTCGATATGGTTTGTTTCTTCAAAGGCCCTACCGTTAAGATGACCGGATGGGGCGACTTTGTTGCGTCAGAGGCCTAGCCAGCAGGATTGACTGCCAGAGCGATTTGCCTGCGTCAAGGGCCCCTATCCGGCAGGGTGGCCGGCATTGCCAGGCTGGCAGTGTCAAGGGCCCGACCGGTAGGGTTATGTTGTCAATGGTGCCCACAAGAAGAGTTGTAATCTTTATTTTGTACATTTGATGTAATAAAGTCTCATGAAGACTCTTGCTTGTAATTGCCTATTCATTCATTAATAAAGTTGAAACGTTCATTCATTCTTTCTTTGTTTGAAGCTTTATGATAAAACCTTAGTCTTTTAGTCCATAAACAAACTTAACAACTTACGAAGAGACAAATGTAGATTTGCATGAACAAACTCTTCGTAGTTTGCTTAAAACGATATATTTGCAATCTTAGGGTCAAAGGACTATTAACCTCAGTAAGATTGTTAGAAGAATGTATGATGTCTGGTTATGAGGCATTGAGAGTTGGAGACTCTATAGTTCTTCTAGGTATCTTTCGAAGGTACTGAATTGACCAGTGCACTTCTAGAGACAAGATAAGAACAAACCATTTAACCTCTTATGTCTCGAAGTCACTATGTATGAATTGCATCATGCTTACCTTAATCCTGAAATGAGACATGCCATTTCACAGCTTAGTATTCTCATTTGAGAAAGTCAGAGTTCGGACTCACTATGTGATTCCGAACAGGGCCTATTGGTGAAGTACTAAGTTGTGAGAATGTCATGAGTAACTTTGTGAAGTTCTCATAGATATGGAATTCATGTACAAGATTGCTGAAATGCAATGTATGTCACCTCATGCTTTGTTCCTTGGAGTGTGAATAAATGAACTGGCCAGTGTCCAAATTGAGTCCTGACTCTTTTGGATGAAACAATGTGACTTGTTAGCTCCTCGTCAATACATTGTTTCTAACTTATTCACAAGCGACAAAGGAATTGAGGAAATAACAGCTAGAAGGGTAAAATGGTAATTTAGTAAATCCCGACTAGCTGATGACATTCATGAAGGGTAAACATAGATAATATTCAGTGGATCCGCTCATCATAATTAGGTCGAATTCTTGAGTAGAAAATAAATTCATTTGAACCGAGAGATTTTCAGTGTCAACTCTTTAGTGGAGTTAGTTGGCATTAAGCTAAACTTGGAAAAGGTTTGTGAACTTTTGAGTCCAAGTGTTTAGCTCAAGCTTTGTTCATTTGGGTCCATGAGGTCACTGTCACGAATCACATCGAGTAGGAATAGTTAAACTGGAAGCTAAGTCAAAACAAGAATGAAAATAGTTAAAAGGGTATTTTTGTCTTTTGAGACAAAGGATGAAATGAATGTCAATAAATTTTTTGACAAGATCATATGATGACTTAATGTCACTCGGCCATAATATGATTAATTGGGCCTTGTGGATTAATTTCATTTCATAAGAATTTATTGAAAATTCTTAATGGGCCTTTTTCATGTTGTCATGAACAAGTGGAAAAGCTTCTAGAAGGCCTTTCTAGAACTGTTTTAGGCGCCCACCACCCAAGAGACAAGAGATAATATTTTGTGCATAAATGTATCAAGATACTTGCCAAAAGAAAAAGAGGAAACAAATTTCCCCTAAGGGAAATGAGGTAGGCGCCCAACACAAGAAAGAAGCAAGGCAAGGAACAAAAAAGGAAACAAATCCAAGGCTTAATGAAGCCCACCTTGGCCGAGTGCATCATAGAGGAAAAGAGGAAATTGGCTCATGAATGTGTGATATTCTATAGAAGAGGAAACTACCTTATTGAAGGTAAGACCTCTCCTATAAATAGGAGCCTCATTCTTCTCATTTTTCTCATTCCACATAAGTTAGAGATTGAGAGCTTCTCTCTCTAGAACTTGTGGTTGCCGCCCCTCTTCTTTCTCTCTATAGTTTATTTTCGATTTTTCTTGTTTTGGCACCTAGGTCCTCACTCGATCTAGTGTTTAGCTCTGCGACTTCAAGACTCGTTCTTAAGTCGTAGTGTTTAAAAGTGCCCACTCACTAATTCCTTTATTTCGAGTGATTTAGTGATAGAAACTTTCGTGGTTGCTCGAGGTGCCGAAGAAAGAAAGAGAGACGTGCTGCGAGGGGAGACGCGCGTTGCAAACTTTCCAAAAGCTTCTTCAAAGTTCAAGCTTCAAGAAAGGTTAGTAAACTTCTTAGCTCATAATAGTTTTTAATTACGTGTACTTGTTCTTTTGTCTAGGTTAGTAGAAAACTGTTTTTACTTGTAAAAGAAAATTTTTAAAATTCCGCCGCTTACCGAAGCGTTAATTATTTTCTTAAACCCTAGATCGATTCCAACAAATGGTATCAGAGCTATGGTTAAAGATTAGCATGTACATGTTTTTAAAATTATGAGCTTGAAAATCGTTTTCGAAAGTTTACTAATTTTGAGACAAGTTAGAATTGTTATCTTAGATTTTTTTTTTTAATTTTTGCTCTTGCCTTTAAATTAAAAATCATGTTGATTTTCTATGAGTTTGGGATGTTTTTAAAACAAAATAGAATCAGTTCTAAAAGTTTTTAATTTTTTATATTGAAAAACGTGTTTTAAAGGTTTGAGATTTTTCGAGTAAATTTTTGTGACTAGTTTTGTTATCTTGCTAGTTTCTTATTTGTACTTGAATCGTTTTATGCTTGTTGTTATTTCTTTTATGCCTTGTTATTACCTTGCTAATAAAACACAAATAAAAGCTTTAACAACCTTCATAAAACGTTCCGTTACACTCGATTCTTTTTCGCACCTAAAAAGGACCAAGCTTTAATTATTTCTTTTTCTTTGAGCTGGAGTATACCCGCATTAAAAGTGGCATAACTCTCTTCTCCGATATCGAAATTTAATGATTCTTGAATCAAATTAAAGCTCTGTCTGTCCTCTGTCCAATGCCACCGGTTTCG
The DNA here is from genome assembly GCF_054948205.1 of Urtica dioica subsp. dioica. NCBI lineage: Eukaryota > Viridiplantae > Streptophyta > Magnoliopsida > Rosales > Urticaceae > Urtica > Urtica dioica. The sequence goes on along the minus strand of NC_142760.1, from coordinate 24,818,672 downwards.
GCTGAAAAAGGACATCGGAGCCGCCAGATATGACGATTTTACTCCGAGGTGCGCGGCTGTTCCGAAACTCCAGTTTTTAGAATTCCGGATTTTCAAACCCCACTACCATGAGTTATAGAACTCTAATGAGAAAATTTTCTTCAGAAAAAATGTTTTTCATATGATTATAAACATGATGTGTAAGATTAAAATGTTTTTTTTTTTGAAAGTTTAATTGAAATTGAGTTTTTACAAAACTAGTTTGAATTTTGAAAAACCGTTTTCACTTTCAAACTTGAAAATATTTTGTCATCCAAATCAAATAAGTTTTCAAATTTTTTTCAAAACTATATCTATATCACATATGTTCAAAATCTATATGCTCTTGAAAATTTGAGTGGGAGGTCTCTTTGTAGACAAGCCGAAAAATAAAAAGATGTGTAATCTCAAACTTTCAAGTGTTCGAGTGAGTTGAAGTTCACACTTCCCTCATGCACTTTCCCGAAATAGAAAATAGGAAAAGATCGAGTATGTACCTTGTGCCTTTATGCACTAATACTACTCTGAACATGTCGATCTAGGATTCTCTTCTAGTTGTCCGCTCTGTCGCTCTCTAACTAGGAAATTTGTTTCCGAACTTATAAGAGTCGATGAACCAACTCCAAAAACTAAGTGGGAGGGTTATACTTGTTGTTTGTAACCCGCGATCTCCAATACTAATGAAAAGTACAAGTGTCGCCAGACTAAGAGTCACCCTCGTGGCCCTCTCTTAAATGAGAGTACTCAAGGGTGCTTTGCACTGATCATTGCTCAATGAGCTACGTCCGAGAGTGAGACGATGATGGCAAGGCCTCCCCTTGGGGGATTGTTTTTCAAAGTTGATCTTTTGGACTAAGTGGTTGGTTGCACACTTAGGCTCAATCCCTAGTAATCCTCCCTCGAGGCCCTGCGAAAGGATGTGAGTGATCAAACCAATTTACAAGGTGGCTAGTCAAAATTGGTGTATTGACATCTTGGCTAAGCATTAATGATGTGTCATTTACTTATAAATGGAGATTTTTTGCGGCCTTCCCTCGAAGGAGTAAATTATCGTTTGGTTTATAACACCTTTGGATTTTATAAAGTCTTAAACAAACTTAAATCCTAAACCAAAGACTAATCATAAACTTGTTTCAACTTTTATAGGCAATATGTCTCCCAACTCTCTCTCTTTCATCCTTTCCGCGAACAAACTCGTAAATAAAAACTACATAGACTCGAAACTTAACCTCGACATAATCCTTGCCATTAACAAGCACAAATGGGTACTCACCACACCGTGTCCTCCTCTGACGAATGATGATTCGACTCAAGAGGACAAAGACGCCTTGGCGGCCTGGCTCTGTTCCGATGAGATTGTGAGGTGCTATATCTTAGCATCAATGAACAATGTGTTGCAACAACAACCTCGTGACATCGAGACTGCCGCCGACATGCTCAACAATCTCCATGAGATGTTTGGAGGGCAAAGGCGTCAAGCAAGGCAACAAGCAGTCCGACAGTTTATGAACTGTCATATGAAGGCTAGGACTCGTGTTGGAGACTTTATGATACTGATCATTAGTTTTCTGAATAAAATGGAAATCCTAGGATCTGAGATTGATGGGAAGAATATCATAGATATGATCTTAGAAACTCTCCCCGCATCTCTTCATACCTCCAAGATGAACTACTTCATAAACAAGCTAGAGTACACTGTTACCAAGCTTATGGAGGAACTTCACACTGCTGTAGGTCTCACTAAGAGAAAGAGGAATCAAGGAGAGGCACATGCTACTGAGCAAAAAGCCTCCGCCTCTGGAACTGTGAAGAGACCTCACAAGGCCGATAAAAAGAACTGTCCTGCCAATCTCAAAGCAAAGGAACATAGTATTGTACTAGTTACCGAAGCATGCTTAGTAGCTGATAATGTATCAACGTGGATTCTTGACTCCGCTGCTACTAACCATATTTGTTGTTCGTTGAATGGTTTCAAGAAAACCAAAAGCTTAGAGGAAGGCGAGTTCTGTTCAAATGGGGTGATGGGAGCCTGGTGTCCGCGAAGGCTGTGGGATCCGTGACGCTGTCTTTTGAAGACCGCACTTTAAACTTGAATAATGTTTATTTTGTTCCTACCTTTGGAAAGAACTTAATATCCGTTGCTCGTCTTCGTGAGCAAGATTATTGTTTAAATTTCATTAAGAATGGAATTCGTATTTCGTTTCCTGATAATTCTTTTGTCACTGATGCATGTATGAAGAATGCTCTTTTCTACATCTATCCCACTAAACCTTCTCTTTTAGACACCGAAATAGATAATGATCTAATTAGGGAGCCAAAGAGGATCAAACTTTCTGAGTCCTCCGATCTAACAAAATCAACACACCTATGGCACTTAAGACTTGGTCATATCAGTCTAGATAGGATTAAGAGACTTGTGAGGGACGGTCCACTCCAAGCCTCTGCAATAGGTTCACTACCTACTTGTGAATCCTGCATAGAAGGAAAAATGACTAAGCGACCTTTCTCTGATAAGGGTCGAAGAGCCACTGAGTTGCTGGAGCTAGTACATTCTGATGTATGTGGTCCGCTCAGCCAACAGGCACGTGGAGGATACGAATACTTCGTTACCTTCACCGATGATTACTCACGATATGGTTTTGTCTATTTGCTCAAACACAAATCCGACACCTTTAACGTATTTAAGGTCTTTAGGGCTTTAGTGGAAAAGCAAACTGGCAAAGTGATCAAAACCCTTTGATCTGATCGAGGTGGTGAGTATATGTCTGGAGAGTTCGATGAATTTCTTAAAGAAGAAGGTATCGCTTCTCAGCTTACCGCACCTAGCACACCTCAACAAAACGGAGTGTCAGAGAGAAAGAACCGAACTCTTATGGAGATGGTTAGATCAATGATGAGTTACTCATCACTTCCTCTTTCCTTTTGGGGATATGCCCTCGAAACAGCCGCTTACATTCTGAACCAAGTTCCATCTAAGACGGTTCCTGGTACTCCTTATGAAAGATGGACTGGCCGTAAAGTAAGTTTGGGCCACATCCGAATTTGGGGTTGCCCTGCACATGTGCTAAGGCAAAAGACTAGCAAGTTGGCTAGTAGGTCAGAATTGTGCCTGTTTGTGGGATATCCAAAGGAAACTAAAGGTTTCATTTTCTATAGTCCCGAGGACGATAAGACTTTCGTTAGCACGAATGCTCGTTTCCTCGAGGAGGACTTTATGAAGGATGCGAAACCTAGAAGCAAAATTGTGCTTGAAGAAAAGTTGGGTGAGGAAGCTTCTACCTCATCTGTAAGAACTGTTCTTACCCCAACTGAAACACAACCTAACTCATCATAATCTCGTCAAGTAGTACTTCGACGTAGTGGGAGGGCTACTCAAAAGCCCGACAGGTACATGTCTTATGGAGACTCTCTTGTAGCCGTCTCCGACATGGATGACCCTGTTTCCTATAGCCAAGCGATGGCTTGTTATGAATCAAACCTTTGGCTTGACGCCATGAAAGTTGAAATGCACTCGATGTATGTCAACAAAGTCTGGAAACTTGTAGACCTTCCCGAAGGGATTAAACCCGTAGGGTGTAAGTGGATATACAAGAAGAAATGGGGTCCTGATGGGAACGTCGAGACGTTCAAAGCACGACTTGTGGCAAAGGGTTATACCCAACAAGAAGGGATTGACTATGAAGAAACCTTCTCGCCAGTCGCGATGCTTAAATCCATCCGTATACTCCTATCCATAGCTGCAGCTCTCGACTATGAGATCTGGCAAATGGATGTCAAGACAGCCTTTTTGAATGGCAATCTTGACGAGCGCATTTACATGGCTCAACCAGACGGTTTCGTGGAAGAAGGTAAAGAGACCAAGGTTTGTGAGTTGCTTAAGTCTATTTATGGATTAAAGCAAGCATCTAGGTCATGGAATATCAGATTCGATGAAACTGTGAAAAGCTTCGGCTTTGAACAGTCAATAGATGAGCCTTGTGTTTACAAGTTAATACACGAAGGCAAAGTTGTGTTTTTGGTACTATATGTCGATGATATACTACTCATTGGTAATGACGTGGGTAAGCTATCTGAGGTTAAGGTCTGGCTAGCAAACAATTCGATATGAAGGATCTAGGAGAAGCCGCGTACATTCTGGGAATCCAAATCTTTCGAGATAGGAAAAACCGGATCCTTGTCGCTCTCTCAAGCATCTTATATTGATAAGGTGATGGATCGCTTCTCGATGCAAGACTCCAAGAAGGGCCAAACACCCTTTAGGCATGGAGTTTCACTCTCTAAGGACCAGTCTCCCAAGACTGCACAAGAGATTGAAGACATGAGGAAAATTCCTTACGCCTCTGCCGTAGGAAGCCTCATGTATGCCATGCTTTGCACTAGACCTGACATCTGTTTCGCCGTTGGCGTGGTTAGCCGTTTCCAATCCAACCCTGGACCCGAGCACTGGATTGCTGTTAAGCATGTTCTTAAGTATCTTCGAAGAACTAGGAACTTGATGCTTACATACTCAGGTACTGACCTAACTATGACGGGATATACCGACTCCGATTTTCAAGCGGATAAGGATTCCAGGAAATCCCCTTCGGGATCTGTGTTCATCCTTAATGGTGGAGCTGTTGTGTGGAGGAGTATTAAGCAATCTTGCATTGGTGACTCCACAATGGAAGCAGAATATGTGGCTGCTTGTGAAGCATCCAAAGAGGCTGTATGGCTTAGAAAATTCCTTAAGTATTTGGAAGTTGTTCCAAACATCGACGAGCCCATGACCCTTTATTGTGATAATAGTGGGGCTGTCGCTAACTCAAAGGAACCTAGAAGCCATAAGCGCTCTAAGCATATTGAGAGGAAATACCATTTGATTCGAGAGATCGTGCAGCGCGGAGACGTGGAAGTGAAGAAGATCTCAACGGTGGACAACCTCGCAGATCCATTCACCAAGGCCCTAGCGAACAAGGTCTTCGACCAACATCGTGAGGGATTAGGCATGAAAGACTACACACATCTTCTTTGATATGTACATTTGATGTCATATAGTCTTACGATGACTCTTGCTTGTAATTGCTTATTCATTAATAAAAAGTTGAAACGTTCATTCATTCTTTCTTTGTTTGAAGCTTTATGATAAAACCTTAGTCTTTTAGTCCATAAACAAACTTAACAACTTACGAAGAGACAAATGTAGATTTGCATGAACAAACTCTTCGTAGTTTGCTTAAAACGATATATTCGCAATCTTAGGGTCAAAGGACTATTGACCTCAGTACGATTGTTAGAAGAATGTATGATGTCTGGTTATGAGGCATTGAGAGTTGGAGAGTCTATAGTTCTTCTAGGTATCTTTCAAAGGTACTGAATTGACCAGTGCACTTCTAGACACAAGATAAGAACAAACCATTTAACGTCTTATGTCTCGAAGTCACTATGTATGAATTGCATCATGCTTACGTTAATTCTGAAATGAGACATGCCATTTCACAACTTAGTATTCTCATTTGAGAAAGTCAGAGTTCGGACTCACTATGTGATTCCGAACAGGGCCTATTGGTGAAGTACTAAGTTGTGAGAATGTCATGAGTAACTTTGTGAAGTTCTCATAGATATGGAATTCATGTACAAGATTGCTGAAATGCAATGTATGTCACCTCATGCTTTGTTCCTTGGAGTGTGAATAAATGAACTGGCAAGTGTCCAAATTGAGTCCTGACTCTTTTGGATGAAACAATGTGACTTGTTAGCTCCTCGTCAATACATTGTTTCTAACTTATTCACAAGCGACAAAGGAGTTGAGGAAATAACAGCTAGAAGGGTAAAATGGTAATTTAGTAAATCCCGACTAGCTGATGACATTCATGAAGGGTAAACATAGATAATATTCAGTGGATCCGCTCATCATAATTAGGTCGAATTCTTGAGTAGAAAATAAATTCATTTGAACCGAGAGATTTTCAGTGTCAACTCTTTAGTGGAGTTAGTTGGCATTAAGCTAAACTTGGAAAAGGTTTGTGAACTTTTGAGTCCAAGTGTTTAGCTCAAGCTTTGTTCATTTGGGTCCATGAGGTCACTGTCACGAATCACATCGAGTAGGAATAGTTAAACTGGAAGCTAAGTCAAAACAAGAACGAAAATAGTTAAAAGGGTATTTTTGTCTTTTGAGACAAAGGATGAAATGAATGTCAATAAATTTTTTGACAAGATCATTTGATGACTTAATGTCACTCGGCCATAATATGATTAATTGGGCCTTGTGGATTAATTTCATGTCATAAGAATTTTATTGAAAATTCTTAATGGGCCTTTTTCATGTTGTCATGAACAAGTGGAAAAGCTTCTAGAACTGTTTTAGGCGCCCACCACCCAAGAGACAAGAGATAATATTTTGTGCATAAATGTATCAAGATACTTGCCAAAAGAAAAAGAGGAAACAAATTTCCCCTAAGGGAAATGAGGTAGGCGCCCAACACAAGAAAGAAGCAAGGCAAGGAACAAAAAAGGAAACAAATCCAAGGCTTAATGAAGCCCACCTTGGCCGAGTGCATCATAGAGGAAAAGAGGAAATTGGCTCATGAATATGTGATATTCTATAGAAGAGGAAACTACCTTATTGAAGGTAAGACCTCTCCTATAAATAGGAGCCTCATTCTTCCCATTTTTCTCATTCCACATAAGTTAGAGATTGAGAGCTTCTCTCTCTAGAACTTGTGGTTGCCGCCCCTCTTCTTTCTCTCTCTAGTTTATTTTCGATTTTTCTTGTTTTGGCACCTAGGTCCTCACTCGACCTAGTGTTTAGCTCTGCGACTTCAAGACTCGTTCTTAAGTCGTAGTGTTTAAAAGTGCCCACTCACTAATTCCTTTATTTCGAGTGATTTAGTGATAGAAACTTTCGTGGTTGCTCGAGGTGCCGAGGAAAGAAAGAGAGACGTGCTGAGAGGGGAGACGCGCGTTGCAAACTTTCCAAAAGCTTCTTCAAAGTTCAAGCTTCAAGAAAGGTTAGTAAACTTCTTAGCTCATAATAGGTTTTAATTACGTGTACTTGCTCTTTTGTCTAGGTTAGTAAAAAACTGTTTTTACTTGTAAAAGAAAATTTTTAAAATTCCGCCGCTTACCAAAGCGTTAATTATTTTCTTAAACCCTAGATCGATTCCAACAGGTTAGCCATGTCAAACTCGGAGTTTCGTCTCTAGATACGTGTCATGTGTCTTTTTTCTTTTTGGAGGGTCATTTTCAGGCGCCGAAAAATGACGAATTAATATTATTTTCTAAAGAAACCGCCTTCTCTATAGGCTCTCAGTTCTCTCTTGTACATAAGTTGTCCAAAGATTCCAAGTAGTCATTTATCTAAGAAAATTGATTTCTAGAAACTTGATTAATTTATGCCCACTCACAAATCTTATACCCTTTTCTTTTGTTGCTTATGCACATTCTCTCATGGTCGTGATGAGGAGATTGTGTTCATAGTTTTAAGGCTTCTCAATGTTTGAGGAATCTACAAGAGGTTGGTACAAATATTGTTTACTGCTTTACATATTGCCATGCACATTGCTTCAATTTCATTTAACTTGTTTTTATGAAATAACAAAAAAAATTTAAACTCCACCGTAATGAGTTATGCCAAATGTTTTTTTTTTTTTAATAAACCATAAGTAACATTTTCAACACCTTCTTGTCCGTTGTCTTAGGCCTTGGATTAAAATTTGGTGAAAATACGAAGTTGTCACTGTTCTTGTTATTATTGTTGATGGTGTTTGTGAGGAAAAAAATATTACAAGCTCTAACCGATACAAATACCAAACTATTCATAGAAGAAAAGGAATACCATTTTAAGCATCCATCATGATTACCTGGTCAAATGTTTTTTCTGTAAGACTAATCATGGTAACATTATACTACAAAGATTTTAACAGCAGTACTATGTTTTACATTACAAAATAATGGCTACAAATAATCTCTACAAGAACACTGTCCGTTGCTCAACCTGTGCAGACGCTTCGAGTCATTCACAAATATCTCGCGACCATATAACTTGGAGACAATCTTTACGTTCTCATGACAATTCCCACACATTCAGAGACTTTTATTGATACGTATACACTGTCTTTTCCTTGGGGAAGTGACAAGTGCAAAACCAAGAGCAAGCTTTTCGTGTGTACACCGTCAACTTCTTCTTTATCTTCTTCGTCGATGCAATGCCCGTCATGAAAACCAGATTGACTCAACCCATTTCTCGTTACCTTGTGTATCCAAGGATACAGATAAGGGTGGGATTTGAAGATTTATGGGATTCAAAGAAAAGAGAGTCTGAATAATGAATTGTGTAAAAGGAAATACAATAGTCTGGGTATATAGCCGTAATAGAACCATGTAAATAAAAGACTGCAATAACCCTACATAAATATAGTAGTGACAAATGTTACCGGTCGTTTTCGGGGTACCGAAAATTCAAAAACAATTCAAGGTCGGCCGAGCTTCGCCGGCCGGAAGCCCAACGGGCCCCGGCCCACTAGGCCCGAGTGCCATGACGAACCCACGGCCCGACGGGCCTGCGCGCGCGCACCCGCACCCCCGGCCCAGTGGGCCTGAGCGCGCGCCCTAGCACGCCTGGCCCGTGCGCGCCCTGCGCCCCGGCCGTCCCGACCCGCGCGCGCTCCCGCGCCCCGGGCGCGCTCCAGCAACCCGGCCGAGAACGCCTGCTGCCTCGGCCGGACGTCCCTGCTGCCCCGGCCGAGCGCCCCTGCTGCCCTGGCCGAGCGCGCCTGCTGCCCTGGCCGAGCGCGCCTGCTGCCTCGGCCGGAGGGTCCTGCTGCCCCGGTCGAGCGCCCCAGCCGCCTCGGCCGGAGGCTCTTGCTCCCCTGGCCGAGAGCCCTGCTGCCTCGGCCGGGCACACCTGCCGCCGGGCACCCCGCGCCCGGTCAGGCCTCACACCATGAGCGCCCCGCGCCTATCCAGACAGCGCGCCCCGCGCTTGCCAAGGCGTTAGGCCTCATGCGCCCCGCTCCCGGCCACCCGATGGGCCTCGAGGGGGGGCCGGCCCAAGGCCTCCTCCAAATGCTATAAATATCCCCCCCTAGGGGGAGGGAAAAACACAATTCAACACACACAACAACTCTCTCTCGAGAGCTCTCTCCTCTTTCGTGCTCTTGTGACATTCCAAGAGCGCGTGCTCCTCCTTCCTCGGCTCAGAAAGACAAGGACCCCCTTCCACGAGAGGGAGCGCGCTCCTCTTCTGCGACCCGAGCTTCTGCAGTACACACAGCTCTCCTGCTTCTTAGCCCTTGAGCTAGAACTCCGAGCTACGAGGCAAGCGACCCCTGTAAAGTCTTCACTAGAAGCTACGAGCCGGGTCCTACTCTAAAGCCTTGGATTCTAAAGCCTCCGAGCCCAAGATAGCCCCTAACACTCAAATTGAACTACGTTCTGACCTGATCTCGACTAAAGGGTACGTAGGCAGCCAACCTTTGGCACGGTCACACCCCCCAAAACACACCTCAGGATCTGGAGGGTACATCTCGGTCTACGAGCTCCCATTTTTGGCCCGGGCGCAGTCACTTGGTCCGGCCTTGGATCGAACCGCCCGAGGTATTTAATCGTTGTTCATTTTCGTGCGACAACATTTTGGCGCTAGAAGGAGGGGACTTCCTGACTTACACAGCCCGAAATCCCTTCTGCAGCTCGACCCCTTTCTTCTCAACTTGAGAAAGACATGAGTGGTCAACCACCCGTTCGTTCTGAGGGCGTTAATAACCTCGAAAACGCAACTGGAGTGAAGAAATACTTCCTGCGCTCCCAAGCGCAAGGCGACAAGGAGTCTCTCAACGACGAGAGCCACACTCCCTCGCCCCCTCCACCCCAGGACAGTCGGGACGACCGCATCCTTGAGATGGAGGAGAAAATCCACCAACTGAAGTTAGCCAATGCAAGGTACCACCGCCAACTGGCGGGCAAGGCGGCTGCACAGGGCACCCCCCACGGGGAATCCGAGGACCTCATGGACGAGGGGCATGACTATGACCCCGACTATGAAGGCTTGGAAATTTCAGCGGACATCGAGACTTCTCTCACCAAAGACGGGGAACTCCCTATTGAGACGAAGCTAGTCCGTCGATCCCGCCGCCTAAAACAAAGGCAATACCGATCTCCTCTCAAGAAGAGACCTCCCGACGTTCAGCCCATGACCGACTCGGTCAAAGAGGCAATGTCAGGGAAGGTCCAACGACTCGGCGAGTGAGGCGTGTGACTCGAAGCTCACGCCCCCATACCACTGGGCCGGATCTTAGAGATCGGCTCACCGCCCAATGGAACGACCGTGGCGAAGACCTCCGGGAGAGGCTAAGTGCTCGCAAGGGTCACAACCCTGCGGCCCCAATCAATGGGGACCCTCGCACGGCTCAAGGGTCGAATGAAAGGTGCCATGTGACTCCTACTGAACAAGGAGTGACCCCCAACACTGGCCTCGATGTCGTCACCATGATTCACAATCTTCGTAACGAAGTGCGTGATCGCGTGAAGGAGGCTTGGCCGGTGATACATACCGGGTCATAGAAGAACATTCCTCGCCCTTCACTGCCCAAATCCTTGTTGAGGTGTGCACGGGAAATTTCAAACTCCCGAATCTCCCTCCATACAATGGGAAAACTGATCCCACGTATCACATCCAACATTACGAAACTTGGATGACGATGCAGGGCGTTTCACCTGGGGCTCTATGCCAGGCTTTTAGTCTTACCCTCACCGGACCCGGTTTTGAGTGGTTTAAGAATTTAAGACCAGGGAGCGTCCAATCGTTCAAAGACCAGAAGGACATGTTCCTAGCACGATTTGCTACATCGATGGTCCAAAAGAAAACCAGGATGTACTTATGCTCAATCAAGCAAGAGAATAACGAGTCCTTGACACAGTATCTCACCTGATTCACCGCAGAATCAAATAAGGTTGACCGCTTTGATGACAGTCACGCAATTACAGCCATCATGAAGGGCTTGCGCACCGGAGACTTCTTAAAGTCCGTCGTCGGCAGAGTCCCTTCTACGATAGCCGAGTTAATAAACCGAGCCAAAACCTTCATGGGGGTGGAAGATTACCTCGACGGTCGCAGGAGCAGCAACCAAAGCTCCCGCCATCGGGATGAGTCCGGCAACGAGCCAGGCAACCCCCGTAAAAGGGTGAACAAGGGAGGTCAGGCTTCCGATAGTCGACCCCCTATGTCTCAAAAGCCGCGTCTTGCGAGCAATTTTAGAGATTACTCAAGTTACACCCCTTTGAACGCCCCGGTAGAACAAATCTACGATGTGGCGCGTGACAAGTTCACCGCTCCGACTCCGATGAAAGGCGGCCTCGCATCTCGCGACCGGTCTCGTTATTGCGAGTTCCACCGGGATTACGGTCACACGACCGCTCAATGCTTCCATCTTAGGAGGCAAATTGAGACATTAATCCAAAAAGGAGAGCTCAAAGAGTTTGTCCTTCGTATGGTAGGAGCTACAACCCCCACCGACAACAGGCGACAGCCTGAGAAAGGTGGAGGGACTAACGCCAACACCAACCGCACCACGGTCGCGGCTACGGCCGATGCGCAACTCCACGTCGTCACCACCATCCTAGGTGGCTTGCAAGACGGGGACTCGGCCCGGCAAAGGAAAAAGCTCCTCAGAGCTGCCTCTCAAGAAGGCCTTGCCGGGCAAGTTAACCTCACTTATGAGGAACCTCCGTCCGTACCTCACGAGACGATACAATTCACCAATGAAGAGGCCAAGCGAGTTGTGCACCCGCAGAATGACGCTATAGTCCTTAAGACCCAGGTGGCCAACAACTTAGTAAAAAGAGTTCTTATTGATAACGGCAGCGCAGCCGATATAATCTTTAAGACCACCCTAGAGCGCATGAAGCTCGGGGGGCTCCGCCCTGTCCCAACTCAATCACCTCTGTTTGGGTTCATGACTGAAGTAATCATTGATTTACCCGTCACCTTTGGAACTACCGGAGGTATCGAAGTCGTTCACATGGTCCCTTTCCTTGTGGTTGACCAGGAGTCGCCCTACAATGTTATCATTGGGCGACCCACGTTGAACATACTAAGGACCATCACATCCACGTATCACCTACTTGTGAAATTCCCCACAGAGGAGGGGATTGGCGTCATGGCTGACGATCAGACCCAAGCGAGGATATGCTACGTCCAGGGTGTGGACGGCAAGCCCGCTGAAAAAAGGGTCAACACGATCTACCAACTAGAAGACGACTACCCGTGTGATCAAAATGACGCACGACAACTCGGAGAACTAGACCCCCACGACGATATCGAGCGGTTGAAAGTTGTCACCCCTGATGATCTCACTTCGATCGTCCTCGACGAAGCTAAACCTGACCAGGTAGTGAAGATCGGTGCACAACTCCCTCTCGCCATCAAAACTCAATTCGCGTCCTTCCTTCGGGAGTTTAAGGATGTCTTTGCGTGGACACATGCAGACATGCCTGGTATAGACCCCGATGTGATTGTGCATCGATTGAATGACGATAAAACTATCGCTGAAAAGGTACAAGCTAGACGCGCGTTCAACCCTGAACGATACCTAGCTATAAATGAAGAAGTCGAAAAGCTTCTCTCTGCTGGTTTCATCCGAGAAGCCAAGTACCCCAAATGGGTGGCCAATGTGGTCATGGTCAAAAAGCCTAATGGGAAGTGGCGCATTTGTATAGATTACAAAGATCTTAACAAAAGCCTGCCCAAAAGATTGCTTTCCACTCCCACGCATCGAACAACTAGTCGACGCCACGGCAAGACATGAACTGCTAAGTTTCATGGACGCTTACTCGGGCTATAACCAGATACGAATGCACGAGCCTGATCGGATCAAGACGACATTCGTCACTGATCGCGGCCTCTACTGCTACAAGGTCATGCCTTTCGGCCTTAAAAATACAGGAGCTACTTACCAACGATTGGTAAACCGGATCTTCGCCGACCTAATCGGCAAGACTATGGAAGTTTACCTGGACGACATGCTCGTTAAAAGCCTATTGGCTACCAATCATGTAGACAACCTAAGGGAGATGTTCTTAATCCTCCGCCGGTACAAAATGAAGCTCAACCCCAACAAATGTGTGTTCGGGGTCGAATCCGAGAAGTTCCTAGGCTACATAGTTAGCCGACGAGGTATCGAAGCGAACCCCGAGAAAATCAAGGCACTCCTTGACATGAAATCTCCGCGGCGTGTCAAGGAAGTCCAAAGTCTGACCGGTCGGATTGCCGCCCTCTCACGTTTTGTGGCCAAAGCAACCGACAAGTGTCAACCGTTCTTCAAAGCAATAAAGAAGACGGACGGCTTTGAATGGACGGACGAGTGCGAGAAGGCCTTTCAAGAAATGAAGGCCTACTTCGGGACACCTCCGTTCCTTTCCAAGCCGAAAGAAGGCAAGACGCTCTACGTCTACCTCGCCGTCTCCAAACCAGCCGTAAGCGCTGTGCTGATCCGTGAAGAGGATAAGGCTCAATGGCCTATCTTCTACGTGAGCAAAGCCTTACTTGACGCCGAAATGCGTTACACAGAGATAGATAAACTCTCTCTCGCTCTCCTCGTAGCCGCCAAAAAGCTACGCCCCTACTTCCAGGCTCAGCCAATTGTTGTCCGAACTGGACACCCCATCGGTAAGGCTCTTCAAAAGGGAACATCGACTCGCATGGCGATCTGGTCCCAAGAATTGAACGAGTATGGGATTGAGTTTCACCCGAGACCGGCAATAAAGGCTCAATCCCTAGCCGATTTTGTGGCAGAATTCTCCTACACTCCCGACATGGGAAGAGCAGAAGACGACTCGACCGACGACTTGTCGACTCGAAAGAGAAAGGTCGAACCTACGGGTCCCATCTGTAACTACACGTAGACGGAGCATCCAATGCCCAGGGAGCAGGCGCTGGCGTGATTTTAACAAATCCCGACCGGGAAAAGTTACGCTACGCCGTCCACTACGGATTCCAGGCCTCCAACAATAAGGCCGAGTATGAAGCCCTCATCGTAGGGTTAGAGCTCGCTCAAAAGCTCAACGTACATAATTTACGAATACACTGTGACTCGCAGTTAATCGCAAATCAGGTTAAAGGCGACTACGTGTTGTCAATGGTGCCCACAAGAAGAGTTGTAGTCTTTATTTTGAACATTTGATGTAATAAAGTCTCATGAAGACTCTTGCTTGTAATTGCCTATTCATTCATTAATAAAGTTGAAACGTTCATTCAAACTTCCTTGTCTGAAGCTTTATGATAAAACCATAGTCTTTTAGTCCATAAACAAACTAAACAACTTACGAAGAGACAAATGTAGATTTGCATGAACAAACTCTTCGTAGTTTGCTTAAAACGATATATTCGCAATCTTAGGGTCAAAGGACTATTGACCTCAGTATGATTGTTAGAAGAATCTATGATGTCTGGTTATGAGGCATTGAGAGTTGGAGACTCTATAGTTCTTCTAGGTATCTTCCGAAGGTACTGAATTGACCAGTGCACTTCTAGAGACAATATAAGAACAAACCATTTAACCTCTTATGTCTCGAAGTCACTATGTATGAATTGCAGCATGCTTACCTTAATCCTGAAATGAGACATGCCATTTCACACCTTAGTATTCTCATTTGAGAAAGTCAAATTTCGGACTCACTATGTGATTCCGAACAAGGCCTATTAGTGAGGTACTAAGTTGTGAGTCTGTCATGAGTAACTTTGTGAAGTTCTCATAGATATGGAATTCATGTACAAGATTGCTGAAATGCAATGTATGTCACCTCATGCTTTGTTCCTTGGAGTGTGAATAAATGAACTGGCCAGTGTCCAAATTGAGTCCTGACTCTTTTGGATGAAACAATGTGACTTGTTAGCTCCTCGTCAATACATTGTTTCTAACTTATTCACAAGCGACAAAGGAGTTGAGGAAATAACAGCTAGAAGGGTAAAATGGTAATTTAGTAAATCCCGACTAGCTGATGACATTCATGAAGGGTAGCATAGATAATATTCAGTGGATCCGCTCATTATAATTAGGTGAATTCTTGAGTAGAAAATAAATTCATTTGAACCGAGAGATTTTCAGTGTCAGCTCTTTAGTGGAGTCAGTTGGCATTAAGCTAAACTTGGAAAAGGTTTGTGAACTTTTGAGTCCAAGTGTTTAGCTAAAGCTTTATTCATTTGGGTCCATGAGGTCACTGTCACGAATCACATCGATAGGAATAGTTAAACTGGAAGCTAAGCCAAAACAAGAACGAAAATAGTCAAAAGGGTATTTTTGTCTTTTGAGACAAAGGATGAAATGAATGTCAATAAATTTTTTTGACAAGGTCATTTTATGACATGTTTCACTCGGCCATGACTTGATCATTGGGCCTTGTGAATTAATTTCATTTCATAAGAATTTTATTGAAAATTCTAAATGGGCCTTTTCTTATGTTGTCTTGAACAAGTGAAGAAAATTCTAGAAGCCTTTTTCTAGACATGTTGGGCGCCCATAATACCCAAGAAAGAGAAATTATTTTGTGCATAAATGTATTTAGATACATGCCAAAAGAAAAAGAGGAAACAAATTTGCATATTAGATGCACAAGGGAATCGGCCAAGAGACTAATAGGCAAGCCAAGGAACAAAAAAGGAAACAAATCCTAGCCTTCTAGAAGGCTGCCTTGGGCGCCTAAGAGGAATGGGAAATAAGGGTTATTTTGCTCATGAATATGTGATATTCTATAGAAGAGGAAACTACCTTATTGAAGGTGAGACCTCTCCTATAAATAGGAGCCTCATTCTTCTCATTTTCAATCATCCAAGTTTAAGAGATTTTGAGAGACTCTCTCTCTAGAACTTGGCCGAAGTCCTCTTCTCTCTCTCTCTAGTTTATTTTCGGTTTTCTCTTGTCTTGGCACCTAGGTCCTCACTCGACCTAGTCTTTAGCTCTGCGACTTCGAGACTCGTTCTCAAGTCGTAGTGTTTAAAAGTGCCCACTCACTAATTCCTTCTTTTCGAGTGATTTAGTGATAGAAACTTTCGTGGTTGCTCGAGTTGCCGAGGAAAGAAAGAGAGACGTGCTGCGAGGGGAGACGAGCGTTGCAACTTTCCAAAAGCTTCTACAAGGTTCAAGCTTCAAGAAAGGTTAGTAACTTTAATAGCTCATATTAGTTTTTATTTACATGTACATGCTCTTGTCTAGGTTAGTAAAAACTAGTTTTACTTAAAAAGAAAATTTTTAAAATTCCGCCGCTTAACGAAGCGTTAAACTTTTTCTCAAACCCTAGATCGATTCCAACAAATGGTATCAGAGCTATGGTCAAAGGAATGCATGTGCATGTTTTTAAATTATGAGCTTGAAAATCGTTTTCGAAAGTTTACTAATTTTGTGACAAGTTAGAATTGTAATCTTAGATTTTTTTTAATTTATTGCTCATGCCTTTAAATTAAAAACCATGTTGATTTTCTATGAGTTTGGGATGATGTTAAAACACATTAGAATCAGTTCTAAAAGTTTTTAATTTTTTATATTGAAAAACGTGTTTTAAAGGTTTGAGAATTTTCGAGTAATTTTTTTGACTAGTTTTATTTTCTAGTTTCGTTTATTTACTTGAATCGTTTTATGCATGTTGTTATTTCTTTTATTCAATGTTATTACCCTGCTAATAAAACACAAATAAAAGCTTTAAACAATATCTTAAAACGTTCCGTTACACTCGATTCTTTTTCGCACCTAAAAGGACGAAGCTTTAATTTATTTCTTTTTCTTCGAGCTGAAATGTAAACCCGCATTAAAAGCGGCATAACTCTCTGCTCAGAAATCGAAATTTAATGATTCTTGAATCAAATTAAATCTCTGTCTGTCCTCTGTCCAATGCCCGGTTTCGGCTCAAAAGGACATCGGAGCCGCCAGTTATGGCGATTTTACTCCGAGATGCGCGGCTGTCTGAAACTCCAGTTTTTTAGAAATCCGGATTTTCAAACCCCAGTACCATGAGTTATAGAACTCTAATGAGAAAACTTTCTTGAGCAAAAATGTTTTTCATATGATTATAAACATGATGTGTAAGATTAAAATGTTTTGATTTTTGAAAGTTTAATTGAAATTGAATTTTTACAAAACTAGTTTGAATTTTGAAAAACCGTTTTCACTTTCAAACTTGAAAATATTTTGTCATCCAAATCAAATAAGTTTTCAAAATGTTTTCAAAACTATATCTATATCACATATGTTCAAAATCTATATGCTCTTGAAATTTTGAGTGGGAGGTCTCTTTGTAGACAAAACCGAAAAATAAAAAGATGTGTAATCTCAAACTTTCAAGTGTTCGAGTGAGTTGAAGTTCACACTTCCCTCACGCACTTTCCCGAAATAGAAAATAGGAAAAGATCGAGTATGTCCCTTGTGCCTTTATGCAGTAATACTGCTCTGAACATGTCGATCTAGGATTCTCTTCTAGTTGTCCGCTCTGTCGCTCTCTAACTAGGAAATTTGTTTCCGAACTTATAAGAGTCGATGAACCAACTCCAAAAACTAAGTGGGAGGGTTATATTCGTTGTTTGTAACCCGCGATCCCCAACACTAGTGAAAGATGCAATAACGTGGGACTAAGAGCCGCTCTTGTGACCCTCACTTAAATGTGAGTACTCCAAGGCGTTATTGCTTCGATCATTGCTCAATGAGCTACGTCCGAGAGTGATGCAATGATGGCAAGGCCTCCCCTTGGGGGATTGTTTTTCAAAGCTGATCTTTTGGACTAAGTGGTTGGTTGCACACTTAGGCTCAATCCCTAGTATCCTTCCTTAAGGCTCTGCGAAAGGATGTGAGTGATCAAACCAATTTACAAGGTGGCTAGTCAAAATAGATGTATTGACATCTTGGCTTAGCATTAATGATGTGTCATTTACTTATAAATGGAGATTTTTTGCGGCCTTCTCTTGAGGGAGTAAATTATCGTTTGGTTTATAACACCTTTGGGTTTTACAAAAGTCTTAATGAAACTTAAATCCTAAACCAAAGACTAATCATAAACTTGTTTCAACTTTTATAGGCAATATGTCTCTCAACCCTCTCTCTACAATTCTTTCCTCGAATAAACTCGAAGGCGACAATTACGTCGACTGGAAACGTAACCTCGACATAGTCCTTACTGTCGACAAGCACAAATGGGTTCTCACCACCCCCTGTCCTCAAACGAATGAAGATTCGACGCAAGAGGAGAAAGACGTCCTGGCGGCCTGGCTTCGATCCGATGAGATTGCGAGGTGCTATATTTTGGCATCGATGAACAATGTGTTGCAACAACAACATCGTGATTATGAAACTGCCACCGATATGCTCTACAATCTCCATGAGATGTTTGGAGGGCAAGGACGTCAAGCTAGGCAACAAGCGGTCCGACAATTCATGAACTGTCGTATGAAGGCTGGAACTCCCGTTAGAGATCATATGATGCTGATCATTAGCTATCTAAACGAAATGGAGATTCTTGGATCTGAGATTGATGGGGAGACTAAAATAGATATGATCTTGGAAACTCTCCCCGAAACCTTTGATACCTTCAAGTTGAACTATTCCATGAACAAGCTGGAGTACACTGTTACCGAGCTCATGAAGGAACTTCAAACCGCTGAGGCACTCACTAAGAAAAAGAGGGCTCAAGGAGAAGTACATGCTACTGCCTCCACCTCTGGATCTAAGAAGAGACCTCGCAATGCCGAGAAGAAGAACCAACCTAAGGTTCAAACGAAGAAGAAGGCGCCAAAGGCTCCAAAGGTGGACAAGTCTAAAGACAAGTGCCACCACTGCAATGAGCCTGGTCACTGGCGTAGGAACTGTCCCGCCTACCTCAAAACCAAAGCTAAAGGTATTGTACTTGTTACTGAAGCCTGTTTAGTAGCTGATAATGTATCATCGTGGATTATTGACTCCGCTGCTACTAACCATATTTGCTGCTCCTTGACTGGTTTTAGGAAAAGCAAAAGCTTAGAGGATGGCGACTTCTGCTTCAAGTGGGGTGATGAGAGCGTGGTGTCTGCGAAGGCTGTGGGATCCGTGACGCTATCTTTTGAAGATCGAACTTTAAATTTGAATAATGTTTATTATGTTCCTTCCTTTGGGAAAAACCTAGTATCTGTTGCTCAACTTTTCGAGCAAGATTATTATTTAAAGTTTATAAAGAATGGAATTCGTATTTCTTTTTCTAATTCTTTCGTCACTGATGCATGTATGGAGAATGGTCTTTTTTACATCTATCCCACTCAACCTTCTCTTTTAGACACCGAAATAGATAACGATCTAATTAGGGAGCCAAAGAGGATCAAACTTTCTGAATCCTCCGATCTAACAAAATCAACATACCTCTGGCACTTAAGACTTGGTCATATCAGTCTAGATAGGATTAAGAGACTTGTGAGGGATGGTCCACTCCAAGCCTCTGCAATAGGTTCACTACCTACTTGTGAATCCTGCATAGAAGGAAAAATGACTAAGCGACCTTTCTCCGATAAGGGTCGAAGAGCCACTGAGTTGCTGGAACTAATACATTCTGATGTATGTGGTCCGCTCAACCAACAGGCACGTGGAGGATACGAATACTTCGTTACCTTCACTGATGACTACTCAAGATATGGGTTTGTCTATTTGCTCAAACACAAATCCGAGACCTTTAACGTATTTAAGGTCTTTAGGGCTTTAGTGGAAAAGCAAACTGGCAAAGTGATCAAAACCCTTCGATCTGATCGAGGTGGTGAGTATATGTCTGGAGAGTTCGATGACTTTCTTAAAGAAGAAGGTATCGCTTCTCAGCTTACCGCGCCTGGCACACCTCAACAAAACGGAGTGTCAGAGAGAAGAAACCGAACTCTTATGGAGATGGTTAGATCAATGATGAGTTACTCATCACTCCCGCTTTCCTTTTGGGGATATGCCCTCGAAACAGCCGCCTACATTCTGAACCAAGTTCCGTCCAAAACGGTTCCTGGTACTCCTTATGAACGATGGACTGGCCGTAAAGTGAATCTTGGCCGCATCCGAATTTGGGGTTGCCCTGCACACGTGCTGAGGCAAAAGACTAGCAAGTTGGCTAGTAGGTCAGAATTGTGCCTGTTTGTAGGATATCCGAAGGAAACCAAAGGTTTTACTTTCTATAGTCCCGAGGACGATAAGACTTTCGTTAGCACGAATGCTCGTTTCCTTGAGGAGGACTTTATGAAGGATGCGAAACCTAGAAGCAAAATTGTGCTTGAAGAAAAGTTGGGTGAGGAAGCTTCTACCTCGTCTGTAAGAACTGTTCTTACCCCAACTGAAACACAACCTAACTCATCAGAATCTCGTCAAGTAGTACTTCGACGTAGTGGGAGGGCTACTCAAAAGCCTGACAGGTACATGTCTTATGGAGACTCTCTTGTAGCCGTCTCCGACATGGATGACCCTGTTTCCTATAGCCAAGCAATGGCTTGTTCTGAATCAAACCTTTGGCTTGACGCCATGAAAGTTGAGATGCACTCGATGTATGTCAACAAAGTCTGGAAACTTGTAGACCTTCCTGAAGGGATTAAACCCGTAGGGTGTAAGTGGATATACAAGAAGAAAAGGGGTCCTGATGGGAACGTTGAGACGTTCAAAGCACGACTTGTGGCGAAGGGTTATACCCAACAAGAAGGGATTGACTATGAAGAAACCTTCTCGCCAGTCGCGATGTTTAAATCCATCCGCATACTCCTATCCATAGCTGCAGCTCTCGACTATGAGATCTGGCAAATGGATGTCAAGACAGCCTTTCTGAATGGCAATCTTGACGAGCGCATTTACATGGCTCAACCAGACGGTTTCGTGGATAAAGGTCAAGAGACCAAGGTTTGTGAGTTGCTTAAATCCATTTATGGACTAAAGCAAGCATCTAGGTCATGGAATATTAGATTCGATGAAACTGTAAAGAGCTTCGGCTTTGAACAGTCAATAGATGAGCCTTGTGTTTACAAGTTAATACACGAAGGCAAAGTTGTGTTTCTGGTACTATATGTCGATGATATACTACTCATTGGTAATGACGTGGGTAAGTTATCTGAGGTTAAGGTCTGGCTGGCAAAGCAATTCGATATGAAGGATCTAGGAGAAGCTGCATACATTCTGGGAATCCAAATCTTTCGAGATAGGAAAAACCGGACCCTGTCGCTCTCTCAAGCATCTTATATTGATAAGGTGATGGATCGCTTCTCGATGCAAGACTGCAAGAGGGGTCAAACACCCTTTAGGCATGGAGTTTCACTCTCTAAGGACCAGTCTCCCAAGACTGCACAAGAGATTGAAGACATGAGGAAAATTCCTTACGCCTCTGCCGTAGGAAGCCTCATGTATGCTATGCTTTGCACCCGACCTGATATATGTTTCGCCGTTGGCGTAGTTAGTCGTTTCCAATCCAACCCTGGACCCGAGCACTGGATTGCTGTTAAGCATGTTCTTAAGTATCTTCGAAGAACTAGGAACTTGATGCTTACATACTCAGGTACTGACCTGACTATGACGGGATATACCGACTCCGATTTTCAAGCGGATAAGGATTCCAGGAAATCCACTTCGGGATCTGTGTTCATCCTTAATGGTGGAGCTGTCGTGTGGAGGAGTATTAAGCAATCCTGCATTGCTGACTCCACAATGGAAGCAGAATATGTGGCTGCTTGTGAAACATCCAAAGAGGCTGTATGGCTTAAGAAATTCCTTAAGTATTTGGAAGTTGTTCCAAACGTCGACGAGCCCATGACCCTTTATTGTGATAATAGTGGGGCTGTCGCTAACTCAAAGGAACCTAGAAGCCATAAGCGCTCTAAGCATATTGAGAGGAAATACCATTTGATTCGAGAGATCGTGCAGCGCGGAGACGTGGAAGTGAAGAAGATCTTAACGGTGGACAACCTCGCAGATCCATTCACCAAGCCCCTAGCGAACAAGGTCTTCGACCAACATCGTGAGGGATTAGGCATGAAGGACTACACACACCTTCTTTGAGTCAAGTGGGAGTTTGTTGTCAATGGTGCCCACAAGAAGAGTTGTAGTCTTTATTTTGAACATTTGATGTAATAAAGTCTCATGAAGACTCTTGCTTGTAATTGCCTATTCATTCATTAATAAAGTTGAAACGTTCATTCAAACTTCCTTGTCTGAAGCTTTATGATAAAACCATAGTCTTTTAGTCCATAAACAAACTAAACAACTTACGAAGAGACAAATGTAGATTTGCATGAACAAACTCTTCGTAGTTTGCTTAAAACGATATATTCGCAATCTTAGGGTCAAAGGACTATTGACCTCAGTATGATTGTTAGAAGAATCTATGATGTCTGGTTATGAGGCATTGAGAGTTGGAGACTCTATAGTTCTTCTAGGTATCTTCCGAAGGTACTGAATTGACCAGTGCACTTCTAGAGACAATATAAGAACAAACCATTTAACCTCTTATGTCTCGAAGTCACTATGTATGAATTGCATCATGCTTACCTTAATCCTGAAATGAGACATGCCATTTCACACCTTAGTATTCTCATTTGAGAAAGTCAAATTTCGGACTCACTATGTGATTCCGAACAAGGCCTATTGGTGAGGTACTAAGTTGTGAGTCTGTCATGAGTAACTTTGTGAAGTTCTCATAGATATGGAATTCATGTACAAGATTGCTGAAATGCAATGTATGTCACCTCATGCTTTGTTCCTTGGAGTGTGAATAAATGAACTGGCCAGTGTCCAAATTGAGTCCTGACTCTTTTGGATGAAACAATGTGACTTGTTAGCTCCTCGTCAATACATTGTTTCTAACTTATTCACAAGCGACAAAGGAGTTGAGGAAATAACAGCTAGAAGGGTAAAATGGTAATTTAGTAAATCCCGACTAGCTGATGACATTCATGAAGGGTAGCATAGATAATATTCAGTGGATCCGCTCATTATAATTAGGTGAATTCTTGAGTAGAAAATAAATTCATTTGAACCGAGAGATTTTCAGTGTCAGCTCTTTAGTGGAGTCAGTTGGCATTAAGCTAAACTTGGAAAAGGTTTGTGAACTTTTGAGTCCAAGTGTTTAGCTAAAGCTTTATTCATTTGGGTGCATGAGGTCACTGTCACGAATCACATCGATAGGAATAGTTAAACTGGAAGCTAAGCCAAAACAAGAACG
This sequence comes from Urtica dioica subsp. dioica, assembly GCF_054948205.1. NCBI lineage: Eukaryota > Viridiplantae > Streptophyta > Magnoliopsida > Rosales > Urticaceae > Urtica > Urtica dioica. Next base: position 24,795,506 of record NC_142760.1, on the reverse strand, counting down.
AAAATAGTCAAAAGGGTATTTTTGTCTTTTGAGACAAAGGATGAAATGAATGTCAATAAATTTTTTTGACAAGGTCATTTTATGACATGTTTCACTCGGCCATGACTTGATCATTGGGCCTTGTGAATTAATTTCATTTCATAAGAATTTTATTGAAAATTCTAAATGGGCCTTTTCTTATGTTGTCTTGAACAAGTGAAGAAAATTCTAGAAGCCTTTTTCTAGACATGTTGGGCGCCCATAATACCCAAGAAAGAGAAATTATTTTGTGCATAAATGTATTTAGATACATGCCAAAAGAAAAAGAGGAAACAAATTTGCATATTAGATGCACAAGGGAATCGGCCAAGAGACTAATAGGCAAGCCAAGGAACAAAAAAGGAAACAAATCCTAGCCTTCTAGAAGGCTGCCTTGGGCGCCTAAGAGGAATGGGAAATAAGGGTTATTTTGCTCATGAATATGTGATATTCTATAGAAGAGGAAACTACCTTATTGAAGGTGAGACCTCTCCTATAAATAGGAGCCTCATTCTTCTCATTTTCAATCATCCAAGTTTAAGAGATTTTGAGAGACTCTCTCTCTAGAACTTGGCCGAAGTCCTCTTCTCTCTCTCTCTAGTTTATTTTCGGTTTTCTCTTGTCTTGGCACCTAGGTCCTCACTCGACCTAGTCTTTAGCTCTGCGACTTCGAGACTCGTTCTCAAGTCGTAGTGTTTAAAAGTGCCCACTCACTAATTCCTTCTTTTCGAGTGATTTAGTGATAGAAACTTTCGTGGTTGCTCGAGTTGCCGAGGAAAGAAAGAGAGACGTGCTGCGAGGGGAGACGAGCGTTGCAACTTTCCAAAAGCTTCTACAAGGTTCAAGCTTTAAGAAAGGTTAGTAACTTTAATAGCTCATATTAGTTTTTATTTACATGTACATGCTCTTGTCTAGGTTAGTAAAAACTAGTTTTACTTAAAAAGAAAATTTTTAAAATTCCGCCGCTTAACGAAGCGTTAAACTTTTTCTCAAACCCTAGATCGATTCCAACACTACGTTGCCAAAGAACCCAACATGATCACCTACTTGGCAAAAACAAATGCCAAGTTAGATGCCTTCTCTTGGTTCGAGATCATCCAGATCCCACGAGAAGAGAACTCCGAGGCTGACGCTCTAGCTCACCTCAGATCCGGTATCGCCAAGGATGCGGTGGGAACTATCCTAATCGAGTCTTTCTCGTGACCATCCATCTCACGTGACGAGGTTGGAATGATTGAGAGCGCCGCTCATCCAACTTGGATGACTCCACTTACGGACTTCTTGCGAAAAGGGGCACTTCCCGAAGACCGCAAAGAAGCCGAAAGGCTGAGAGCCCTCGCATCTAAATACGTGTTGAGAGGCGAAGCCTTATACAAGCGCGGGTACTCAACCCCGCTGCTCCGATGCCTCAATAGCGTCGAGTCGACTAAGGTCCTCCGCGAAATTCACGAAGGCCTCTGCGAGAACCACTCCGCTGGGAGGTCCCTTGCGCTCAAAGCGCTTCGACAAGGCTATTTCTGGCCGACGATGAAAAGAGACGCCTACGACTGGGCAAGAAAGTGCAACAAGTGTCAACGTTTCTCTAGCGTTCCACGACAGCCGCCATCTCCCCTGGGTAGCATCGTCGTCCCACGCCCCTTTGCGAAATGGGGCGTAGACATTATCGGCAAGCTTCCCAAAGCTCCGAGACAATACGAATACGTCATCGCCGCTATCGACTACTTCACTAAGTGGGTCGAAGCCGAGCCTCTGGCCAGGATCACCGAGGCCAACACTACGAACTTCATCTGGAAATCCATAATATGCCACCACGGTATCCCCGCGTCAATTGTGACCGACAATGGCGTGCAATTCGACAATGCTAGGACATTCTCATCCCCGCGACACCCACAGGCTAATGGCCAAGTGGAAGCCGGCAACAAGACAATTAAAAGCAACCTCAAGAAAAAGCTCAAAGCCAAAAAAAGGCGCCTGGGCTGAGGAGCTACCTTTCATCTTGTGGGCCTACCGAACGACAGTTCGAAACGCCACCGGAGAGACCCCATTCTCCCTAGCTTTTGGGATTGAGGCTGTAGTCCCCGTGGAAACGGAGGTCCCCACCTACCGAGTCGACACTTTCGACGAAAAAAAAAATGACGAAGCCATACGCCTCGAATTGGATCTAATCGATGAGAAAAGATCCGAGGCCCTCACCAGACTCGCTGCACAAAAGCGAAAGGTTGAGAGATACTACAACGCCAAAGTCAAAAGGCGGATCTTCGCCGTCGGCAGCTTCGTACTCAGGCGCGTGTTCCAGAACACCCAAGTACAAGGCACCGGGGTCCTGGGCCCGAATTGGGAAGGACCGTATAGAGTTTGACAAGTCATACACGACGGAACCTACTACATCAAACACACGGACGGAACTCCAATCCGGCACCCGTGGAAGGCCGAACACTTGAGGCAGTACCACCAGTGACTGAGTCCCCCCTTATTGCTCTGATTTCCTTTATTCAATAAGGCATGTGTGCCACTGTTTGAGGATGTTCCTTGTTAGCAAAAAATTAATAAAAAATAAAGTTTGCGGTCTTTTCACCCACTTTATTAAAGTTTTTACTCATCACGGCACGACCTGTAAACTAAAAACTTGGGGGGTTGTGGGTCCTGCGACATACACTCAAGAATTCACGGCCCAACAAAAAAAAAGAAAAAACCTTAAGCCCCCCACTCATGGGATATAGAGGCTTAAGAAGCTCGAACCCCGACGGCTCATCAAGCATACGGGTTTGAGAAAAGACGTCGGCCTAACCCGGCGCAACACATATGCTCGGTCGCTCAACAGCACGAGCTCAAAGACGCCGGCTCAGCACGGCGCAACACATAAGTTCGGTCGCTCAACAGCACGAACACTTTTACCCAGGCCTAAGTCCCCCACGGGGATACAGACTTAGGAAGCTCGGACCCCGACGGCCTTTCGCGCATACGGGTTCGAGTAAAACGCCGGCCTTCCCGGCGTGCCGTAAGACGCGTAAAGGAGCAGGTGAAAGACGTCTCTCGGGACGCATGTAAGTCGCGTAAAGGCGCTGCCTCAAACCCTAAAAACGGCCAAATTTGAGCCAATGTTCGCTAGCCTCAGGGCACGAGCACCAAAGACGCCGGCCTTACCCAACGCAACAGGGTTTGAATAAAAGACGTCGGCCTAACCCAACGCAACCGCGTTCGCTTGCTCCAGGGCACGAACTCAAAAAGACGCCGGCCTAACCCGGCGCAACCTACGTTCAGACGTTCCAGGGCACGAACGCCGAAAAGACACCGGCCTAACCCGACGCAACTTATGTTCAGTCGCTACAGGGCGCGAACGCCGAAAAGACACCGGCCTAACCCGGCGCAACCTATGTTCAGACGCTCCAGGGCGCGAACGCAAAAAAGACGCCGGCCTAACCCGGCGCAACCTATGTTCAGACGCTCCAGGGCACGAACGCCGAAATGATGCCGGCCTAACCCGGCGCGACCTACGTTCAGACGCTCCAGGGCGCGAACACCAAAAAGACGCCGGCCTAACTCGGCGCAACCTACGTTCAGACGCTGCAGGGCGCAAACGCCAAAAAGACGTCGGCACTGCCGATACACCATATATGCTCGGTTGCTCTACAGCACGAGCTCCAAAGACGTTGGCCTAACCCAGCGCGAGCTACGTTCGCTTGCTCTACGGCAGGAACTCAAAAGACGCCGGCCCAACCCGGTGCAACATGCACGTCCAGTCGCCGAAGGCACGGACGTAGAGCCCCCGGGAACTACCAGGTGCGACCTCTTCGATCGGCGAGTGGCACGAAGCAAAGTCACTGGGCCACAGCCACATTAGGCACACTGAATCGTCGGCCTAACTCGACAGGCCGATATCACCGTTCGACATAGGTCGGCCCATCGCCTAACTGGGCACAAACGCCCCTCACCTCGAACGTTAAAGGACGACGAGTCGTAACGACAAAATGAGCGGAGGACGAATCCCAGCTAAGGACGCAGAACCTGCCAAAACTATTGGTAAGGATACAAGCCCTTCGGGCCACGTTAGCCCATAAAGAAGGCACATGCGAGCGAAACTGCTCAAAAAAGAGATAAGCATTCCACATGAAAGCGATAAAGTATCTCATAAATAAAAAGAGCCACTGCTCTGAATCCAATAAACACGTGCTGAATAAAAAAGTGCGTGGGAAATAAAAAAAAATCCTGAAGAAAGGAAAAGAAAGCAAAGCGCCAAACATATGGCTCACGCAGCACCCTCATCTAGTAGGGGAAACAAGGTGTCGAAGAAGTCAAAAGTGACCCCCTGGGCCTCGTTCTCGGTTGCGGTCGTATCTCGACATTCCACCGCTCCGACACGACGGGCCTCCTCGGTCCCTATGTCGTAGTCATCCTGCAAGTCGGACGCTCTCCGCTCCGCTTCTGCAAGCTGGGACGTGAGACGAGCATTCTCCTCCGCCAGAGAGTCGCGCTCGCGCTCCGCTCGAATACGCGCCGCTTCACTCGAAGTGAGTTGGCGGTGCGACGTCTCCAAAGCATCGGATCAGGCATCCAGCTGTCTCCGGAGGTCGGTAACCTCCGTGCGAAAAATTTCCGCTGATCGGGACGCCACCTCGCAAGCTCGCCATTCTTTGGTCAGCTCCCCCGCCATCTTGGCAATGGACATTTAGGCTCCGTCGCGCTGATCCACCTTTGCCTCACGAAGCTGGTCTCGAAGTGTCTCGGTCTCCGCCGCCGGGCGCGAACCTCGCTCGACCTGAGCCAGCCTAGCCTTCGTCCGAGCAAGCTCCTCCTGGGCTGCCCCCAAGCGCGGGATGAAGTCGTGCAAAATCCTGTCGCTCCACACGGCCCTCACGTACGCCTGCGATGACAAAAAGCGAGGTTTAAGACTAAACCTACGCTTACGACAGAATGAATAGAAATACTGACCCTCTGAGCGTCGGTAACCCCCGTCTGGAAGAAGGCCATGTCGCTCTTCGACACCACGCCCTTCCACCAGGACAGTGGGGACTCCTCGAGATGACGGAAGCAGTCCCCTCAAGCCTCTATCGCCTCAAGCTCCACCGCCGAATTCACCCTCTTGGATTCGGAACGCTCGTCAGGAGGCGCCGATGCCGAAGCCTTCTTCAAAGAGGCGCGGGGCTCCAGTTCAGCTGGACCAGCAGTCTCGACACGCTCTCCCCTCGCCTTGCGGTCAGCGACCCTAGAGCGAATCTCCGCCATCGACTCAGGGTCCCGAGAAGCGGAAGCCAGTCTCCTAGCTCGCCTCTTTGCGGCTACACAAGGCAAAGTAGCAAAGGTAAGGTTCCTATCAAACAAAAAATTTATAAAACCGTAAAATTACCTCGAGAAGCAGGAGCGACTGGCTGAGCCTCGGGACTCGGGGGCCTGCTCACCCAGCGCGCCTCCTCAGTGCCCGGAGCAAAGGGCGGGAACCACCCAGTAAGCGCCATCAGCTCGGGAGAACGGAACCGCTCGCCAGCTTTGCGGGCTTCCGACATCCCCGATATCTCTCTCACAAAGGGAAGCTCCGTTGCGCCCTCATCTGCTGGGAAGTCGGCCAAACGACCAAAGCGAAGGGGCGCCTCACCAAAGGCATCCGATGAGACCCACACCCACGCGCGGCGGCTAGGCGGGTCACTGTCCTCGACCAACCTCACGTTGCCCCGGGCACGGGCCATGTGAAACCCCGGCTGCCCTTGCGCTGGTAAGACAGCAACCAGATTGCAGAAGTCATCCACGATCATGGCACGCTGCGTCTGGCAATGCCATTCCTTGAAGCATGTAGCCAACAGGCGATAGAACGCCGGGCTCATTTGACACGCATGGACCCCTAGCCAGGTAATAATCTGCTGGACGATTGCCGGTAACAGGAGGCGCAACCCGCAGACAAGGCTTTCGATCGTCACGGGTGCATACCCGTCCCTTGGACGAGAGGGCCTGTCCTCGGGGGCAGTTCTCAGCAGCCCCACCGAGGGAGGGATGTTATACGTCTCCCAGAGTGTGCTAAAGACTCGGGAAGTGTGCGTGCTCGCGGCATCGATCCCCTTGCAGTCTAAGCCGACGGGGGCAACAGAGTCGCCTACTCCGTACATGCGAGTCCTTTCCAGAGACTTGGCATAGGTGTAACCCGAAGACTCCGCGGACTCAAAAGCCGACCACGCCATCTCCAGCACTTTCCCGTTGCGCTTCTCCTTCCCCCTCGAGGGAGGAGCCTCCAAGTCCTCTCCAGGGCCTTCTGAGCCCGACCCTAGGGGGTCGTCGGAGTAAATCTCGTCCTGAAAAGATTCGGATGACACTATCACAAGCTCAGCACCCGAGGCACCTAAGTTAGATGCCCGGGGAAGCCCAGCACACACCATCGCTTCACCTCGCTGCTTGAGTGAGGGGGCGTCGAAGGACGCCTAGCGGGAAACCAGGTTGATCACCAGCCGCGACGAACGCGAGTCCTTGGACCCTTCGTCCTCCTCTTCGGGGCCACACCTGGTAGGTAGGCCACTCCCGGGCCCCGCCAGCTCGGCTACCGCCGCGGCGTCAGTCTCCAACTCGGCGAGCCATTTGTCGGCCGCGCCAGAGTCTTCCTCGACAAAAATGGGAATCCCGTCGAGTTCCTCAAAGGGACCCTTGGCCGCCCCCCCAAAATCTAGGGGAGGGCAGGAAGAGTCAACCTTGGGATCATCAACATGGGAAAAAAGCTCACACCCCATTAAAAAAAGGGTAAAAAAGTCGGCTGCCCAGAGGGAAATTTCAAACTCAAAGGAATTTTCCAATTACCCAAAAGGCTGCCGGGTGTGAATATAGAGGGATGGAACTCTCCTATTTATAGGAGAGGAAGGAGCAGACCCTGCTCCTCCCCCCCCCCCCCCCCCCCCCCCCCGCGTGCGCGACACAAGGCCCGGCCCGCATGCCGGCCTCGCGCGGCGCTGGTCCATCGGCGTCAGGCCGCGCGCAGGCCTTGCTTCCCAGCCGGCCTGGTCCGACCCCCAGGGTCCGGCAACCACAAAAAAAAAATGTGTGCGTGTGTGCGTTCACACACGACCAAAGGAAAATGACCTCAATGCCCTTTCTTTTTCTAAAGTTCACCACTTGCGTCCCGCAAGCCATAAACTTGGGGGGCTAATGTTACTGGTTGTTTTCGGGGTACCGAAAATTCAAAAACAATTCAAGGCTGGCCGAGCTTTGCTGGCCGGAAGCCCAATGGGCCCCGGCCCACTAGGCCCGAGTGCCCTGACGCAGCCCCGGCCCGACGGGCCTGCGCGCGCGCCCTAGCACGCCTGGCCCGCGCGTGCTCCAGCACCCCGGCCGTCCCGGCCCGCCCGCGCTCCCACGCCCTGGGCGTCCCGGCCCACGCGCGCTCCAGCAACCCGGCCGAGCGCCCCTGCTGCCTCGACCGGGCGCTCCTGCTGCCCCGGCCGAGCGCGCCTGCTGCCTCGGCCGGGTGCCCCTACTGCCCAGGCCGAGCGCCCCTGCTGCCTCGGCCGGAGGGTCCTGCTGCCCTGGCCGAGCGCCCCAGCCGCCTCGGCCGGAGGCTTTTGCCCCCCTAGCCGAGAGCCCTGCTGCCTCGGCCGGGCACACCTGCCGCCGGGCACCCCGCGCCCGGTCAGGCCACACACCATGAGCGCCCCGCGCCCATCCAGACAGCACGCCCCGTGCCTGCCAAGGCGTTAGGCCTCATGCGCCCCGCTCCCGGCCACCCGGTGGGCCTTGAGGGGGCCGGCCCAAGACCTCCTCCAAATGCTATAAATGTCCCCCCCTAGGGGGAGGGAAAAACACAATTCAACACACACAACAACTCTCTCTCGAGAGCTCTCTCCTCTCCCGTGCTCTTGTGACATTCCAAGAGCGCGTGCTCCTCCTTCCTCGGCTCAGAAAGACAAGGACCCCCCTCCACGAGAGGGAGGGCGCTCCTCTTCTACGACACGAGCTTCTGCAGTACACACTGCTCTCCTGCTTCTTAGCGCTTGAGCTAGAACTCCAAGCTACGACGCAAGCGACCCCTCTAAAGTCTTCACTAGAAGCTACGAGCCGGGTCCTACTCTAAAGCCTTGGATTCTCAAGCCTCCGAGCCCAAGATAGCCCCCAACACTCAGATTGAACTACGTTCTGACCTGATCCCGACTAAAGGGTATGTAGGCAGCCAACTTTTGGCACGGTCACACCCCCCAAAACACACCTCAGGGTCTGGAGGGTGCAGCTCGGTCTACGAGCTCCCATTTTTGGCCCGGGCGCAGTCACTTGGTCCGGCCTTGGATCGAACCGCCCGAGGTATTTAATCGTTGTTCATTTTCGTGCGACAACAACAAATATACTATAGAGAGTAGGATCGCGCAGAGGAGAACCCATTACATGGAGAGTAGAGAACATTAGTTTCGTGAAGTGTCAAAAGTTTGGCAGTCAGTGAGACGAGCGCGCTAAAAATGATCAGATATATATATTTTTACTGAGATAGAAGGTAGTCGTTTTGGGAGTAGGCACCTCTATACCCAAAAAGTACCGCAACAAACCCAGATCTTGTTGTCGCGCGAAAATGAACAACCATTAAATACCTCGGGCGGTTCGATCCAAGGCCGAACCAAGTGACCGCGCCCAGGCCAGAAATGTGAACTCGAAGACCGATTTGCACCCTCTAGACCCTGAGGTGTGTATTGGAGGGTGTGACAATGCCAAAGGTTTGCTGCCTACGTACCCGTCGTCTGGGATCAGGTCGAAACGTAGTTCAATATAAGTGTGGGGGCTATCTTGGGCTCGGAGGTTGAGAATCCAAGGCTTTAGAGAAGGACCCGACTCGTAGCTTCTAGTGATGACTTTAGAGGGGTCGCTTGACTCGTAGCTCAGAGTTCTAACTCAAGGGCCAAGAAGCGGGAGCGCAGCTTGTGCGCTATGAAGACTCGGGTCGCAGAATGGGAACGCGCCCCCTCTCGTGGAGGGGGGTTCTCGGGTTTCTGAGCCGAGAGGAGGATAGCGCGCTCTTGGAATTTCACAAGAGCGTGGTTAGAGAGGAGAGGAGAGTTCTCCAAAGGACTCAATGTCAAGGTCCAAGTGAAGGAGAAAGTGAATGTGATAATGAATGTCCCCCTAAAGTGGAAATGAGGGTGGTATTTATAGGCTTGGAGGAAGCCTTGGGCCGGCCCCCTTGAGGCCAATCGGATGGCAGGGCACGGGGCACGGCATAAGCACGGGGCGCGAGGCGCGCGAGGCGTGACACCCAGCAGGGCTCGAGGCGCGCACGGGTGCGTGGCCCTACCGGGCGTGGGGCGTGCCGTTGCTTGGAGCCCGGCCGGGATTGCTATCTAGCCGATGTCCCGACAAGGGAGTGCCGGTGCTCGCCGAGGAAGGCTCGGGCGGCTGATGGAGCTCGGCCGGCGTTAGGGCACTCGACCGAGGCAACTGGGCGCTTTGCCGAGGCTACCGGGCACGCGCGGGGGAGCACACGCGGACGAGGGAGCATGGCGCACGCGGAGGGCACGCGCGAGAGGGAGCTGGGTGCGCGAGGGCGTGCGTGGGCGAGGGAGCAGGACGCGCACTGGAGGGTTCGCGCGGGCGAGGTGTGCTGGGCGTGCGCAAGAGGGCGCGCGCAGGGTGCGCCTGGGCCAGAGGGCCGGGAGCGCAGGGGAGCGCGTGGGCCGGAGGGCCGGGGGCGCTAGGGTGCACGCGGGCCCAGTGGGCCGGGAGCGGAGGGTGCGCGCGGGCCCCGCTGGCCGGGGCCCGTTGGGTGGTCCGACCGGCGTGAAATATTTTTGTTTTTTCGGTTTCCCGAAAATTACTGGTAACCTTAGCCCCCCAAGTTTATGGCTCGCGAGTCGTAAACTTTAATTCCAAAGGGCGTTGAGGTCTTTTTACCCCAAGGTGGTCGGATGAGTCCTGGCCGACCGGCCGGACCGCAGGGCCTGCACGCGGCATGATGCCGGCGGGCCAGCGCGCACGAGGCTGGCGCTCGAGCCGGGTTTGTCGTGCCAGGGTTCATACTCCCTCATCTCCTATAAATAGGAGAGTCCCATCCCCCCATTTCTGCACACCTGGTAGCCTTAAGAGTTAAAACTCCTTTTTTGAGTTAAAAATTTATGGGCTTGCCTGCTTCTTCATCCTTTGATGGGCAGTGAATTATTTTCCCAAGTCGATGGTCCCGAGGTTGACCTTACCTACCCTTCCCAGGATTCTGGGAGGGTGGCCAAAGGTCCCTTTGAGGAACTCGACGGGATCACGATATATGTTGAGGAAGATTCTCGCGTGGCCGATCAATGGCTCGCGGAGTTGGAGACTAACGCCGCAGCAGTAGCCGAGCTGGCGGAGCCCGGGAGCGGCCCATCTACTAGGTGTGGCCCGAAGGAGAGGGTGAGGGGTCCCAAGATTTACGCCCATCATGCCTGGTGATAAATTTGGTTTCCCGCGAGGCGTCCTTTGATGCCCCCTCGCTCAACCTGCGAGACGAGGTGACCGAATGCACAGGGCTTCCCCGGGCGTCTGACTTAGAGGCCTTGGGCGCCGAACTTGCGATAATTCTGTCCAAATCGTTCTTCGACGAGATTCATTCCGATGATCCCTAGGGTCGGACTCGGAAGATCCTGGAGAGGACCTGGAGGCTTCCCCTGCGATGGGAAAGGTGAAGGGTAGTGGGAAAGTACTGGAGACGGCCAGGGCGGCCTTTATGTCAGGGGAGTCTTCGGGCTACGCTTATGGGAAGTCCTTGGAGAGGACCCGCTGGTACAAAGTGGGTGATTCTGTTGCCCCCGAGGGTTTAAATTGTAAGGGGGTTGATGCTGCGAGCACGTTCACCACCCGAATCTTTAGCACGCTCCGGAAGACGTACAACATTCCTTCCTCGGTGGGGCTACTCAAGCCTACCCCCGAGGACCGGCCATCCCGCCCGAGGAACGGGTTCGCGGCTGTCACGATTGGAACCCTCACTTGTGCGCTGCGTCTCCCTTTTCTGCCAATCGTTCAACGGATTCTGACCCGACTAGGGGTTCATGCCTACCAGATGAGTCGGGCATTCTATCGCCTGTTGGCTATGAGCTTCATGGAGTTGCACTGTCAGACGCATCGTGCCATGACTGTGGATGATTTTCGTAATTTGGTTGCTGTATTCCCAGCCCCGGGGCAGTCGGGCTTCCATATGGGCTGCGCTCGAGGCAACGTGAGGTTGGTCTACGGCAACGACCCACCTAGTCGCAGGTCGTGGGTGTGGGTCTCGACAGACACCTTTGGTGAAGCGCCCCTCTGCTTCGGTCACCTGTCGGACTTCTCGACGAACGAGGGGCCGACAGAGCTTCCCTTTGTGAAGGAGATATCGGGGATGTCGGAGGCCCGCAAGGTAGGTGAGCGGTTCCGTTCTCCCGAGCTCATGGCGCTTACCGGATGGTTCCCGCCCTTTGCTCCGGGCACCGAGGAGGCACGACGGGTGGACAAGCCACCTAATCCCGAAGCTCAGCCAGCTATCCCTGTTTCTCGAGGTAATTTTGTGATCTAAGATTTCTTTGTTTTAGTTAGTGCAGCTGCTAAGAGGAGGGGTCGAAGGCTGGCTTCCGCTTCTCGGAACCCGAGAGGATGGCAGAAATCCACTCCAGGGTCACCGACCACTGGGCGAGAAAAGATCGTGCTACCTGCCCGGTTGAGCAAGAGCCCTGTGCCTCGTTGAAGAGGGCTTTGGCCTCAGTGCCTTCCGACGAGCGTTCCGAGTCCAAAAGGGTGAACTCCGTGGTGGAACTGGAGGTGAGGGAGTCCCGGGCTGCGACTCGCCTTATCTTGGTGGAACGGCATGGTGTCAAAGAGCGACATCGCCTTCTACCAGGGGGGGTTACCGACGCTCAAAGGGTCAGTACCTGTATTCATTCTCTTATAATCGTAGGTTTGTTTTTAACCATTGCTTTTGTTTGTCGCCGCAAGCGTATGCGAGGGCCGTGCGAAGTGATAGGATTCTGCACGACTTCATCCGGTGCTTGGGGATTGCTCAAGAGGAGCTTGCCCAAGCGAAGTCTAGGTTGGCCCAGGTCGACCGCAGTTCTCACTCGGGAGAAGAACTCGAGACGCTTCGGGACCAGCTTCGAGAGACTAAGGTAGAGCTCTAGATCACTTGAGATCGATGGGGCGGAGCTCAGATGTCGGTGGCCAAGATGGCGGGAGAGCTGACTGAGGAGCGCCGAGCTTGTGAGGTGGCCTCCCGGTCGATAGAGATTTTCCGGACCAAGGTCTCCGACCTGCGTTGTTAGCTAGATGCTCGGTCAGATGCCATGGAGACATCCCAAAGCTAACTTGCTTCGAGTGAAGCAGCGCTTGTTCCGGCAGAGCATGAGTGCAACTCGCTGGCTGCTTCGTGCCATTTGGCGATCAAAGACGTTGAGCCAGGTATGGCCCGGGGACTTCGTGCTCGCGCCATTGGCGGCCGAGCGTATGCGTTGCACCGTGTATGGCTCAGCGACTTCGAGTTTGTGCCATGGGCGACCGAACATAGTATTGCGCTGGATGTGGCCCGGTGACTTTGAGTTTGTGCCATGGGCGACCGAACGTATGTATTGCGCCGGATGTGGCCCGGTGACTTTGAGTTCGTGCCATGGGGGACCAAACGGATGTGGCCCGGCGACTTTGAGTTCGTGCCATGGGTGATCGAACGTATGTATTGCGCCGGAGGTGGCCCGGCGACTTTGAGTTCGTGCCATGGGCGACCGAACGTATGTATTACGCCGGATGTGGCCCGGCGACTTTGAGTTTGTGTCATGGGCGACCGAACGTATGTACTGCGTCGGATGTGGCCCGGCGACTTTGAGTTTGTGCCATGGGCGACCAACGTATGTGTGTGGCGAAGGGAGTAGCCCAGCCACCTTTACCTCCGCCTTTACACGACTTACGGCACACCTGGTTAGGCCGACGATTTTACTCAAATTCGTGTGTTTCGTGCCATTGGCGACCGAAGGTGTATGGCTAGATTTGGCCATTAGGGTTTGAGGCAGCACCTTTACTCGACTTTCGTGCATCGAGAGTGACGACTTTCACCTGCGCCTTTACGCAACTTATGGCACGCCGGGAAGGCCGACGGTTTCACTCGAACCCGTATGCACGAAGGGCCGTTGGGGTCCGAGCTTCTTAAGTTTGTATCCCCGTGTGTGTGCGGGGGACTTAAGCCTGGATGAAGGGGTACACCGGGAAGGCCGACGGTTTCACTCAAACCTGTACGCTCGAAAGGGTTGTCGGGGTTCGAGGTTCTTAAGCTTGTATCCCCGTGTATGTATGGGGGACTTAAGCTTGTATTTGGCGATTTTCTTAAGCCTGTCTTCCCGAGTGTGTGCAGGAGACTTAAGCGTGTATCAGGAATTCTCGCTTCGTTCCAATTGGCGACGAAAGGGGCGTCGAGTTAGGTCGACGACTTTACTCAAACCCGTACGCTTGAAGGGCCGTCGGGGTCTGGAGCTTCCTAACCCCGTATTCCCGTGTGTGTGTGGGGGGGGGGGGCTTACGTTTTTGTTTCTTGGGCCGTGTATATTTGAGTGTACGTCGCAGGACTCACTAGCCCCCCAAGTTTTTAGTATACAGGTCATGCCTTGATGACTAAAACTGAATAAAGCAGATTTTTTAAAAGAAAAAAACCTCAAACTTTATAATTTTTGTGAATAGATAACATCCTCAAACATTGGCGCATTGGCCTTATTGAATCAGAGAAATCAAAGCAATAAATGGGGGAACTGTTTGTCACTGATAGTACTGCCTCAAGTGTTCGACGTTCCAAGGATGTCGGATCGGGGTCCCGTCCGTTTGTTCGTTGTAATAGGTTCCGTCATGTATGTATTGTCGAACTCTATATGATCCTTCCCAATTCGGGCCCAGGACACCGGCGCCTTGTACTTGGGTGTTTTGGAACACGCGCCTGAGTACAAGGCTACCGACGGCGAAGATTCATCTCTTGACTTTGGCGTTGTAGTATTTCTCGACTTTACGCTTTTGTGCGGCGAGTCGGGTGAGAGTCTCGAATCTTTTCTCGTCGATTAGATCTAGTTCGAGGGGCATGGCCTCATCGTTTTCTCCCTCATCGAAAGTGTCGACTCAGTAAGTGGGGACTTCGGTTTCCACGGGGACCACTGCCTCAACCCCGAAAGCTAGGGAGCGGCGAGTCGGGTGAGAGCCTCGGATCTTTTCTCGTCGATTAGATATAGTTCGAGGGGCATGGCCTCATCGTTTTCTCCCTCATCGAAAGTGTCGACTCAGTAAGTGGGGACTTCGGTTTCCACGGGGACCACTGCCTCAACCCCGAAAGCTAGGGAAAAAGGGGGTCTCTCTGGTGGTATTTTGAACTGTCATTTGGTAGGCCCATAGGGTGAACGGTAGCTCCTCAGCCCAGGCGCCCTTCTCGGCCTCGAGATTTTTCTTGAGGTTTCTTTTTATCGTCTTGTTGACGGCTTCCACTTGGCCATTAGCCTGTGGGTGTCGTGGGGACGAGAATGTCTTGCTGATCCCTAGTTGGGCGTAGATTTCTCCAACCCGGGCATTGTTGAATTACGCACCGTTGTCGGTCACAATTGACGCAGGGATGTCATGGCGGCATACGATGGACTTCCATATGAAGTTTTTTGTGTTGGCCTCGGTGATTCTGGCTAGAGGCTCGACTTCGACCCACTTAGTGAAGTAGTCAATAGCGATGATGGGGTATTCGTATTGTCTCGGAGCTTTAGGAAGCTTGTCGATGATGTCTACGCCCCATTTTGCAAAGGGACGTGGTACGACGATGCTACCGAGGGGAGATGGCGGTTTCCATGGAACGTTAGAGAAACGTTGACACTTGTCGCACTTTCTTGCCCAGTTGTAGGCGTCTTTCTTCATCGTGGGCCAGAAATAGCCCTGTCGGAGCGCTTTGAGCGCGATAGATCTCCCAACAGAGTGGTTCCCACAGATTTCCTCGTGAATTTCGCGGAGGACCTTAGTCGACTCGACGCTATTGAGGCATCGGAGCAGCGGGTTTGAGTACCCGTGCTTGTATAGGGCTTCGCCTCTCAACACATATTTAGATGCGAGGGCTTTTAGCCTTTTGGCTTCTTTGCGGTCTTCGGGAAGTGCCCCTCTTCGCAAGAAGTCCATAAGCGGAGTCATCCAAGTCGGATGAGCGGTGCTCTCGATCGTTCCAACCTTGTCTCGTGAGACGGATGGTCGCGAGAGAGACTCAGTTGGGATAGTTCCTAACTCGTCTTCGGTGATACCGGAGCCGAGGCGAGTGAGAGCATCAGCCTCGACGTTCTCTTCTCTGGGGATCTGGATGATCTCAAACCAAGAGAAGGCATCTAGCTTGGCATTCGTTCTTGCCAGGTAGGCGATCATATTAGGTTCTTTGGTGATGTAGTCGTCCTTAACCTGATTTACGATCAACTGCGAGTCGCAGTGTATTCATAAGTTCTGTACGTTGAGCTTACGAGCGAGCTCTAGTCCCACAATGAGGGCTTCGTACTCGGCCTCGTTGTTGTAGGCTTGGAATCCGTAGTGGAGGGTGTAGTGTAACTTCTCTCGGTCGGGATTGGTTAAAATCACGCCGGCACCCTCTCCTTGAGCATTGGATGCTCTGTCTACGTGTAATACCCAGATGGGACACATAGGGTCAACCTTTCTCTTTCGAGCTGACAAGTCGTCGGTCGAGTCATCTTCTGATTTTCCCATATCGGGAGTATAGTCCTCCTTTATTGCCGGTCTCGGGTGGAACTCGATTCCGTACTCGCTCAATTCTTGCGACCAGATCACTATGCGAGTCGATGTTCCCTTTTGTAGAGCTTTACCGATGGGGTGCCCTGTTCGAATAGCGATAGGGTGAGCCTGGAAGTAGGGACATAGCTTCTTGGCAGCTACGAGGAGAGCAAGAGAGAGACTTTCTTTATCTCTGTGTAACGCGTTTCGGCGTCGAGTAAGGCTTTGCTCACGTAGAAGATAGGCCATTGAACCTTATCTTCTTCGCGGACTAACACAGTTCTTACGGCTCATTCGGAGACGGCGAGGTAGACGTAGAGCGTCTCGCCTTCCTTCGGTGTGAAGAGGAATGGAGGTGTCCCAAAGTAGGCCTTCATTTCTTGAAAGGCCTTCTCGCACTCGTCCGTCCATACAAAGCCGTCCGTATTCTTTATAGCTTTGAAGAAAGGTTGACACTTGTCGGTTGCTTTAGCCACAAAACGTGAGAGGGCGGCAATCCGACTGGTCAGACTTTGGACTTCCTTGACACGTCGTGGAGATCTAATGTCAAGGAGCGCCTTGATTTTCTCAGGGTTTGCTTCAATTCCTCCCCGCCTAACGATGTAGCCTAGGAACTTCCCGGACTTAACCCCAAACACACATTTGTTGGGGTTGAGCTCCATTTTGTACCGGCGGAGGATTAAGAACATCTCCCTTAGGTTGTCTACGTGATAAGTAGCCAGTAGGCTTTGAACGAGCATGTCGTTTACCAATCGTTGATAAGTATCTCCTGCGTTCTTAAGGCCAAAAGGCATGAACTTGTAGCAGTAGAGGCCTCGATCAGTGACGAAGGTCGTCTTGATCTGATCGGGCTTGTGCATTCGTATCTGGTTATAGTCTGAGTTGGCGTCCATGAAACTTAGTAGCTCATGTCCTGCCGTGGCGTCGACCAGTAGTTCGATGTGCGAGAGCGGAAAACAGTCTTTTGGGCAGGCTTTGTTAAGATCTTTGTAGTCTATACAGATGCGCCACTTCCCATTAGGCTTTTTAACCATGACTGCGTTGGCCACCCACTTGGGGTACTTGGCTTCTCGTATGAAACCAGCGGAGAAAAGCTTCTCAACTTCTTCATTTATTGCTAGGTATCGTTCGGGATTGAATGCGCGTCTAGGTTGTACTTTTTCGACAATGTTTTTGTCGTCTTTCAACCGGTGCACAATCACATCGGGGTCGATTCCAGGCATGTCTGCATGGGTACACGAAAAGACATCCTTAAACTCCCGAAGGAAGGATGCGAGTTGAGTTTTGATGGCGGGAGGGAGTTGTGCACCGATCTTCACAACCTGGTCAGGTTTGGCTTCATCGAGAACGATCGAAGTGAGATCATCGGGGGTGTCAACTTCAACCTCTCGGTCTCGTAGCGGGGGTCTAGTTCCCCCAGCTGTCGTGCGCCTTTTTGATCACACGGGTAGTAGTCTTCTAGCTGGTAGATCGTGCTAACCTCTCAGCGGGCTTGTCGTCCACACCCTGGACATAGCATATCATCGCCTGGGTTTGATCACCAGCCATGACGCTAATTCCCTCCTCGGTGGTGAATTTCACTAGTATGTGATATGTGGATGTGATGGCCCTTAGTCTGTTCAATGTGGGTCGTCCAATGATTACATTGTAGGGCGACTCCTGGTCGACCACAAGAACGGGGACCATGTGAACGACTTCGATACCTCCGGTAGTTCCAAAGGTTACCGGTAAATCAATGATTCTTCGTTCATGACCTTTTCTCCCGTGAACCAAAACAAAGGTGTCTGGGTCGGGACGGGGCAGAGCCCCCGAGCTTCATGCGCTCTAGGGTGGTCTTATAGATTATATCGGCTTCGCTGTCGTTATCAGTAAGGACCCTTTTCACCAGGTTGTTAGCCACTTGGGCTTTGAGGACTATTGCGTCATTGTGCGGATGCACAACTCGCTTCGCCTCCTCGTTGGTGAATTGTATCGTCTCGTGTGGTACGGATGGAGGTTCCTCATATGTGAGGTTAACCTGCCCAGCAAGGCCTTCTTGAGAGGCAGCCCTAAGGAGCTTCTTTCTTTGCCGGGCCGAGTCCCCGTCTTGCAAGCCACCTAGTATGGTGGTGAGGACGTAGAGTTATGTGTCATCCGTAGCCACGACTATGGTATGGTCGGTGTTAGTGTTGGTTCCTCCACCCTTTCCAGGCTATGGCCCGTCATTCGTGGGGACCGCAAAACCTATCATTCAGAGAACGAACTCTTTGAGCTCGCTTATTTGGATTAATGTCTCAATCTGACGCGTGAGTTGAAGCATTGAGCAGTTATGTGACCATAATCCTGGTGGAACTCACAATAACAGGACCGATCGTGGGATGCAGAGTCGCCTTTCATTAGAGTTGGAGTGGTGAACTTGTCAAGCGCCACAGCGTAGCTTTGTTCTTCCGGGGCTTTCAAAGGTGTGTAATGTGAATAATCTCTGAAGTGGTTCGCAAGATGCGGCTTTTGAGACATAGGGGGTCGGCTATCGGAAGCTTGACCTCCCTTATTCACTTTCTCGCGGGGTTGCCCTGCTCCTTGTTGGACTCATCTTGACGGCAGGAGCTTTGGTTATTGCTCCTACGAACATCGAGGTAATCTTCAACCCCCATAAAGGTCTTGGCTCGGTTCATTAACTCGACCATCGTAGAAAGGACTCTACCAACGACGGACTTTAGGAAGTCCTCAGTGCGCAAGCCCTCAATGATGGTTGTTATTGCGTCACTGTCGTCGAAGCGGTCGACCTTGTTCGATTCTGCGGTGAACCGAGTGAGATACTGTCTCAAGGACTCGTTATTCTCTTGCTTGATTGACCATAAGTACATCTTAGTTTTCTTTTGAACCATCTACGTAGCAAATCATGCTAGGAACATGTCCTTCAGGTCTTTGAACGATTGGACGCTCCCTGGTCTTAAATTCTTAAACCACTCGAAATTGGGTCCGGTAAGGTAAGACTAAAAGCCTGGCATAGAGCCCCAGGGGAGACGCCTTGCATCGTCATCCAAGTTTTATAATGTTGGATGTGATAAGTAGGGTCAGTTTTCCCACTGTAGGGTCACCTGGCGCCTTTCATTCGATCCTTGAGCCGTGCGAAAGTCCCCATTGATTAGGGCCGCATGGTTGTGACCCTTGCGGGCACTTAACCTCTCTCGTAGGTCGTGCCATTGGGTGGTGAGTCGATCCCTAAGGTCTCGATCAGTGGCATTGGGGCATGAGCTTCGAGTCACACTCATCAATCGCCTAGTTGTTTGACCATTCCTGACGTTTCCTCTCTGACCAAGTCAATCATGGGCTGATCGTCGGTAGGTTTCCTCTTGGGAGGAGATCAGGATTGCCTTCGCTTTAGGTGGTGGATTCGATGGACCGGCTTCGATCTCTGCGGGGAGTTCCCCATCTTTTGTGAGAGAAGTCTCTATGTCCGCCGAAATCTCCAAGCCCTCATAGTCGGGGTCATAGTCATGTCCCTTGTCCATGAGGTCTTCAGGTTCCCCGTGAGGAACGCCTTGCATAGGCGCCTTACCCGCCAGTTGGCGGTGGTACCTTGCATTGGCCGCCCTTAGTTGGCAGATCTTCTCCTCCATCTCGAGGATGCGGTCGTCCCGGCTATCATGAGGTGGAGGCGGCGAGTGAGTGTGGCTCTCGTCGTTGAGAGACTCATCATCGCCCTGCACTCGGGAACGCAAGAAGTATTTCTTCACTCCGGTTGCATTCTCGGGGTTATTCACGCCCTTAGAACGAATGGGTGGGTGACCACTCATGTCTTTTTCAAGTCGAGATAGAAGGGGTCGAGCTGTGGAATGGATTTCGGGCTGTACAAGTCGGAAAATCCCCTCCTTCTAGCGCCAAAATGTTGTCGCACAAAAATGAACAAAGATTAAATACCTCGGGCGGTTCGATCCAAGGCCGAACCAAGTGACCCTGAGGTGTGTATTTGAGGGTGTGACCGTACCAAAGGTTGGCTGCCTACCTACTCGTCGTTCGGGATCAGGTCGAAATGTAGTTCAATATGAGTGTGGGGGCTATCTTGGGCTCGGAGGTTGAGAATCCAAGGCTTTATAGAAGGACTCGGCTCGTAGCTTCTAGTGAAGACTTTAGAGGGGTCGCTTGACTCGATGATCAGAGTTCTAACTCAAGGGCAAAGAAGCGGGAGCGCAGCTTTTGCGCTGTGAAGACTCGAGTCGCAGAATGGGAACGTGCTCCCTCTAGTCGAGCGGGGTTCTTAGGTTTTTGAGCCGAGAGAAGGAGAGCGCGCTCTTGGAATGTCATAAGAGCGTGCTTAGAGAGGAGAAGAGAGTTCTCCAAAGGACTCAAGGTCAAGGTCCAAGTGAAGGAGAAAGTAAAGGTGAAAATGAATGTCCTCCTCAAGTGGAAATGAGGGGGGTATTTATAGGCTTGGAGGAAGCCTTGGGCCGGCCCCCTTGAGGCCCACCGGATGGCAGGGCGCGGGGCGTGCCAGGGCTTGGAGCCCGGCCGGGAGTGCTGTATGGCCGACGTCAGCGCCGGTGCTCGTCGAGGGAGGCCCGGCCGGCTGATGGAACTCGGCCGGCGTTTGGACGCTCGGCCGAGGCACCTGGGCGCTTGGCCGAAGCAGCCGAGCACACGCGGGGGAGCTCACGCGGGCGAGGGAGCAGGGCGCGCGCGGGCCAGAGGACCGGGGGCGCTAGGACGCGCGTGGGCCTAGTGGGCCAGGGACGCTAGGACGCGGTGGTCCCAGTGGGCCGGGAGCGCAGGGTGCGCTTGGGCCCGGCGGGCCGGGGCCCGTTGGGTTGTCCGGTTGGCGAAGTCCGACGAGCGTAAATGTTTTTGTTTTTACAGTTTCCCGAAAACGACCGGTAACAGATCTTTCATAGTAAAGCACCAGGAAAAGTTAAACTTCAGTAATTTAATCTCATCATAATCATCGCTGGTAATAATCATATCATCAACGTACAAGGACAGAAGGATACGATCTGTACTTGTACGCTTGACAAACAAGGTGGTGTCATGTTGTCTAGAAAGAAAGCAAAGAGAGCTTATCACAGTGTAGAACTTCTCAAACCAAGCTCAGGGAGCTTGTTTGAGACCATAGAGAGCTTTGCGCAACTTACACAGATGACCAGATTGGTGCGCAACACCCGGAGGGGGTTTCATGTAGACCTCCTCGTGAATATCACCATACAGGAAAGCATTTTTCACATCCAACTAAGATATCTTCTATCGATGATCGGAAGCCACAACAATCAGAGTGTGGATCATCGTAATCTTCGCAATCGACGCAAAAGTCTCTTCATAATCCAAGCCATACTCTTGTTAGTAGTCTTTTGCAACAAGATGGTCCTTGTACTACTCCACGGACCCATCAACTTGGTCTTGATCTTATAGACCCAACGCGAGCCCATAGCTCACTTCCCTGCCGGCAACGGTACGAAGTCCCAAATGTAGAGTAGTTAGTTCCTCAACCATAGCAGTCTGCCAAAGAGGGTCAATATATAGTTTCTCTATAGGAAAAATGCTCATACAGAGAGTGAATAGACATGACAAATGAAACGAAAGAGGTAGAGTAGGAAAAATAGGCAAAATCGGGAAGTTTAGTGGACTTACAAGGACGAGTGGACTGATGCAGATGAGGATGATCAGCAACCTCGAACGATGGTTGAGTAGTTGTAGTAGGGGAGGTCAGAGGCGTGTGTGTCTCGAGAACCAAAGTATCATTGGGTATGGCATCATCGGTGTCAATATCAAAAGGATCAATACAAATAAGGTTATCCAGAGTCAAGTGACGAGAACTACCGGGAATAGTGAAGAAAGGAATATGATCTAAAAACACGACATAACGAGAGACATACAGTGTATGACTAACCGGATCAAAATAACGATATCATTTTTGGCCAATACGATATCCCAAAAAGACCCACAAAGCAGACTTAGGGGACAATTTATCGTGCTCGACGCGAGGTCGAAGCATGAAACAAGTAGAACCAAATGTTGTCGCTGTTTTTCGGACAACTATTTAGGAGCCAAAGACGGTTAGACCCGAGGCCGGACCAAGTGGTCTCGTCTTGGCTCGAGCGTATCGGGCTTGGTATCCCAAGCCGTCCCTTAGCTGTTGGTGGTGTCAATCTCGTCCAGGCACCTGAAAAGCAAACAGAATGAGGTGTGAACTACAAAGGGGAAACAGAGGGGGTGCCTCTGTTTACCTCTCCGACGCTCAACATTAGTAGGATTGAGGTGGATATAGAGGGTTTAGGCGTTTAGAGGCTGAGACTTGAGAGAAACGAGCGAGGTACGAGTTCGGCAGCGTTTCAGTACTCAAGAATGGATTACCTGGATTAGGGGAGAGACCCCTGTATTTATAGGCGACCAAGGGGCGTTATGAACAACCCCTTGGCCGAGGGCTGCCTCTGACTCGGCCATGGAGGCCATGGACGGCTCTGACTCAGCCATGGACGGCTCTGACTCGTCCATGGACGG
The DNA here is from genome assembly GCF_054948205.1 of Urtica dioica subsp. dioica. NCBI lineage: Eukaryota > Viridiplantae > Streptophyta > Magnoliopsida > Rosales > Urticaceae > Urtica > Urtica dioica. Next base: position 24,773,363 of record NC_142760.1, on the reverse strand, counting down.
CTCTGACTCGTCCATGGACGGCTCTGACTCGGCCATGGACGGCTCTGACTCGTCCATGGACGGCTCTGACTCGGCCATGGACGGCTCTGACTCATCCATGGACGGCTCTGACTCGGCCATGGAGGCCATGGACGGCTCTGACTCGGCCATGGACGCCTCTGACTCGGCCATGGATGGCTCTGACTCAGCCATGGAGGATATGGACGCCTCTGACCTGGCCATGGAGGCCATGGGCGCCTCTGACCCGGCCATGGACGCCTCTGACCCGGCCATGGAGGCCATGGACGCCTCTGACCCGGCCATGGACGACTCTGACCCGGCCATGGAGGCCAAGGATGCCTCTGAGGCGGCCACGGCGACGAGGGCCGGCTCTGAGGTGGTCGTGCGTCGGGAGAGACTCGGGGAGGCCGCTATCGTGGCCGTCGTCATCCTACCGGGCCGGGACGGACCGGTAACACCAAACATACGCAAAGAGGCATATATAGGGACATTGCCAAACAATTTTCAAAGGACTGATTGTGAGACGTGGGAATTCTGTTTATGACACAGGCAGCGACATGGATAGCTCCCCCCCCCCCACCCCAAAGAAATACTAGGAACCTCGGCGGACAATAGGTATGAGTGAGCGGTCTCAACAAGATGATGGTGTTTTCTTTCGGCAACACTGTTTTGGTGACGTGTGTCGATGCACGAGGTTTGACAAATGGTTCCATCAAAAGAAAGTAACTGGCAAAAATCGTTAGAAGTATATTCACCCCATAAATTACAACGAAGAGATTTAAAGACAGTAGAGTGTTGTATTTTAACGAGAGTTCTAAAATCACGATAAATACCCAAAAAATCAGATCTACGCTTCATAAGATAAATCCAAGTGTAACGAGTGAAATCATCTATAAAAGAAACGTAACATCTAGAACGCGGGCAGATACCCACACATTAGAATGCACAATATCAAAAGGAGCAAGAGATGACGAAACACTGTTTTGAAATGATAAGACTAATGTTGTCGCTGTTTTTCGGACAACTATTTAGGAGCCAAAGACGGTTAGACCCAAGGCCGGACCAAGTGGTTTCGTCTTGACTCGAGCGTGTCGGACTTGGTATCCCAAGTCGTCCCTTAGCTGTGGATGTCCCTTGAGTTCGTCAGAGTACCTAAAAAGGAGTAGAGAACACGTGAACTACAAAGGGGAAACAGGGGGGGTGCCCCTGTTTACCTCTCCGACGCTCAACATTAGTGGGATTGAGGTGGAATATAGAGGTTTTAGGGGTGTTTAGGGGCCAAAGCTTGAGAGAAACGAGCGAGGTGCGAGTTCGGCAGCGTTTCAGTGCTCAAGAATGGATTACCTGGACTAGGGGAGCGGCCCCTGTATTTATAGGCAGCCAAGGGGTGGTTTGAAGACCCCTTGGCCGAGTGAGCAAGGTTGGGTCGGCCATGGAGGGCCAGCCATGGAGAGCCGGCCATGGAGAGCCGACCTTGGAGAGCCGGCCATGGAGGGCCAGCCTTGGAGGAGGGCCGGCCTTGGAGTGCCGGCCTTGGAGTGCCGGCCTTGGAGGGCCGGCCATGGAGGAGGGCCGGCCTTGGAGTGCCGGCCTTGGAGAGCCGGCCATGGAGGAGGGCCGGCCTTGGAGCGCCGGGCTTGGAGGAGGGCCGGCCTTGGAGTGCCGGCCTTGGAGGAGGGCCGGCCTTGGGGTGCCGGCCTTGGAGGGCCGGCCATGGAGGAGGGCCGGCCTTGAAGCGCCGGCCTTGGAGGAGGGCCGGCCTTGGAGTGCCGGCCTTGGAGGGCCGGCCATGGAGGAGGGCCGGCCTTGGAGTGCCGGCCTTGGAGAGCCGGCCATGGAGGAGGGCCGGCCTTGGAGCGCCGGCCTTGGAGGAGGGCCAGCCTTGGAGTGCCGGCCTTGGAGGAGGGCCGGCCTTGGAGCGCCGGCCTTGGAGGGCCGGCCATGGAGGAGGGCCGGCTGAGCATATGGCCGGCCATTGGCCGGCTGACCTTTGGGCCGGCGACAGGCCGGCCAAGCATATGGCCGGCCGCTGGCCGGCTGAGCATATGGCCGGCCGCCGGCCGGCTGACCCTTGGCCCGGCCATTGGTTTGGGCCGGCCAAAGGCCGAGGCAAGGTTTCGCCGCTCGAGGCCTTGCACCGGTCGCATGGGTCGAGGTGACGCCTTAGTCCCTGTCGATCCGAGACGGACCGACAACATTAGCCCCCCGAGTTTCCGTCATGAGGAATGGCCTTTGGGCGTCGCGAGGGATGCGGGATGAACGCTCTCGGGTTTGCGTCATGAGGAATGGCCTTTGGGCGTCGCGAGGGACGACTTGTTGTTTCGGGTTGATCGTGCGCGGCTTATTTTCTCGATCTACCAGTGAGGGCGTGATCGATTAGCACGGCTTTATTGCGTTGTGCGCGTCTTGTTTTTTCGATTTGCCAATGAAGGCATGATCGAGTTGCACGTCTTTTTTGTATTGTGCGCGTCTTATTTTCTCGACTTGCCAACGAAGGCGTAATCGATTTGCACGTCTTTGTTGTATTGTGCGCGTCTTATTTTCTCGATTTCCCAATGAAGGCATAATCGATTTGCACGTCTTTTTTGTATTGTGCGCGTCTTATTTTCTCGATTTGCCAACGAAGGCATAGTCGATTTGCACGTCTTTTTTGTATTGTGCGCGTCTTATTTTCTCGACTTGCCAACGGAGGCATAATCGATTTGCACGTCTTTTTTGTATTGTGCGCGTCTTATTTTCTCGACTTGCCAACGAAGGCGTAATCGATTTGCACATCTTTGTTGTTTTGACGCAGACCTTGAACCCATTTGTAACTCGTTGCCTATCGGCCGACGAGCTGGGCGGCGAGCGCGATGCCACATTTGTGTGGCGAGGTTTCCCGTGGACGCTGGCTAGACCAGATACGCCCTGCGGACGCAGACCTTGAACCCATTTGTAACTCGTTGCCTATCGGCCGACGAGCTGGGCGGCGAGCGCGATGCCACATTTGTGTGGCGAGGTTTCCCATGGACGCTGGCTAGACCAGATACGCCCTGCGGACGCAGACCTTGAACCCATTTGTAACTCGTTGCCTATCGGCCGACGAGCTGGGCGGCGAGCGCGATGCCACTTTTGTGTGGCGAGGTTTCCCGTGGACGCTGGCTAGACCAGATACGCCCTGCGGACGCAGACCTTGAACCCATTTGTAACTCGTTGCCTATCTGCCGACGAGCTGGGCGGCGAGCGCGATGCCACTTTTGCGTGGCGAGGTTTCCCGTGGACGCTGGCTAGACCAGATACGCCCATCGGACGCAGACCTTGAACCCATTTGTAACTCGTTGCCTTTCGGCCCACGAGCTGGGCGGCGAGCGCGATGCCACTTTTGTGTGGCGAGGTTTCCCGTGGACGCTGGCTAGACCAGATACGCCCTGCGGACACAGACCTTGAACCCATTTGTAACTCGTTGCCTATCGGCCGACGAGCTGGGCGGCGAGCGCGATGCCACTTTTGCGTGGCGAGGTTTCCCGTGGACGCTGGCTAGACCAGATACGCCCAGCGGATGCAGACCTTGAACCCATTTGTAACTCGTTGCCTTTCGGCCCACGAGCTGGGCGGCGAGCGCGATGCCACTTTTGTGTGGAGAGGTTTCCCGTGGACGCTGGCTAGACCAGATACGCCCAGCGGACGCAGACCTTGAACCCATTTGTAACTCGTTGCCTTTCGGCCCACGAGCTGGGCGGCGAGCGTGGACTCAAGACTCAACTCGAGGGCTCATGTAGAGCCTGCACGAGGAATAGTTAGTTGACTTGTGGACTTGGGACTCAACTCGAGGACTCTCATACAGCCTGCACGAGGAGTGGTTAGTTGTCTTGTTGACTAGGGACTCAACTCGAGGGCTCTCGTAGAGCCTGCACGAGGAGTGGTTAATTGCCTTATTGACTTGGGACTCAATTCGAGGGCTCTCGTAGAGCCTGCACGAGGAATGGTTAGTTGTCTTGTTGACTTGGGACTCAACTCGAGGGCTCTCGTAGAGCCTGCACGAGGAATTTCGTGAAGAGTCGGCGCGAGGAGTATCGGTCGACTCGCGGACTCGAAGCTCGACTCGAGGAATGAATTCATCTCGAGGAGACATGTGAAGAGTCGGCACGAGGAGTATCAGTCGACTCGTGGACTCGAACTCGAGTCGAGGACTCACGTAGAGCCTGCACGAGGAGTTTCGTGAAGAGTCGGCGCGAGGAGCATCGGTCGACTCGCGGGCTCGTAGCTCAACTCGAGGAATGAATTCATCTCGAGGAGACGTGTGAAGAGTCGGCACGAGGAGTATCAGTCGACTCGTGGACTCGAACTCGACTCGAGGACTCACGTAGAGCCTGCACGATGAGTTTCGTGAAGAGTCGGCACGAGGAGCATCGGTCGACTCTCGGGCTCGTAGCTCGACTCGAGGAATGAATTCATCTCGAGGAGACATGTGAAGAGTCGGCACGAGGAGTACCAGTCAACTCGTGGACTCGAACTCGACTCGAGGACTCACGTAGAGGCTGCACGAGGAGTTTCGTGAAGAGTCGGCGCGAGGAGTATCGGTCGACTCGCGGACTCGTAGCTCGACTCGAGGAATGAATTCATCTCGAGGAGACATGTGAAGAGTCGGCACAAGGAGTACCAGTCGACTCGTGGACTCGAACTCGACTTGAGGACTCACATAGAGCCTGCACGAGGAGTTTCGTGAAGAGTCGGCGCGAGGAGTATCGGTCGACTCGCGGACTCGTAGCTCGACTCGAGGAATGAATTCATCTCGAGGAGACATGTGAAGAGTCGGCACGAGGAGTATCAGTCGACTCGTGGACTCGAACTCGACTCGAGGACTCACGTAGAGCCTGCACGAGGAGTTTCGTGAAGAGTCGGCGCGAGGAGCATCGGTCGACTCGCGGACTCGTAGCTCGACTCGAGGAATGAATTCATCTCGAGGAGATGTGTGAAGAGTCGGCACGAGGAGTATCAGTCAACTCGTGGACTCGAACTCGACTCGAGGACTCACGTAGAGCCTGCACGAGGAGTTTCGTAAAGAGTCGGCGCGAGGAGCATCGGTCGACTCGCGGGCTCGTAGCTCGACTCGAGGAATGAATTCATCTCGAGGAGACATGTGAAGAGTCTTTCTTTGGGACCTCCCGTTTAACCATCGGCCCCTTGAGACTTTATTATTATTATTTTTTTTGAGTTGTTGTTGAGTTGTTTTTGGTTGAGCATTGATCCCTGTTAGCCCCCCGAGTTTCTTGCGTTTGTGAGACAAAGGCCAAGAAACTCTCGCGTTAGAGGTATAGAATAGAGTTGTCATGTGTAGAATAACTTTTATTGCAATAAAGGGGGTCGTTACAGGTAGTCATGGCATTTGGCCTTCTTTTATGAAAAAAAGAAAATTACATTTTTGAAATGAAAGCAATCACGAGGTCGATCGAGCTCGGTCGCGAGTTTAAGGGTCGAAGTAACGACACTCATGGCTTGCTAGCAGACGCGACGAATTCCTTGAAATCCCCACCTCGAATTAGGGAATCAATTCGCTTCTTAAACTGCTTGCACTCGATCGTCGCGTGCCCGTGATCTTTGTGGTATTCGCAGAACCTACTTCGATCTCGCTTCGCGGGGTCCTTTGTGAGTGGAGCGGGGCTTCCCAACTTATCACGGCGTAAGCTCAGGATCCGGTCGGGCGTTGTGTTGAGCGGGACGAAGGATCGCTTCGGGGCTGGAGAAGGGTGGTCGTTAGGGACTTGACCCTTCCGGCGCCTTTTCCTTCGAGGCTCGAGACCAACGGCCGGCATCATAAGCGTGGCTGCGCGTTCTTGGTCGAGTGCTCGATCAATGTTGGGTGGTTGCTGCCCCAAGATGATCGCGGTCTCGCGTCGGGCGTTGAGCTTTTCTCTCAAGTCGAACCCGTGATTCTCTCTTTGAGAACTGAGGCGGTCTCTCAAGTCTCCGGAGGCCGTCCCTATCACCCTTGTTAAAGGTGCGTCGTTCAGGCGACGCCCTAGACGGAGGCCGCGACCATCGACGTTGTCACCTTCACGAGGGTTTTGGACGCGGATGGAGAGCTTGGAGCGTCCCTTTCGGGACCTCGAGACTGAGCGTTCTCGGGTATTGCGTGAGCTTTGGAGCCTTGACGTGGTCGCCCGAGGGTGTCCCCTCGAGGGCGCGTGCGCGTGCTCATCAGAAAGTTGACGTTTCGATGCGGCCGCTCGAGGGTGTCCCTTTGGAGGCGTACGCGTGTGTCCACTTTCGTGAATGGCGTGGTCGAGGTTGGTCTCGTGGTTGATGTCATCGACATTGTTGGAGTCGAGGAGGTCGGCGATGAGCGCGCCGGTGACGCCGGGGCGGTCTAGGAGCTCGGCGAGCCTTCGAGCCGCGTCCTCTCGGACTGCGGCCTCGGGGTCATTCGCCAGGTCTCGGGGCTGGCTCTCGTTATCACGAGGTTGCCCTTCGAGACGGCGCGGAGCTTTGGAGGTCGCGCCTCGAGCTAGTCGCTCGGGCGCCCATGGAGGTGGCGGGGCTACGACTCATCTCTCGAGAGTCGTAGAAGTGAGAAGAAGACTGGTAGAGGGGATGTGTTGCCAAGATCGAGAGATCCCTGTTGGAATCGATCTAGGGTTTGAGAAAAAAATTAACGCTTCGGTAAGCGGCGGAATTTTAAAAATTTTCTTTTACACGTAAAACAGTTTTTACTAACCTAGACAAGTGCAAGTACATGTAATTAAAAACCAATATGAGCTAGAAGTTTACTAACCTTTCTTGAAGCTTGAACTTTGAAGAAGCTTGTGGAAAGTTTGCAACGCTCGTCTCCCCTCGCAGCACGTCTCTCTTTCTTTCCTCGGCACCTCGAGCAACCACGAAAGTTTCTATCACTAAATCACTCGAAATAAAGGAATCAGTGAGTGGGCACTTTTAAACACTACGACTTAAGAACGAGTCTTGAAGTCGCAGAGCTAAACACTAGGTCGAGTGAGGACCTAGGTGCCAAGACAAGAAATAATCGAAAATATAAACTAGAGAGAGAGAGAGGAAGGGGCGGCCAAGTCTAGAGAGAGAAGCTCTCAATCTCTAAAACTTTGGATGAATGAAATGAGAAGAATGAGGCTCCTATTTATAGGAGATGTCTTACCTTCAATAAGGTAGTTTCCTCTTCTATAGAATATCACATATTCATGAGCAAAATAACCCTTATTTCTCATTCCTTTTGGGCGCCCAAGGCAGCCTTCTAGAAGGCTAGGATTTGTTTCCTTTTTTGTTCCTTGGCTTGCCTATTACTCTCTTGGCCGATTCCCTTGTGCATCTAATATGCAAATTTGTTTCCTCTTTTTCTTTTGGCAAGTATCTAAATACATTTATGCACAAAAAAATTTCCCTTTCTCTTTGGGTAGTGTTGGGCGCCTATGGCTTCTAGAAAAGGCTTCTAGAATTTTCTTCACTTGTTCATGACAACATAAGAAAAAGCCCATTTAGAATTTTCAATAAAATTCTTATGAAATGAAATTAATTCACAAGGCCCAATGATCAAGTCTTGGCCGAGTGATATTAAGTCATCAAATGAACTTGTCAAAAAATTTATTGACATTCATTTCATCCTTTGTCTCAAAAGACAAAAATACCCTTTTAACTATTTTCGTTCTTGTTTTGACTTAGCTTCCAGTTTAACTAATTCGTGACAGTGACCTCATGGACCCAAATGAACAAAGCTTGAGCTAAACACTTAGACTCAAAAGTTCACAAACCTTTTCCAAGTTTAGCTTAATGCCAACTGACTCCACTAAAGAGCTGACACTGAAAATCTCTCGGTTCAAATGAATTTATTTTCTACTCAAGAATTCACCTAATTATAATGAGCGGATCCACTGAATATTATCTATGTTTACCCTTCATGAATGTCATCAGCTAGTCGGGATTTACTAAATTACCATTTTACCCTTCTAGCTGTTATTTCCTCAACTCCTTTGTCGCTTGTGAATAAGTTAGAAACAATGTATTGACGAGGAGCTAACAAGTCACATTGTTTCATCCAAAAGAGTCAGGACTCAATTTGGACACTGGCCAGTTCATTTATTCACACTCCAAGGAACAAAACATGAGGTGACATACATTGCATTTCAGCAATCTTGTACATGAATTCCATATCTATGCGAACTTCACAAAGTTACTCATGACAGACTCACAACTTAGTACTTCACCAATAGGCCTTGTTCGGAATCACATAGTGAGTCCGAACTTTGACTTTCTCAAATGAGAATACTAAGGTGTGAAATTGCATGTGTCATTTCAGGATTAAGGTAAGCATGATGCAATTCATACATAGTGACTTCGAGACACAAGAGGTTAAATGGTTTGTTCTTATATTGTCTCTAGAAGTGCACTGGTCAATTCAGTACCTTCGGAAGATACCTAGAAGAACTATAGAGTCCCCAACTCTCAATGCCTCATAACCAGACATCATAGATTCTTCTAACAATCATACTGAGGTCAATAGTCCTTTGACCCTAAGATTGCGAATATATCGTTTTAAGCAAACTACGAAGAGTTTGTTCATGCAAATCTACATTTGTCTCTTCGTAAGTTGTTTAGTTTGTTTATGGACTAAAAGACTAAGGTTTTATCATAAAGCTTCAGACAAGGAAGATTGAATGAACGTTTCAACTTTTTATTAATGAATAAGCAATTACAAGCAAGAGTCTTCGTAAGACTATATGACATCAAATGTACATCAACAGACACTACTACTCTTCTTGTGGGCACCAATGACAACAAACTCCCACTTGACTCAAAGAAGATGTGAGTAGTCCTACATGCCTAATCCCTCTCGAAGTCGGTCGAAGACCATGTTCGCTAGGGCCTTGGTGAATGGATCTGCCAGAGATCTACTTCACCTCCACGTCTCCGCGTTGCGCGATCTCTCGAATCAAATGGTATTTCCTCTCAATATGTTTAGAGCGCTTATGGCCTCTAGGTTCCTTTGAGTTAGCGACAGCCCCACTATTATCACAATAAAGGGTCATGGGCTCGTCGACATTTGGAACAATTTCCAAATACTTAAGGAACTTTCTAACCCATACAGCCTCTTTGGATGCTTCACAAGCAGCCACATATTCTGCTTCCATTGTGGAGTCAGCAATGCAAGATTGCTTAATACTTCTCCACACAACAGCTCCACCATTAAGGATGAACACAAATCCCGAAGTGGATTTCCTGGAATCCTTATCCGCTTGAAAATCGGAGTCGGTATATCCCGTCATAGTCAGGTCAGTACCTGAGTATGTAAGCATCAAGTTCCTAGTTCTTCGAAGATACTTAAGAACATGCTTAACAGCAATCCAGTGCTCGGGTCCAGGGTTGGATTGGAAACGGCTAACTACGCCAACGGCGAAACATACATCAGGTCTAGTGCAAAGCATAGCATACATAAGGCTTCCTACGGCAGAGGCGTAAGGAATTTTCCTCATGTCTTCAATCTCTTGTGCAGTCTTGGGAGACTGGTCCTTAGAGAGTGAAACTCCATGCCTAAAGGGTGTTTGACCCCTCTTGCAGTCTTGCATCGAGAAGTGATCCATTACCTTATCAATATAAGATGCTTGAGAGAGCGACAGGGTCCGGTTTTTCCTATCTCGAAAGATTTGGATTCCCAGAATGTACGCGGCTCCTCCTAGATCCTTCATATCGAATTGCTTTGCTAGCCAGACCTTAACCTCAAATAACTTACCCACGTCATTACCAATGAGTAGTATATCATCGACATATAGTACCAGAAACACAACTTTGCCTTCGTGTATTAACTTGTAAACACAAGGCTCATCTATTGACTGTTCAAAGCCGAAGCTCTTTACAGTTTCATCGAATCTAATATTCCATGACCTAGATGCTTGCTTTAGTCCATAAATGGATTTAAGCAACTCACAAACCTTGGTCTCTTGACCTTTATCCACGAAACCGTCTGGTTGAGCCATGTAAATGCACTCGTCAAGATTGCCATTCAGAAAGGCTGTCTTGACATCTATTTGCCAGATCTCATAATCGAGAGCTGCAGCTATGGATAGGAGTATGCGGATGGATTTAAGCATCGCGACTGGCGAGAAGGTTTCTTCATAGTCAATCCCTTCTTGTTGGGTATAACCCTTCGCCACAAGTCGTGCTTTAAACGTCTCGACGTTCCCATCAGGACCCCTTTTCTTCTTGTATATCCACTTACACCCTACGGGTTTAATCCCTTCAGGAAGGTCTACAAGTTTCCAGACTTTGTTGACATACATCGAGTGCATTTCAACTTTCATGGCGTCAAACCAAAGGTTTGATTCAGAACAAGCCATCGCTTGGCTATAGGAAACAGGGTCATCCATGTCGGAGACGGCTACAAGAGAGTCTCCATAAGACATGTACCTGTCAGGCTTTTGAGTAGCCCTCCCACTACGTCGAAGTACTACTTGACGAGATTCTGATGAGTTAGGTTGTGTTTCAGTTGGGGTAAGAACAGTTCTTACAGATGAGGTAGAAGCTTCCTCACCCAACTTTTCTTCAAGCACAATTTTGCTTCTAGGTTTCGCATCCTTCATAAAGTCCTCTTCAAGGAAACGAGCATTCGTGCTAACGAAAGTCTTATTGTCCTCGGGACTATAGAAAGTAAAACCTTTGGTTTCCTTCGGATATCCTACAAACAGGCACAATTCTGATCTACTAGCCAACTTGCTAGTCTTTTGCCTCAGCACGTGTGCAGGGCAACCCCAAATTCGGATGCGGCCAAGATTCACTTTACGGCCAGTCCATCGTTCATAAGGAGTACCAGGAACCGTTTTGGACGGAACTTGGTTCAGAATGTAGGCGGCTGTTTCGAGGGCATATCCCCAAAAGGAAAGCGGGAGTGATGAGTAACTCATCATTGATCTAACCATCTCCATAAGAGTTCGGTTTCTTCTCTCTGACACTCCGTTTTGTTGAGGTGTGCCAGGTGCGGTAAGCTGAGAAGCGATACCTTCTTCTTTAAGAAAGTCATCGAACTCTCCAGACATATACTCACCACCTCGATCAGATCGAAGGGTTTTTGATCACTTTGCCAGTTTGCTTTTCCACTAAAGCCCTAAAGACCTTAAATACGTTAAAGGTCTCGGATATGTGTTTAAGCAAATAGACAAACCCATATCTTGAGTAGTCATCAGTGAAGGTAACAAAGTATTCGTATCCTCCACGTGCCTGTTGGTTGAGCGGACCACATACATCAGAATGTATTAGTTCCAGCAACTCAGTGGCTCTTCGACCCTTATCGGAGAAAGGTCGCTTAGTCATTTTTCCTTCTATGCAGGATTCACAAGTAGGTAGTGAACCTATTGCAGAGGCTTGGAGTGGACCATCCCTCACAAGTCTCTTAATCCTTTCTAGACTTATATGACCAAGTCTTAAGTGCCAGAGGTGTGTTGATTTTGTTAGATCGGAGGATTCAGAAAGTTTGATCCTCTTTGGCTCCCTAATTAGATCATTATCTATTTCGGTGTCTAAAAGAGAAGGTTGAGTGGGATAGATGTAGAAAAGAGCATTCTTCATACATGCATCAGTGACAAAAGAATTATCAGGAAACGAAATACGAATTCCATTCTTAATGAACTTTAAACAATAATCTTGCTCACGAAGACGAGCAACGGATATTAAGTTCTTCCCAAAGGTAGGAACAAAATAAACATTATTCAAGTTTAAAGTGCGGTCTTCAAAAGACAGCGTCACGGATCCCACAGCCTTTGCAGACACCAGGCTCCCATCACCCCATTTGAAACAGAACTCGCCTTCCTCTAAGCTTTTGGTTTTCTTGAAACCATTCAAGGAACAACAAATATGGTTAGTAGCAGCGGAGTCAAGAATCCACGTTGATACATTATCAGCTACTAAGCATGCTTCAGTAACTAGTACAATACTATGTTCCTTTGCTTTGAGATAGGCAGGATAGTTCGTTTTATCGGCTTTGTGAGGTCTGTTCTTAGTTCCAGAGGCGGAGGCTTTTTGCTCAGTAGCATGTGCCTCTCCTTGATTCCTCTTTCTCTTATTGAGACCTATAGCAGTGTGAAGCTCCTTCATAAGCTCGGTAACAGTGTACTTTAGCTTTGAAATGGAGTAGTTCAGCATGAAGGTATCAAGAGACTCGGGGAGAGTTTCTAAGATCATATCTATGATATTCTTCCCATGAATCTCAGATCCTAGGATTTCCATATCATTTAGGTAACTAATGATCAGCATCATATGGTCCCTAACAGGAGTCCTAGCCTTCATGCGACAGTTCATAAACTGTCGGACTGCTTGTTGCCTTGTTTGACGCCTTTGCCCTCCAAACATCTCATGGAGATTGGTGAGCATGTCAGCGGCAGTCTCGATGTCACGATGTTGCTCTTTCAGCACATTGTTCATAGATGCCAAGATATAGCACCTCACATTCTCATCGGATCGAAGCCAGGCCGCTAAGGCGTCATTGTCCTCTTGAGTTGAATCATCATTCGTCAGAGGAGGACACGGGGTGGTGAGTACCCATTTGTGCTTGTTAACGGTAGGTATTATGTCGAGGTTACGTTTCGAATCTACGTAGTTTTCGTTTTCGAGTTTATTTGAGGAAAGAAAGATTGAGAGATGGTTGAGAGACATATTGCCTATAAGTTGAAACCAGTTTATGATTAGTCTTTGGTTTAGGATTTAAGTTTCATTAAGACTTTTGTAAAATCCAAAGGTGTTATAAACCAAACGATAATTTACTCCCTCAAGAGAAGGCCACAAAAAATCTCCATTTATAAGTAAATGACACGTCATTAATGCTAAGCCAAGATGTCAGTACATCTATTTTGACTAGCCACCTTGTAAATTGGTTTGATCACTCACATCCTTTCGCAGAGCCTCAAGGGAGGATACTAGGGATTGAGCCTAAGCGTGCAACCAACCACTTAGTCCAAAAGATCAGCTTTGAAAAACAATCCCCCAAGGGGAGGCCTTGCCATCATTGCATCACTCTCGGACGTAGCTCATTGAGCAATGATCGAAGCAATAACGCCTTGGAGTACTCACATTTAAGTGAGGGTCGCAAGAGCGGCTCTTAGTCCCACGTTATTGCATCTTTCACTAGTGTTGGGGATCGTGGGTTACAAACAACGAATATAACCCTCCCACTTAGTTTTTGGAGTTGGTTCATCGACTCTTATAATTTCGGAAACAGATTTCCTAGTTAGAGAGCGACAGAGCGGACAACTAGAAGAGAATCCTAGATCGACATGTTCAGAGCAGTATTAGTGCATAAAGGCACAAGGTACATACTCGATCTTTTCCTATTTTCTATTTCGGGAAAGTGCGTGAGGGAAGTGTGAACTTCAACTCACTCGAACACTTGAAAGTTTGAGATTACACATCTTTTTATTTTTCGGCTTGTCTACAAAGAGACCTCCCACTCAAATTTTCAAGAGCATATAGATTTTGAACATATGTGATATAGATATAGTTTTGAAAACATTTTGAAAACTTATTTGATTTGGATGACAAAATATTTTCAAGTTTGAAAGTGAAAACGGTTTTTCAAAATTCAAACTAGTTTTGTAAAAATTCAATTTCAATTAATCTTTCAAAAATCAAAACTTTTAATCTTTACACATCATGTTTATAATCATATGAAAAACATTTTTGCTCAAGAAAATTTTCTCATTAGAGTTCTATAACTCATAGTAGTGGGGTTTGAAAATCCGGATTTCTAAAAAACTGGAGTTTCGGAACAGCTGCGCACCTCGGAGAAAAATCGCCATATCTGGCGGCTCCGATGTCCTTTTGAGCCGAAACCGGTGGCATTGGACAGAGGACAGATAGAGCTTTAATTTGATTCAAGAATCATTAAATTTAGATTTCTGACCAGAGAGTTATGCCACTTTTAATGCGGGTTTACTCCAGCTCGAAGAAAAAGAAATAAATTAAAGCTTGGTCCTACTTAGGTGCGAAAAAGAATCAAGTGTAACGGAACGTTTTAAGATGTTGTTTAAAGCTTTTATTTGTGTTTTATTAGCAAGGTAATAACAAGGCATAAAAGAAATAACAACAAGCATAAAACGATTCAAGTAAAAATAAGAAACTAGCAAGATAACAAAACTAGTCACAAAATTTTACTCGAAAATTCTCAAACCTTTAAAACACGTTTTTCAATATAAAAAATTAAAAACTTTTAGAACTGATTCTAATGTGTTTTAACATCATCCCAAACTCATAGAAAAACAACATGGTTTTTAATTTAAAGGCATGAGCAATAAATTAAAAAAAAATCTAAGATTACAATTCTAACTTGTCACAAAATTAGTAAACTTTCGAAAACGATTTTCAAGCTCATAATTTAAAAACATGCACATGGATTCCTTTGACTATAGCTCTGATACCATTTGTTGGAATCGATCTAGGGTTTGAGAAAAAAATTAACGCTTCGGTAAGCGGCGGAATTTTAAAAATTTTCTTTTACAAGTAAAACAGTTTTTACTAACCTAGACAAGTGCAAGTACATGTAATTAAAAACCAATATGAGCTAGAAGTTTACTAACCTTTCTTGAAGCTTGAACTTTGAAGAAGCTTGTGGAAAGTTTGCAACGCTCGTCTCCCCTCGCAGCACGTCTCTCTTTCTTTCCTCGGCACCTCGAGCAACCACGAAAGTTTCTATCACTAAATCACTCGAAATAAAGGAATCAGTGAGTGGGCACTTTTAAACACTACGACTTAAGAACGAGTCTTGAAGTCGCAGAGCTAAACACTAGGTCGAGTGAGGACCTAGGTGCCAAGACAAGAAATAATCGAAAATATAAACTAGAGAGAGAGAGAGGAAGGGGCGGCCAAGTCTAGAGAGAGAAGCTCTCAATCTCTAAAACTTTGGATGAATGAAATGAGAAGAATGAGGCTCCTATTTATAGGAGATGTCTTACCTTCAATAAGGTAGTTTCCTCTTCTATAGAATATCACATATTCATGAGCAAAATAACCCTTATTTCTCATTCCTTTTGGGCGCCCAAGGCAGCCTTCTAGAAGGCTAGGATTTGTTTCCTTTTTTGTTCCTTGGCTTGCCTATTACTCTCTTGGCCGATTCCCTTGTGCATCTAATATGCAAATTTGTTTCCTCTTTTTCTTTTGGCAAGTATCTAAATACATTTATGCACAAAATAATTTCCCTTTCTCTTTGGGTAGTGTTGGGCGCCTATGGCTTCTAGAAAAGGCTTCTAGAATTTTCTTCACTTGTTCATGACAACATAAGAAAAAGCCCATTTAGAATTTTCAATAAAATTCTTATGAAATGAAATTAATTCACAAGGCCCAATGATCAAGTCTTGGCCGAGTGATATTAAGTCATCAAATGAACTTTTCAAAAAATTTATTGACATTCATTTCATCCTTTGTCTCAAAAGACAAAAATACCCTTTTAACTATTTTCGTTCTTGTTTTGACTTAGCTTCCAGTTTAACTATTCCTATCGATGTGATTCGTGACAGTGACCTCATGGACCCAAATGAACAAAGCTTGAGCTAAACACTTGGACTCAAAAGTTCACAAACCTTTTCCAAGTTTAGCTTAATGCCAACTGACTCCACTAAAGAGCTGACACTGAAAATCTCTCGGTTCAAATGAATTTATTTTCTACTCAAGAATTCACCTAATTATAATGAGCGGATCCACTGAATATTATCTATGTTTACACTTCATGAATGTCATCAGCTAGTCGGGATTTACTAAATTACCATTTTACCCTTCTAGCTGTTATTTCCTCAACTCCTTTGTCGCTTGTGAATAAGTTAGAAACAATGTATTGACGAGGAGCTAACAAGTCACATTGTTTCATCCAAAAGAGTCAGGACTCAATTTGGACACTGGCCAGTTCATTTATTCACACTCCAAGGAACAAAGCATGAGGTGACATACATTGCATTTCAGCAATCTTGTACATGAATTCCATATCTATGAGAACTTCACAATGTTACTCATGACAGACTCACAACTTAGTACTTCACCAATAGGCCTTGTTCGGAATCACATAGTGAGTCCTAACTTTGACTTTCTCAAATGAGAATACTAAGGTGTGAAATGGCATGTCTCATTTCAGGATTAAGGTAAGCATGATGCAATTCATACATAGTGACTTCGAGACACAAGAGGTTAAATGGTTTGTTCTTATATTGTCTCTAGAAGTGCACTGGTCAATTCAGTACCTTCGGAAGATACCTAGAAGAACTATAGAGTCCCCAACTCTCAATGCCTCATAACCAGACATCATAGATTCTTCTAACAATCATA
The DNA here is from genome assembly GCF_054948205.1 of Urtica dioica subsp. dioica. Taxonomy (NCBI): domain Eukaryota; kingdom Viridiplantae; phylum Streptophyta; class Magnoliopsida; order Rosales; family Urticaceae; genus Urtica; species Urtica dioica. Next base: position 24,757,088 of record NC_142760.1, on the reverse strand, counting down.
CTGAGGTCAATAGTCCTTTGACCCTAAGATTGCGAATATATCGTTTTAAGCAAACTACGAAGAGTTTGTTCATGCAAATCTACATTTGTCTCTTCGTAAGTTGTTTAGTTTGTTTATGGACTAAAAGACTAAGGTTTTATCATAAAGCTTCAGACAAGGAAGATTGAATGAACGTTTCAACTTTTTATTAATGAATAAGCAATTACAAGCAAGAGTCTTCGTAAGACTATATGACATCAAATGTACATCAACAGACACTACTACTCTTCTTGTGGGCACCATTGACAACAATCCCTTCCTTCTAGCGCCAAAATGTTGTCGCTGTTTTTCAGACAACTATTTAGGAGCCAAAGACGGTTAGACCCAAGGCCGGACCAAGTGGTCTCGTCTTGACTTGAGCGTGTCGGACTTGGTATCCCAAGTCGTCCCTTAGCTGTGGATGTCCCTTGAGTTCGTCAGAGTACCTGAAAAGGAGTAGAGAACACGTGAACTACAAAGGGGAAATAGGGGGGGTGCCCCTGTTTACCTCTCCGACGCTCAACATTAGTGGGATTGAGGTGGAATATAGAGGTTTTAGGGGTGTTTAGGGGCCAAAGCTTGAGAGAAACGAGCGAGGTGCGAGTTCGGCAGCGTTTCAGTGCTCAAGAATGGATTACCTGGACTAGGGGAGCGGCCCCTGTATTTATAGGCAGCCAAGGGGTGGTTTGAAGACCCCTTGGCCGAGTGAGCAAGGTTGGGTCGGCCATGGAGAGCCGGCCTCCGAGAGCCGGCCTTGGAGAGCCGGCCATGGAGGGCCGGCCTTGGAGGAGGGCCGGCCTTGGAGTGCCGGCCTTGAAGTGCCGGCCTTGGAGGGCCGGCCATGGAGGAGGGCCGGCCTTGGAGTGCCGGCCTTGGAGAGCCGGCCATGGAGGAGGGCCGGCCTTGGAGCGCCGGCCTTGGAGGAGGGCCGGCCTTGGAGTGCCGGCCTTGGAGGAGGGCCGGCCTTGGGTTGCCGGCCTTGGAGGGCCGGCCATGGAGGAGGGCCGGCCTTGGAGCGCCGGCCTTGGAGGAGGGCCGGCCTTGGAGTGCCGGCCTTGGAGGGCCGGCCATGGAGGAGGGCCGGCCTTGGAGTGCCGGCCTTGGAGAGCCGGCCATGGAGGAGGGCCGGCCTTGGAGCGCCGGCCTTGGAGGAGGGCCGGCCTTGGAGTGCCGGCCTTTGAGGAGGGCCGGCCTTGGAGGGCCGGCCATGGAGGAGGGCCGGCTGAGCATATGGCCGGCCATTGGCCGGCTGACCTTTGGGCCGGCGACAGGCCGGCTGAGCATATGGCCGGCCGTCGGCCGGCTGTCCCTTGGCCCGGCCATTGGTTTGGGCCGGCCAAAGGCCGAGGCAAGGTTTCGCCGCTCGAGGCCTTGCACCGTTCGCATGGGTCGAGGTGACGCCTTAGTCCCTGTCGATCCGAGACGGACCGACAACAACTAAGAATTTAGCAACTTTACATTACAATCAGAAATATGATGTAAGTTCAAGTAACCTAAAGCTCCTGTAGAAACCAAAAAACGCAAACAAGACGCTGAAACATGACCCAAATGAGAATGCATTAAATAAAAGTCAGACGACAAATGACTCAAACAAAAAGAAGATAAATTCACACTAGAGCAAGCTACATCCGATACTTTGAGTTCATCCAAGACATAGAGTCTCCCCAGTTTACGGTCTGTCCCAATCACCGTCTGAGATCACGGATCTTGAACACAACATATGAAAGAAGAAAATGAGACTAACAAACCAAAATCACACAATAGACGGAAATACACAAGATTCATAACAAGACTAGGGATATAGTAGACATCAAGAAGCAAAAAAATATGAGATGTGACAATAGAACCAACACCTTCTGATGGCATAGCCATCGCCAGTCATAATAAGAAGAGATAAATGATGAGACAATGACACAAAAGATGAAAGTGAGGGGACATATGGTTGGATGCACCTGAATCAAGTATCCACACACATGATAGTATACCTAAGGCTGACGATGAGGATGACGACCGATATAGGTCAACAAGGACAGCAGGCGTTGCGGATGGTGGGGGCTCTTTGTCAATCTTAGACTTGACATGAAGCTCTTCGTCCAGCAGCTCATTGACCACAAACTTAATACACGGAAGAGGACTATGGTGAAGAATCACACCACCCGATCCCTCAAAGTCGTCGTGAAGCACCATAAAAAACTGAACAAACCAATGCTCTTCACGCCGAGAGATGTAAACCGCCACTGCCCTCAACTCAGACGACTCAGCCAATGCCAACTAATCCCACAACAAGAACATGGTAGAATTGAACTCATGAATACTCATACCATTCTGCCGAAGCGCACAGATATCCATCTCCAACTAATACTGTTTGGCAAAATTAGACTGAGTGTAGAGTCTCTCCAAATGTTCCCAACCCTCATTGACAGTCCCGGACTACGCCACATGAGCACCGATCGAGTAGGTAACAGAATTGTTAATCCACGTGATAATCTTCGCATTATCAGCCTCTCAAACATCCAATAGAGGTACAAAATCATCGGCCTTCTTATCGAAAAGCTTAGGCCTCCCACCTATCCCATAACTCTACATCGATTTTTTACGCAAAAAATTCTTCTAACGTAACTCCAATATGAGTAATTTTTTCCATCCAGTTGAACGCCAATCGTCTAAAGGGAATCATCCCTATGACCCGCCATATAAAAAAATACCAATCCAAACACTCAAAAAAACGAAATCCAAACAAACAGAGAGAAACTCCCAAATCGAAATCCAAAAACCCAATCACAAACGCATCAAAACAGCACCAAAACGAAGGAAAAAACAATCACCCAACCAATTACGACTTCCAAAATAAAAAAAGAGACGAAAATACCAACTGTTCGGACGAAAAACGTAGCTCGACTCCGCGGATACCGTGGTTGGTATATTAACTTTCTTCAATCAATCAACAAAGCCATGAGTGGAGAAGATGACTCTAATACCATTAAGATTTAGAGATTCAGATTAAAGAGAGAGTCTGAATAATGAATTGCGAAAAAAGAAATACAATAATTTGGGTATATAACCCTAATACAATCAAGTTAATAAAAGACTGAAATAACCCTACATAAATATAATAATGAAAAATATACTATGCTAATAGCATTATGCGCAGCAAGTGAAAGTCCAAAAATACAAAGCTGAATAGTTTTGGTAAAATAATTACTAGGAAGCCAATAGAGAACAACTAGCAAACACGCATGAGCATTTACGGTCTTAGACTAAGCCTAGTCTAGGAGAAAATCTTAAAGGGCGGTCATCTGTAGCTCCTGAAGTTTAATTTTAGGGCTATTTTGCTAACTAGCCCAATCAACCTACTAATATTAAGAGAATAGCCAAAGTTTCATTTAATTAAGGGAATAACCCATAATTTGTACACTACCTAAATTACCCTTGAAATCCTACTCACCCAACCCAACTTCACTCTCTCTCTCTCTCTCTCTCTCTCTCTCTCTCTCTCTCTCTCCCACGATGTAGTCTACTTTTTCGACTATCTCTCCGCCGGCAAACGACACGTCTCTACAGCCTCTGGAGGCTCCGCCGGAAGCGCCGGCCACGTCGAACGAGACTCAGAAGATTCTGTCGCCTCCGCCGCCGCAAACGACGATGACGGTCGACTCGCCGCCTCCATCGACTCAAACGACGATGCCGGTAGATTTTTCGCCTCGACCGCCTCGCGTTTCACGCAGCGATCGAGCCTCCGACAGAGTGTCTGACGATGATTAGAGGTTTTCTAGGGTTTTCTGTTTTAAATAGTGCCTCGGGTTCATTGGTGGTGGAGAAGAAGAGGATTCACCGATTTTGTTGATTCACTGTAAATTCGCGAATTAGTTAAATTAATTAACTGACTGTTGAGTTAAGTTGATCAATTAACTTATTTGTTGAATATTAGCTTAGGTTCTGATTTTTTTTTAGTAAAGTTAATTTACTAAATGATTGAATTAGGAATTAGGTTAATTAATTGAATGCTTTGAATATCAATTGACTTAAGTTCTTATTTTTGTAAATTTTTTGTGAATTTCAAATCCTTCACGAATCAGTTAATTAATCAACCTAACTCACTCCAGTACGTTAATTAATTAACTGATTCGTGAAGGAAGAGAGGACATTATGGTCTGAGTAAAAAGTATGAGTTATTTGCTTAATAAAATGAAACTTGAGCTATTCTCTCAATAAAAATAGCAAACTATAGTTACAACAAATTTCACTTAATTTTATATAATTAATATGATACAAAATATTAACAATGAATAAGGGGAAAATTAAGTATATGGAGCATCATGCGTCCACAAATACCCTTGATACGGGTTCGATCAACATTGATACAGGTCATCATTAGTGTTAGGGACCTCCTTTTTGCTCTCCAGAAATTTAATGTCTACTGGAGTCACTTTGCCAAATGTTCGTTTTCCATCTTTAGGGGAGGGTGGTGGAAGGGCAGGAGAGGAACTAGCCCAAGGATCCTTAGTCCACCACCGGGGATATCAAACATGCCGTGTAACCTTCCCGTTTGATATCAATGAACAAGTAGACTCATTTTGCTTCTGTGTTTGCTGTGCCGTGTCCCTATGAATGATTGCTTGATTGTTGGCTTGTTTATACGGATGCTTGTCGATATGTTCTCGTGTGTGTGTGTGAATGATGTGGTCCCAATAGCTCGTTACAATGTTATTCCGTGGCTGATCATTATCTCATGTTGTCTTGCAGACATCCAGTAGGCTGACTTGCTAGCGAAGCGCCGCAAGTGCCGCACGTCCCGACTATCTACCGAGTGAAATTAGTCGGCCCGTGACAGTTGGTATCAGAGCCACAAAGAGAAGCATTGGAAGAACGAGATGGCTCCACAAAGACCCACAAACACTCAACGCCTCGATGCTCTGGAACACCGCATTGGGAGCGTTGATGCGATTGAAGAAAGACTCCACGACATACAAGTGAACCTGCAGACCATCGACATCGAAAACCTCATCGAGAGGGTGAAGCCACTCGAAGAGGCGCTGCGAAAGACCGAATCCCTCGGCCCGTCTGTCGAAGAAGCCGAGGCAAAGCTAGAAGCTATCATCGAGCGCCTCTCTCAAATCGAACAAGCAAATCATTCCCCGCGGCACTCAACCATCGAAACAAGTGTGCTCAACTTGTCCGAAAGAGTCGAGATCCTTGCTAACCAAATACTCGCCCTAGAGCGGCGAGAACACCACGACCCAACGGCCGATTTTGAAGCAGGATTCGGCACCCTGGCAGAGAGAATAAATGCCCTGGAGCGCAGGGATCGTTCTCCTCGCGACTCGAATTCTTCACCGCGAGTTGCCGCTGAGCCAGGAATGGGAGATCATCTAGCGAATCGGATGCAAGATCTCGAGGAAAACACGCACGATGCTATCGATTCTCTTCAAAGGGAACTACTGGATATAAGGTCCACCGTCAACGTCACAATCCGGGCCATGGGGAACCAACCCATGGGTCCGGCCCCAGCCGAATTTGGCCGACCCCGAGTCCCGGAACCGAAACACTTCGATGGCACCCGAGATGCAAAGGAGTTGGAAAACTTCCTCTTCGACATGGAACAGTACTTTCGTGCGGTCAATACCGAAGAGGGTACTCGGGTGATCACAACCTCGATGTATTTGACGGATGATGCCAAGCTATGGTGGAGAACCAAACACCGTGCGATCCAAGCAGGCGAAGTAGCCATCAACACTTGGGATGACATGAAGAGAGAACTCCGCGCCCAATTCTTCCGCGAGAATGTCGAGTATAGGGCAAGACGGAACCTCAGAGACCTAAAGCAAACGGGCAATGTCCGAGAGTACGTGAAGAAGTTCTCGACCCTTATGCTAGACATCAGCGATATGTCCGAGAAAGACAAAGTCTTCGCGTTCCTTGACGGGTTGAAACCGTGGGCGAGGACCGAACTACACCGCCTTAATCTGCAGACCCTTGCCGCCTGCCAAGCTGCCGCTGAACGTCTCACTGACTTCTCAGCCGAGCCCTCTCAAGCGAAGAGACCACAAGTGAACCCAAACCCGAGCCACATGGGCCCGAGTAGAGCTCCGAGGGGGACAACGCAAACTTGGGAGAAGAAGCAATTCAACCCGAGACCTGCTCCTCCTCCACGACCTCCCACAAGGAGTGCTGAAGTCGAAGACGCTCAGGGTGAAGTCAGGAAAGGGCCGTGTTTCCTATGCAAAGGTCCCCACAATGTCCGCCATTGCCTCGGCCGTAGCCGCCTGACGGCTCTCCAAGCCGAGGTCCAGGCCGAGATGCACGAAACTGAAGTAGAACAGGGAGACGGGGAGGAGATCGTCCAGATGGGTGCCGTTAGACTCCTTAATGCACTCAGGAAACAAGGCGTCGACCCAAAGAAGCCTGCCGAAAAGGGGCTTATGTACGTGGATGCACTTGTAAATGAGGAATTTGCGAAGAGTGTGATGATCGACACGGGAGCAACCCACAACTTCATATCCGAAGCCGAAGCAAAACGCCTAGGCCTCTCCCTGGACAAAGATAATGGTCGAATGAAAGCCGTCAATTCAGAAGCAAGACCCACGTCTGGAGTGGCCCGACGAGTGAAGTTCAAGATGGGGACGTGGGAGGGACAGACGGACCTTATCGCAGTAGAGATGGACGATTTCGACATCGTGCTCAGGAATGAGTTCCTCATTGAGAATGGAGGAATTCCCATCGCCGCAGCAAACGCCCTAGTCATAATGGGTGAACTACCCGCTGTAGTGCCTGCCAGAGTCAAACAAAGTGTAGCGACGAGGCTCATCTCTGCATTGCAATTCAAGAAAGGAGTGCGTCGAGGAGAACCCACGTTTATCGCAGCTATCGCCGCCTTCGAAGATGGTGGGGGTGAACCCGTTCCCCCCATGATCCAAGAACTGTTGGCGAAGTACCAAGACGTGATGCCCGATTGCCTCCCGAAGTCTCTACCGCCAAGAAGAAGTATAGACCATGAGATTGAGCTCGTCCCGGGCGCCAAGCCTCCGGCCAGAGCGGCTTACAGGATGGCGCCCCCAGAACTTCAAGAACTTAGAAAACAACTAAACGAGTTGTCCGAAGCGTGCTTCATCAAGCCCTCCAAAGCACCCTTTGGTGCCCCAGTGTTGTTCCAGAAGAAACAAGACGGGAGCTTGCGGTTGTGCATTGACTACCGAGCATTGAACAAGCTGACCGTGCGCAACACCTACCCGATTCCCCTGATCGCCGACTTGTTCGACCAACTAAGTCAAGCCATGTATTTCACTAAACTGGACTTGCGATCAGGCTACTACCAAGTGAGGATTATAGAGGGCGACGAAGCAAAGACCACTTGTGTCACCCGATATGGGGCGTTTGAGTTCCTAGTGATGCCATTCGGGTTGACCAACGCGCCAGCTACCTTTTGCACGTTGATGAATCAGGTGTTCCACGGATTTCTCGACAAGTTCGTGGTAGTATACCTTGATGACATTGTGGTATACAGGACTACGTTAGAAGAGCACCAGAAGCACCTCGAGTTGGTCTTCCAAAAGCTGAGGGAGAACCAGCTATACGTGAAGAAGGAGAAGTGCTCGTTTGCGCAAGAGCGCATCAAGTTCCTCGGGCACATAATCGAGCGGGGACGTATCCGCATGGACATGGACAAAGTGAAGTCCATCCGAGACTGGAAAGTCCCAGCCAATGTGAAGGAACTTCGCTCGTTCCTCGGCCTGGCCAACTTCTATCGAAAGTTCGTAGAAGGGTATTCAAGAAGGGCAGCCCCACTCACGGAGCTGCTAAAGAAAGACAAGGTATGGGATTGGAACTCTCGATGCCAAAGCGCATTCGAAGATCTGAAGGAAACGATGATGCACGACCCAGTCCTAGCCCTCCCAGACGTCATGAAGCCCTTCGAAGTGCAAACCGATGCTTCAGACTATGCCCTGGGCGGAGTGCTTGTCCAAGATGGCCACCCCGTAGCTTACGAAAGCCGCAAGCTATCTGATGCCGAGCGAAGATATGCCGCACAAGAGAAAGAACTCCTAGCGGTGATACATTGTCTGCGAGTTTGGAGGCATTACCTCCTGGGTTCGAAGTTCATTGTGAAGACGGACAACTCTTCAGTGAGCCACTTCCTCACCCAGCCTAAACTCACCCCGAAACAAGCGCAGTGGCAGGAGTTTGTCGCGGAATTCGACTTCCGCTTTGAGCACCGCTCGGGGAGCACCAACCAAGCTGCAGATGCCTTGAGCAGGAAAGTGGAGTTTGCCACGATACAGATGCTTGCCCCATTGTCTACAAGTCAAGTAAGCATTCCGATCCGGACTCGCATCAAGGAAAATCTCTAGAAAGACCCGGTCGCCCGCGCCATCATGGCTCTTGTCAAAGAAGGGAAATCACGTCGATTTTGGATCGAAGATGGGCTCCTGTTAACCAAAGATCGCCGCTTGTTCGTCCCAAAGGCGGATGACTTACGGAAGACTCTCTTGAAGGAGTGCCATGACACGTTGTGGGCCGGCCATCCCGGGTGGCACCGCACGCTTGCCCTCCTTAAGCAAGCCTACTATTGGCCTCAGATGAAGTCCCATGCTCAAGACCATACCCGAACTTGCCTTATCTGCCAACAAGACAAGATCGAGAGAAAGAAGACCCCCGGACTTCTAGAGCCGTTGACCATCCCAACAAGGCCGTGGGAAAGCATCTCGCTAGACTTCATTACGAGCCTCCCGCAAACTGGAGACTTGTCATGCATTCTAGTTGTGGTCGACCGGTTCTCCAAGTATGCCACCTTCATCCCAACGAGCAAGTATTGTGGGACCGAGGAGACAGCCCGCCTGTTCTTCACCCACGTAGTGAAGTATTGGGGCATACCTCAGCACATTGTGAGTGATCGAGACCCTCGCTTCACGGGAACTTTCTGGAGTGAGTTATTCAAGTTGCTCGGCTCACAGTTAAACATCTCCATAAGTTTCCACCCCCAGACAGATGGTCAGACCGAACGTTTCAACGGGATGTTAGAAGAGTACTTGCGCCACTTCGTCAATGAGAATCAACGTAATTGGCCGCAATTACTAGATGTAGCTCAATTCAGCTTTAACGCTCGCAAAAGCTCGGGCACGTCTCTCAGTCCCTTCGAGATAGTCCAAGGCCAACAACCCTTGATGCCTCATTCGATCCCAGAATACGTGGGCAAGAATCCGCGGGCCTACGGATTTAGCAAGGAATGGGGAGACAACCACGAGATTGCCCGCGCATACCTAGAGAAGGCTGTGAAGAGAATGAAGAAGTGGGCAGACCAAGATCGGCGACCGCTCGAGTTCAAAGTGGGAGATCAAGTTCTCCTCAAGCTGATGCACGAACAGGTGATCTATCGCCAAGCAAGAGACAAACACATGTTCCGAAGATACGAAGGCCCGCTGACCGTCCTTGAGAAGGTGGGCAAGGTGTCCTACAGGCTCGACACCAAGCCCTGGATGAAGATGCACCTGGTTTTCCACGTCAGCAACCTGAGACCCTACCGCCCCGACAAAGAAGACGCATCCCGGAATGAAGACAAGCGCCCGCCCATGAAGGGGCCACGGAGCAAGAAGATTACCAAGGAGGTGGACACTATCCTCGCGGACCGCTATGTCAAGATCCACCACAAATGGCATTGGGAGCTACTCGTGAAGTGGAAAGACGCAGGAGACGAAGAATCAACCTGGGAGCGTGCAGAAGACTTAGAAGACTTCAAGCACAAGATTGAAGAGTTCAAGGAAGCAAGTCGCCATCTGCCGTCGACATCGACAACTCCGGCCATGGGAGGGGGTAGAGAACTAGGTTCTTTTGATAAGGGCAAGTTCGTCCAGGGTCGTAAGTAAACCCATGGCCTCTTGCCCATCCTCATGTATTTTGGGTAGATTGTACTTAGGATTTACTTTTGTAAGCCCGATGAGAGCATCGATAGAATTAGTGGGGGTGAATGTTAGGGACCTCCTTTTTGCTCTCCAGAAATTTAATGTCTACTGGAGTCACTTTGCCAAATGTTCGTTTTCCATCTTTAGGGGAGGGTGGTGGAAGGGCAGGAGAGGAACTAGCCCAAGGATCCTTAGTCCACCACCGGGGATATAAAACATGCCGTGTAACCTTCCCGTTTGATATCAATGAACAAGTAGACTCATTTTGCTTCTGTGTTTGCTGTGCCGTGTCCCTATGAATGATTGCTTGATTGTTGGCTTGTTTATACGGATGCTTGTCGATATGTTCTCGTGTGTGTATGAATGATGTGGTCCCAATAGCTCGTTACAATGTTATTCCATGGCTGATCATTATCTCATGTTGTCTTGCAGACATCCAGTAGGCTGACTTGCTAGCGAAGCGCCGCAAGTGCCGCACGTCCCGACTATCTACCGAGTGAAATTAGTCGGCCCGTGACAACTAGGAATGCGAAAACTAAAGACTTGTAGAGCTCTAGCCTATAAAATAATCATGGTCTTAAACTATAAGATAATGGTTGCATGGAAACAAAGAGAAGAAAAACAAAATAGATTTATAAATAAATAGAAGATTTTTTTTTCTCACAAGAGGTCATCTGGATTAGGGTGGAATAGAGCTACTAGAAATGCTTTGTGTTAGTCATATTGCTAATAATAGATGGAAAAAATAATAGACAAATTGCATAATATTAAATAAATAATAATAAGAAACTAATAACATAATAGATAGACATGAAAAGCAAATTAAAATTAATAAACAAATTTAAATAAATTGGGTTTCTCAAAGAAAAAGATTAAAGAGGGGAAAATAGGGAACACGTCGAGGCTTATTTGACAATTTCCTTAAAGCGTATTGCTCTCTCACCGGATGCTGGAATAACATAATCAACTGCCTCACAAGATACAACAAAATACGAGATGAACACATGCCTCACCAACTTGTTCAACTCCGGCGAACTTGAACATATGCCAGAAAACTACCATCGCGAGAGAATTGAGAATAAAGTTAAAGATATTGTGTGTGTGTTTGGCTCTGCCTTTCAGCCCTTGTTTTGGCTATTTTCCTTTCTTCTTCTCGAATGAGAAACACAACCAGCCTTATATAGGCTCTGTTGTAAACGGTTTTTGACAAAAAAATTGTTGCATTTTTATTGTCCATAATACTCGTCAATAATGGTACATGATGATTGTTGTCGCTGTTTTTCGGACAACTATTTAGGAGCCAAAGACGGTTAGACCCAAGGCCGGTCCAAGTGGTCTCGTCTTGACTCGAGCGTGTCGGACCCGGTGTCCCGGGTCGTCCCTTAGCTGTGGGTGAAGCTCGCCTCGTCTTGATACCTGAAAAGCAAGCAAAGAAGGCGTGAACTACAAAGAGGAAACAGGGGGGGTGCCCCTGTTTACCTCTCCGACGCTCAACATTAGTGTGATTGAGGTGGAGTATAGAGGTTTTAGGGGTGTTTAGAGGCCAAAGCTTGAGAGAAACGAGCGAGGTACGAGTTCGGCAGCGTTTCAGTGCTCAAGAATGGATTACCTGGACCAAAGGGGGTGCCTTGGTATTTATAGGCGACCAAGGGGTGTTATGGGCAACCCCTTGGCCGAGAATGTCTTGGCTCGGCCATTGGCCGAGACTGGCCCTTGGGCCGGCCAATGGCCGAGGCTCTTTGGGCCGGCCATTGGCCGAGGCTGGCCCTAGGGCCGGCCAATGGCCGGGAGTAGCTTGAGTCGGCCATTGGCCGAGACTGGCCCTTGGGCCGGCCAATGGCTGAGGCTCTTTGGGCCAGCGACAGGCCGGTCAAGCATAAGGCCGGCCATTGGCCGGCTGAGCATATGGCCGGCCACCGGCCGGCCGTCCCTTGGCCCGGCCATTGGTTTGGGCCGGCCAAAGGCCGAGGCAAGGGTTCGCCCCTCGAGGCCTTGCACCGGTCGCGTGGGTCGAAGTGACGCCTTAGTCCCCGTGGGTCGGAGACGGACCGACAACATTAGCCCCCCGAGTTTCTGGTTGAGCGTAGATCGAGTGGAAACTCAAAATCCACGCTTTCATACGGATTGGGTTTGCGTCATGGGGAACGGCCTTTGGGCGTTGCGAGGGACGACTTATTGTTTCGGGTTGCTCGTGCGTGTCCTATTTTCTCGACTTGCCAATGAAGGCGTGATCGATTGGCACGACTTTATTGTTCGTGTCTTATTTTCTCGACTTGCCAACGAAGGCGTGATCGATTGGCACGACTTTATTGTGCGTGTCTTATTTTCTCGACTTGCCAATGAAGGCGTGATCGATTAGCACGACTTTATTGTGCGTGTCTTAATTTCTCGATTTGCCACCGAAGGCATAATCGATTTGCACGTCTTTGTCGTATTGTGCGCGTCTTATGTTCTCGATTTGCCACCGAAGGCATAATCGATTTGCACGTCTTTTTCGTATTGTGCGCGTCTTATGTTCTCGATTTGCCACCGAAGGCATAATCGATTTGCACGTCTTTGTCGTATTGTGCGCGTCTTATGTTCTCGATTTGCCACCGAAGGCATAATCGATTTGCACGTCTTTTTCGTATTGTGCGCGTCTTATGTTCTCGATTTGCCACCGAAGGCATAATCGATTTGCACGTCTTTGTCGTGTTGTGCACGTCTTATGTTCTCGATTTGCCAACGAAGGCATAATCGATTTGCGCGACTTTATTGTGCGTGTCTTAATTTCTCGATTTGCCACCGAAGGCATAATCGATTTGCACGTCTTTTTTGTTTTGTGCGCGTCTTGTTTTCTCGATTTGCCAACGAAGGCATAATCGATTTGCACGTCTTTTTTTTTTTTTTTTTTTGAGCCCTAGTTTCGTTGAGCATTGTTTCCCATTAGCCCCCCGAGTTTCTCGTGTACTCGTAGAGGAGACTAGGAATTATAATGCAACAAGATAAAGACTTCGAGGTGAAATGTGATACAATTATCATGCAAAAATAGTCAAAAATTACATCCCTGGGCCATTGGCCTTATTGAAATTTGAGATTGTCTTAAAACCGGAAATAAAATGACATAATGAGAAAAGGGGACGGGCTTAGCCCACGACATGCAGCTGTGAGCTCTCAGGTTCTTCAATCGCTGCCTGGTCCATGACAGTCACCGTCGCCGGACCCTTCCTTCCCTGCCGCGGATGGCCTTCGTGCATTGTGGCCGCCCCGACCGTTCTCAGGACATACTCTTTTAATTTCCCGTCCTGAATCAGGGCCTCGATCTGACGCCTAAGATGATAGCACTCGGACGTCAGATGCCCGTGATCTTGGTGGTACTCACAGAACTTGTTCCGATCCCTCTTCGCGGGATCCTTCGCTAGAGGAGCCGGACTTCCTAGCTTGTCGCGGTGCAGAGCTAGGATCCGCTCTTGCGGAGTGTTCAGAGGGGTGTATGTTGATGACGCTCGGAAGCTATCAACGTGCGACGATCTTGGACCGGAGAGGGGGCGACCGTTAGGGGCCCGGCCTCCCTTGCTCCTCTTGCTTTGAGGGTCGGGGCGATCTTCGTCCTGTTCTTCGCGGTGGCGACTACCTTGTCCTCCTGACTTTCGGCCATCGCGGCCATCGAGATAGTCCTCGATTCCCATATGTGTGCGGGCTCTCGTCATCAGCTCCGCCATGTCTCGCGGGACTTGCCCGACAATGGACTTGAGGAAGTCGCTCGTGCGAACTCCCTTGGTGATCGCCGTGATAGCGTCCTTGTCGTCGAAGCCCTCGACTTTGTGAGACTCCTCGGTGAAGCGAGCGAGGTATTGTCTCAATGTCTCATCTCTCCCCTGTCGAATGGAGAGGAGGTGGGTCTTCGATTTCTTTTGTGCCACAAGCGTGGCAAAGCGAGCGAGGAAAGCCTCTCGCAAGGCCCTGAAGGACGGGATGCTTCCAGGCCTCAAACTTTGGAACCACTCAAAGCCCGACCCTGTGAGGGTCAGGCTGAAGGCTTGGCAGAGGGTGGCGTCCGCCTGCCCTTGCATCGTCATCCACGTCTCATAGTGTTGGACGTGGAAGTGGGGGTTCGTGCGTCCATCATAGGGGGGAATGGACGGTAACTTAAAGTTTCCCACGCATGGCTGCGCGAGGACCTGTGCGGCGAAGGGAGAGTATGATTCCTCGATCCCTCCGTACGGCCTTTGCCTCCCAGACTCCCTCATCTCGATGATTTGATTCTGGAGGCTCTGAATCATCGTGACCACGTCAAGCCCGTTAGCAGGGCCGACCGTCGGGGCCACGGGAGTCACCGGTTGGCGTTCGTTGGATGCTTGGTCCATGACATTGGCCTAAGGTCGGCCAAGAGTTGCGGCGGGGAGCGCGACCCTTCGGGAATTTAGCCTCTGGCAGAGATCCTCCCCTCGGGAGTTTCTTTGCGCCGTCAAGCGTTCTCTAAGGTCCACGCTTGGTGCGTTACGAGGTGAGGTCGCCCTTGGTCGGGTCGTCTGGCGAGCACTTCGGCTATCGGCTCCATCGTCGACCAGAGTCGCTCTCTCCTCGGCGAGGGGCCGTGTCCGGCCACCTCTTGAAACCGAGGGGGCGAGTCCCCGGGACTGTGACCGTGCCTGTTGTCGCGCCGGGTACAAAGGATCGGCCAACGCCCCGTTGGCCCTCTCGGGTCGCGCTTGAGCGAGGCTAGGGGTGGCCTCATCGGTCCTCGACTCCTCCACATATTCGGGGTCGGAGTAATCCTGAACAGATCGATCCTCGACGTCGTAGCCGAGGAGACCGGCGATGAGGGAGCCGTCAACGCCGGGACGGTCAAGGAGCTCCGCGAGCCGCCGGGCCGTGTCCTCTCGGAGCTCGGCCTCGGGGTCGTTCACCGGGTCTTGGGGCTGGCTCTCGCTATCGCGAGGTTGCCCTTCAAGACGGTGTGCGAGGAGTCGGAGACCGTACCTCGAGCTCGTCGCTCGGGTACCCGCGGAGGTAGTGGGTAGGTGACTCATCTCTCGAGAGTCGTAGGTGTAGTGAAAGTGTGGAATGGAAGGGAGAGCGTGCTAAGGTCGGTGGTCCCCTCCTTCTAGCGCCAAAATGTTGTCGCTGTTTACCGGACAACTATTTAGGAGCCAAAGACGGTTAGACCCAAGGCCAGAATTAAAATAAAAACCACCAAGTAATGAAAATTAAAAGCTAGAGGTTACAAAACAAGTAAAAAAAAACATCCAAATTTGTTGATGAGTGCATTGGCATTTCTTCACATTGATGCTTGAGATGTCCTCATCATTCCCTCCGGGTTGAGAAGGATTTGCCCTCAAATCAAATTGTCTTTTTTTTTTTTATTACGTCACTTTCTTGGCACATTTGTTGTTGGTCTTTGAAAATTTCTTTTGGAGAAAGTGGTGACAAAGTGATGTCGCGGTGGTTGTGACGGAAAGTGTACTTGTTGGTGAATCTCCTATTCATATCTTCAATCAAACCTTGGAGCAATTCAAAATCCCTCGGCATGTCGTTGTTTCCATCGTAAGACATTTTTTTTCTTCTTTTGTTATTTTGTTTTTTTTTTTATTTTTTTTTTGTTATTTTTTTTCTCTTTTTTTTTCTCTTTTTTCTCTTTTTTTTTTTGTGGAGAAGAGGTATTCTAGGATATAACCTTTGATAGAAATTGGCTCTGATACCACTTGATGTGAATTCGTCGGAGAAATTCGTCGGAGTTCAAATTAGAGCGGACCGTCTATCGGAAGGTTTGGATATAGACGAAGCTTTCGTGCTCGAAACCTTCGAATTAGGATGGATCGAATGATGCCACGATGGGTTGCGGAATTCCCGTCGATAAATCGGACGAACGCCACAAGAATTTCGAGCACAAATTCTTGATAAGTTCTAGACTAAGAGAATCCTCTCTAAACACACAAACACACTTTTTTTCATATATATTTCAAGCTGCCCATACTAGAGCTTACACACACATATATATAGTCTAGATAATAACCTCTAGACACAAACCTTACATATTCTAATTCAATGGTTATAAAACCAAATGAATGAGAAAAAAACATAACCACAAAATAAATAATCATAACCTCTAAGAAAATAAAAACCACCAAGTAATGAAAATTAAAAGCTAGAGGTTACAAAACAAGTAAAAAAAAACATCCAAATTTGTTGATGAGTGCATTGGCATTTCTTCACATTGATGCTTGAGATGTCCTCATCAGGTGGTCCCCTCCTTCTAGCGCCAAAATGTTGTCGCTGTTTTTCGGACAACTATTTAGGAGCCAAAGACGGTTAGACCCAAGGCCGGACCAAGTGGTCTCGTCTTGACTCGAGCGTGTCGGACCCGGTGTCCCGGGTCGTCCCTTAGCTGTGGGTGAAGCTCGCCTCGTCTTGATACCTGAAAAGCAAGCAAAGAAGGCGTGAACTACAAAGGGGAAACAGGGGGGGTGCCCCTGTTTACCTCTCCGACGCTCAACATTAGTGTGATTGAGGTGGAGTATAGAGGTTTTAGGGGTGTTTAGAGGCCAAAGCTTGAGAGAAACGAGCGAGGTACGAGTTCGGCAGCGTTTCAGTGCTCAAGAATGGATTACCTGGACCAAAGGGGGTGCCTTGGTATTTATAGGCGACCAAGGGGTGTTATGGGCAGCCCCTTGGCCGAGAATGTCTTGGCTCGGCCATTGGCCGAGACTGGCCCTTGGGCCGACCAATGGCCGAGGCTCTTTGGGCCGGCCATTGGCCGAGGCTGGCCCTAGGGCCGGCCAATGGCCGGGAGTAGCTTGAGTCGGTCATTGGCCGAGACTGGCCCTTGGGCCGGCCAATGGCCGAGGCTCTTTGGGCCGGCCATTGGCCGAGGCTGGCCCTAGGGCCGGCCATTGGCCGGGAGTAGCTTGAGTCGGCCATTGGCCGAGACTGGCCCTTGGGCCGGCCAATGGCCGAGGCTCTTTGGGCCGGCCATTGGCCGAGGCTGGCCCTAGGGCCGGCCAATGGCCGGGAGTAGCTTGAGTCGGCCATTGGCCGAGACTGGCCCTTGGGCCGGCCAATGGCCGAGGCTCTTTGGGCCGGCGACAGGCCGGTCAAGCATAAGGCCGGCCATTGGCCGGCTAAGCATATGGCCGGCCACCGGCCGGCCGTCCCTTGGCCCGGCCATTGGTTTGGGCCGGCCAAAGGCCGAGGCAAGGGTTCGCCCCTCGAGGCCTTGCACCGGTCGCGTGGGTCGAAGTGACGCCTTAGTCCCCGTCGGTCCGAGACGGACCGACAACAATGATCGTTTTTAATCAGCTAGCCTTTGAGACCAAAAAACCATTACCCCATGATGGCATTTCAATGTCCAAAACGTTCAGCCTTAATGTGTATTGAAGCATGAGTTACAACCATTTATAACAAGCCCATTACTACAATTTCTTAAAAACGGACAAAACAATTTTTCAATGCACTTTGAGTGTAAATTTTTTATTCATCTTAACTCCGATTTTGGTAAATAAATGACCGATATTAGACCTCTTGCAACGAGGAGTAAGAAACTTTCATAATATTTCAGTTTCCTTTAGTGGACCCCACTCGAATACTTGCCATAAATCAGCCAAAAAACTTGATATTAAATTCTCTTTAATATCCGATAACTTGATACAAAATTCGAATTTAATATCAATAAACACATAAGTTTTCAACAATCTCCAACATGAATGAAATTGAGTAACATCCACACAAAACATGACTCATCTCGATATGGTGATAGGTGAAACGGTCAATATCTGCATAAGATAAGTAGACGCGATGTCCTTGTACTGTTAGTCGTTTGTGTATAAACGATAAATATATTTCCCTTAGATATCTTCTTGACATAAGATTAAGTTCTCATGGTTATGTTCAATTCGGCTCTGAAACATGCGCCTGGTTCTACAATAGTTTCTAAAGAATTAAGCTCAATTAATTCTCTTTCGAACCGGCCCCACTTCTCTCTCACATATGTGATTCTTCATCAAAAGTAATCCCACGTTACTTCATCAAAACCTCAGAACATTTGATACCATAGAATCATTACAAGCTCAACGCTTAACCTCGTACGGGTGTCACCGTTTAATCATTAGAATAGGACCTGGGGTCTTACCCCACAGTGGCCTCACTTCATCCCGACAACTAGGTTATCCCTTTGAACCAGGATCTTGGGATCTCCAGTCAACATCGTTGGTTTTTTTTTTTGCCTAGACTTATTGTTCATGGGCTTAAGCCATATTCCCTTAGATGTCTTCTCTAAATGGCCAATTTATAACCTTTAGGTTAATGAATCCTCAAAATTTCCTATGGACCGAACATAGTGAATTCAATTGACTCCAAAAAGAGAAGTTAACTTATGGTTTTATATTGTCGACAAAAATGTTTAGACATACCATAGTTCATCACGTTATGGGCTCTACCAATTGCAAATTGATTATTACAATATAAACATATCATAGGCTCAAGTCTGGAATATCCTCTACAAAATACACTAGCATTCAACCTCTTTGTCATATTTATCAATATAACAAACTTAGATTCCATCGTGGATCGAGTTATTGTTGGAATAGATCTAGGGTTAAGAAAAGATTTATCACTTCTAGCAAGCGGCGAAATATAAAAAATTTCTTTAAAACACGTAAAACGATTTTACAACCTAGACAAAGTGCATGAACAAGTAATTTAAAATTTTCAAACTACATTTAGTTTTTACTCGGTGCCAACCTCGAATGGAGCTTGAACGTTGAGAAGCCTTTGGAAGGTTGAAACGTTCGTCTCCCCACGCAGCTCGCCTCTCCCACTAGTCTTCTTGAATCTGTGAGCAACCACGAAAGTTTCTACCACTAGAGTCTTTGAGTGTGGTTAGGATTTAGTGTGTGGGCACTTTTAAACACGATGACTCAAGAACAAGTCTTTGAGCCAAAAACAAATGCTAGGTCTAATTAGGACCTAGGTGCCAAAACAAAAGAACAAGAACAGATATCTAGAGAGAGAGCGGCCGGCTACAAGGTTAGAGAGAGAAGGTCTCAATCTCTAAAAAATGTGTGTTGTGACTTGTGAATGAGGTGGGGGTATTTATATGAGGAGGATTACCTTCAAAAGGTAGTTTCCTCTTTTCTATAGAATATCACATATTCACAACCAAATATTTGCTTCCCCTTCTTCCTCTTGGACGTGCAAGCTAGTGCATTCAAGTTCTTGGATTTGTTTCCTCATTTGTTTTCTCCCTCCCTTGGCCGGCTAAAACATTTCCTTCTAGAGGAAATATTTTTCCTCTTTTTCTTTTGGCAAGTATCTTCATACATCAATGCACAAAATAATTCTCTTTCTCTCCTTCTGTTGGACGGTTGTAGGCTTCTAGAAGGAGCTTCTTGATGTTTCTTTATTTGTTCATGATAACATAAGAAAAGCCCATTAACAATTTTCATAAAATTCCGTGAAATGAAATTCAATCCTCAAGGCTAAATTCCCTTAACTTGGCCGTGTGACTTGAACCCATTGTCATCATATGACAATGTCAAAAAAACTTATTTATTGGCATTCATACCATCCCTTGTCCAAAAGGATAAAATTACCCTTTAGAGAATTTTCGTAAAACTTGTCTTGTTCTTGTTTTGGCTTAGCTTCTAGTTTAACTAATCCTACTCTAATGACTTGTTGTAGTGACCTCACGGATCCAAATGAACAAAGCTTGAGCTAGCATACATGGACTTAAAATTTCACAAACCTTTTCTACTCAAATAAAGAGTTGACATTTGAAATCTCTCGGTTCAAATGAATATATTTTCTACTCAAGAATTCTACTTAATTGTAATGAGTGGATCCATTGAATATTATCTAAGTTTACCCTTAATGAATATCATCAACTAGATGAGATTTACAAAATTACCATTTTACCCTTCTAGTTTTTATTTCCTCAACTCCTTTGTCGCTTGTGAATAAGTTAGAAACAATGTATTAATGAGGAGCTAACAAGTCACATTGATTCATCCAAAAGAGTCATGACTCAATTTTGACACTAGTCAGTTCAGTTATTCATATACCAAGGAACTAAGCATGAGGTGTTATACATTGCATTTCAGCAATCTTGTACATGAATTCCATATCTATGAGAACTTCACAAAGTTACTCATGACATCTTCATAACGTAGTACTTCACCAATAGGTCTTGTTTATATCACATAGTGAGTCTAGAACTCTAACTTTCCAAATGAGAATGCGTAAGCTATGAAATGACATGTCTCATTTCACGAAAAGAGGTAAGCATGATGCAATTCATACATAGTGACTCCGAGACATAAGATATTAAATGGTTTGTTCTTATTTTGTCTCTAGAAGTGCAATTGTCAACTCAGCACCTTCAGAAGATAACTAGGAAGAACTGCACAGTCTCCAACTATCAATGCCTCATAACCAGACATAATAGCTTCTCCTAACAATAATCATACTAAGATCAATAGCCCTTTGATCCTTAGATTGTGAATATACTATTTTAAGCAAACCATGAAGTGTTTGTTCATGCAAATCTATATTTGACTCTTAATATGTTGTTAGGTTTGTTTAAGGAATAAAGACTATAGTTTATCATAAAGCTTCAAACAGACAAGGAAGAATGAATGAACGTTTCAACTTTTATTAATAATTCAGCAGTTACATGCAAGAGTCTTCGTGAGACATTATTACATCAAATGTACATAAATGAAGACTACTACTCTTTTTGTGTGCACCATTGACAACAATTATCACCTTTTGTATACAGGATTTCCAAAAACACAACATCATCTCTCATAGTGAATACAAATCCACTAGTGACTTTCAGATAATCAACTTGCATCAATGCATCATTTAATGACTTTTGGGATATCATGTATGAAGTAGATCATAGTCACAAGTGTATCGCAGATACCTCAGTACCCTCACAATCTCTTTCCAGTGCTCAAAATATGTAATACTTGTATATCTAGCCAATCTACTCATAGTGTAGGCCAAGTCTAATCATGTGTTAATACTAAGTAAATGAGACTCGCTAATACTCTCACATATTCAATTTGAGAGATGTTTTTTTTTTCTATTTTATTCTCAGACAAGCATTGCTTAACTCTAATATGAGATCTAGAAATTTTGGAGTCGTCGTTTTCAAGCTTGTCTAGAAATTTTTTTTTCACCGAGGTGTGACCGTTTCAAGATATTTCCATTGGACTTTAATGTAATTTAAGCACCCAATATTACATTGACAAGTCCAATATCTTTCATATCAAACTCATGATTTGATGTATCATATGTGTAAACATTGACCATGAAGTTATTATCACTCATAACATGTCAACAACATAGAATCATATACCTATGTTTAGTGTATACTCATTTGTCACACTCGTGGATCTCAAATCCAATTGACATTCTAACGGTGTCAAGTTTCTCAAGCCATTATCATGGCGTTTCTTGGAGGTCGTAAAATGATATGACAAACTCACATACTTTCCTTTATTGCCTAGGTGCAATACAACCCTCGGGTTGTTTAACATAGATTTCTTCCTCAAGATATCTATCAAGGAAAGTAATTTTACATCCGTAAGTTGAATTTCAAGATTACGTAATGAGGCAATCAAAGTTATCATTCAAAGAGATGTTATTTTCGTGACAAGAGAATACGTAACAAATTGGTCATGATTCTCTAGGTGTCTTATGAGCTTTTATTACAAGTCTCGTCTTGTACTTAACCATGTAGGTCATCTACTTTCATCTTCTCGTGATGATACACTTCGAGCCAAGTGTTTTACTACCAAGAAGAAAATTAACAACCTTGAAAGTGTGGTTTAGCATGATAGAGTCTCTGTCACTCCTTATGGTGTAAGTCCATAATTAACTCTCAAAAGAGTTCGTAGACTCTTAATATGTTAGAGGTCAACGCTCTAACACATAAGTTAGAAATTCATAATCAAATTGACACTCTACTAATTTAATCGCTTCGTCTAAGTCATTCTGACTTTATCTCTTTTTCAGGCTCTTTATCAAGTTCTAGAGTTATTTTCTTAATAACATCAACACTTAAATAAGAGGAGCTCGGTTTCATCCTCCTTAGACTTATAAGGAAATACATGCTCAAAGAACGAAATATCTTAGACTACATGAAAGGATCATTATGTTTATCAAGGTTTTTGAACTATACACAATACACATATCTAAAGTGTGTGTATGCAATAAAGATGTAACCAAAGCCTTTGTTTTACTCTTTGTTTTCTTGGGAGTGGTTGCCGTTACTCTAGCAGTGTAACCCCCACATTCGCAAATATTTGTAGGAATACTCCTTCCTTTAAATACCTCAAACTAGGATACACCATTCTTCTATTAAGGTATCTTATTCAAAAAGTAAATTACTAGCATTCACCAAAGCAAGTGTGATACAGTCGTTTTGCACCGTCATATGATATAAGACAATGACAATGTCAATAAATTCATGTTGTGCAAAAAAGCATAAAATGGTTCAACATATTCACATCCACAATCACTTCACTTCGCACCACAATAAAAGTTTACAAAGTTGACTCTCAACCTTCAACTTTAAACAAGGAAAATTACTCAATTGCCACAAAAATTGCTAAGAAGCATACAAATTATTTTGTACTTTTGTCAATGAAAATCCGAAAATAATTATTTTCACCTTTGTTGGCCCATAAATCATGATTAAAAATTAACAGTCAATATTACCAAAGGGTTTTCTTAATTATTGATTCAACACAAATCTCATTTATTTGTTCAAAATCAAAATTTGTTGTCCAAATTAATTATTTTTTGCATTGTCTCAATACCCACATGACATAGTCATTCCGTACACAAGAAGACATATGCAAAAATAATATTTTTGGATGTGATGACAAAGTCATCTTTCACACAATACACATCCATATTCAAACCACTCATGGTAAGAATTAAATAATAGGTTTCATAAACCAATTCAAATAAATGGTTAAACAATTTCCCATAAATAAGATTTTCTCTTATTTCGAGCATATAGGAAAAATTAAACCTATTTTATCTCGAGGTAGCATTGCTCATCCCATGAAGATTCAAGTACACTTCACCGTGACTTATTCAAGTCCATGTCATGAAGACATTCATGTACGAGAAAAATGTGTTGGAAAGCCAGAATCATATGGATTTTAAAACTCCAAGTTACATTGGAGACCACGATAACAAAGTGGTGAAAGAAAAAAAATAAAAACTCCACCGTATTGTGTCCATGTTACGATTATCAACAAACCATATATCATTGACCGTAATTGTCACTCGAAAAATATTTACTAAAGAACCTTGGAAAATACTTCCTTTGTAATGTCCCTTCATTTACCAAAAGCTTGGTTGAAGATATACTTCTTCTCTGCAACTAGCCATGTAATAAGAGAGTCAAAATCCATTTTTTGGAGCCATAGTTGATCTATTTGAACCAAAGAGGAACAACGTTGTTATCAAAACATAACACCTCTTACAAGTGCTAAAATTGTTTTGATTACCTTCCAAACTCGAAGGCACAATCTCGATGACCGAGACCATATGTTTAAATAATTTTCAATTACATTCTATCCATGAATCTCATGAATGATCAATTGCAAATCTTGCTCTTAACCTCTCATACTTCTACCAATTTAGACATTATAAAGTGGTCAAAGCGTTTCATATATAAAACTCACATCATAACTCTATTTATATAATTCAAAGTTTATTATCAATTATACAACAAGAATAATGCATGTATAATGAGTCACCAAGACTCTTTAACGTATAATCTTGACAAACTTAGTTATACTATTTTAACACGCACAAAAGAAAGGCCTATGCACTTTGTGTATCAAACATGAATATGCACTTTAATTGCAGTATTATGAAGTTCAAAACCCATGAACATTCTTGGCCATTCTGCCAAAATCAACACAGTGGCGACTAGTGCTACACAATCATTCCGAACAAATTCCCAACTTAGTTTCCATTTATTGAACGAGACCCGCGGGTCCGTTCTACGCCGTAGCGATGAACAAATGAATGAGACTCACGGTTCCACTCATGGCCGTAACTGCCATCGAGTTGTTTCCCAAAAATAAGTGGGATAAAGACTATCGGTCGTAACAAAGGAGAAGCATGAATTGGATTAATAAAATTAAATCCCTTCGGTGTAAATTTTGTGGAAGGTTAAAAATTTAACACATAATTTACCACTATTTCAGAACTCACCAAAGAAAACACTAGATCGTGGCCCAAACTCAAAAAAATATAGCCCATGTCCATGATTATGGATTTCTCATCCAATTTAATCCAATACTTCATAAAAAAAAACGTATCAAGCTATATAAAAATATAGGATGCCAATAAGGACTTGTCCACAAACACTTTCGAACGCACGAGGTTTGAATATCAATTCTTGTTCTTAATGGTCATTAACCCATTTTAGATAGATTCCAATCCCTCGGGGTTCAAACCAACGGCCAAGAACCTCACGAGACCGTCGTGGTCATAAAAAAATTATAATTTTGTTTTCAACTTCATAAGATTTTATCCTATATCGGGCCACACGGCCAACAACATCACGTCGGGTACTCATACCACGAACACACATGGAATAAGACTCTCGGGTCTACATCCAGCCGTAGCCAACAACACATTTTTAACCAAAAACAATGTGATTTAAATAATCCAATAGTTATATCACGTGGAGGTGGCATACAAGCCAAATCCGGAGGCGCCATCAGATCAACAAAATTGTAGTAATCCATGTCTAAAAAATCACACATAAAAAAATTGGTTTTGAAAATATATCAATATCGAGAATAAACAAACCGTTGCAGAAAATTTCAAGAAAGCAATATGCCTAAAAAAACAAATAATGCTTAAAGATTGTTAGCCATATTACTAATATTATGCGGGAAAAATAATAGAAAAATTGCATAATATGAAGTAAATAATAATCAGAAACTAATAACATAATAGGTAGACGTGAAAAGCAAATTAAAAAAATAAAAAAATTAAATAAATCGGGTTTCACAAAGAAACCGATTAAAGAGGGGAAAATGGAGAACACGTCGAAGCTTGTTTGACAATTTCCATAAACCGTTATATTGCTCTCCGGTCGGGTGCTTGAATAATATGAGCAACCAATGTAGTCGGTCGTTCTCAGAAAACCCGAAACATTAAATACCACGTCACTTGCGTTGAATTCCGAATCCTAAGGTCTAGCGGGTCCGGCCACAAAAAAATCCTATCAAGACCCATGAAGGCTAATCCCTACGCAAAACCGCCCAAAAGTCCGAGCCCAATCTCATGTTGGAATTGATCTAGGGTTTAAGAAAAAGTGTAACGCTTCGGGTAAGCGGCGGAATTTTAAAAATTTTCTTTTGACAAGTAAAACAATTTTACTAACCTAGACAAAGAGCAAGTACACGTAAATAAAAACTATTATGAGCATTAAATAATTTATTAACCTTTTTAGAAGCTTGAACGTTGATGAGCCTTCGGAAGGTTGAAAATGTTCGTCTCCCTCACAGCACGTCTCTCTTCTTTCCTCGCCAACTCGAGCAACCACGAAAGTTTTTATCACTATAATCACTCGAGAAAAATAGGAACTAGTGTGTGGGCACTTTTAAAAACTACGACTCAAGAACAAGTCTCAAAGTCGAAGAGCTAAAAACGCTAGGTCAAATGAGGACCTAAGTGCCAAAACAAAAACGAAAAGAACTTAGAGAGAGAAGGAGAGAGGGGCGGCCAAGAGGTTCTAGAGAGAGAAGCTCTCAATCTCTAACACTTTGGAATGAATGAAATGAGAAGAATAAGGCCCCTATTTATAGGAGAGATCACACCTTCAATAAGGTAGTTTCCTCTTCTATAGAATATCACATATTCATGAGCCAATTTCCTCTTTTCCTTCATGAGTCACACGGCCAAGAGGAGGCTTCTAGAAGCCTTGGATTTGTTTCCTCTTTTGTTTAGCTTCTCCCTTTGACTCTACTTGGCCGAATTCCCTTATGCATCCAGATGCAAATTTGTTTCCTCTTTTTCTTTTGGCAAGTATCTTCATACATTAATGCACAAAAAATCTCTCTTTTCCTTTGGGTAGTGGGCGGCCAAAACCTTCTAGAAAGGCTTCTAGAATTTTCTTCACTTGTTCATGACAACACAAAAAAAGCTCATTAAGAGTTTTCAATAAAACTCATATGAAATGAAGTTAATCCACAAGGCCCAATGAAACTAATCTTGGCCGAGTGGTTTTAAGCCATCAAATGACCTTGTCAAAAAAATTATTGACATTCATTTCATCCTATGTCCAGAAGGACAAAAATACCCTTTTGACAATTTTCGTAAAACTTGTCTCGTTCTTGTTTCGACTTAGCTTCTAGTTTCCTACTCGATGTGATTTGTGACAGTGACCTCATGGATCCAAATGAACAAAGCTTGAGCTAAACACTTGGACTCAAAAGTTCACAAACCTTTTCCAAGTTTAGCTTAATGTCAACTGACTCCACTAAAGAGTTGACACTGAAAATCTCTCGGTTCAAATGAATTTATTTTCTACTCAAGAATTCAACCAAATTATGATGTGCGGATCCACTGAATATTATCTATGTTTACCCTTCATGAATATCATCAGCTAGTCGGAATTTACAAAATTACCATTCTACCCTTCTAGTTTTTATTTCCTCAACTCCTTTGTCGCTTGTGAATAAGTCAGAAACAATATATTGACGAGGAGCTAACAAGTCACTTTGTTTCATCCAAAAGAGTCAAGACTCAATTTAGACATTGGCCAGTTCATTTATTCACATTCCAAGGAACAAAACATGAGGTGATATACATTGCATTTCAGTAATCTTGTACATGAATTCCATATCTATGAGAACTTCACAAAGTTACTCATAAGATATTCATAACTTAGTACTTCACCAATAGGTCCTCTTCGGAATCACATAGTGAGTCCGAACTTTGACTTTCTCAAATGAGAATACGTAAACTATGTAATGACATGTCTCATTTCAAGATTAAGGTAAGCATGATGCAATTCATACGTAGTGACTTCGAGACATAAGATGTTAAATGGTTTGTTCTTATTTTGTCTCTAGATGTGCACTGGTCAATTCAATACCTTAGGAAGATACCCTAGAAGAACTATAGAGTCTCCAACTCTCAATGCCCCATAACCAGGCATCATTGATTCTCCTAACAATCGTACTGAGGTCAATAGTCCTTTGACCCTTAGATTGCGAATATATCGTTTTAAGCAAACTACGAAGAGTTTGTTCATGCAAATCTACATTTGTCTCTTCGTAAGTTGTTAAGTTTGTTTATGGACTAAAGACTAATGTTTTATCATAAGCTTCAAATAGACAAGGAAGAATGAATGAACGTTTCAACTTTATATTAATGAATAAGCAATTACAAGCAAGAGTCTTCGTGAGACTTTATTACATCAAATGTACAAAATAAAGACTACAACTCTTCTTGTGGGCACCATTGACAACAGCTCACACATGAAGCGGAGCTCACCCACGCTCCATGCACCCGCTCAGGAGCACCGTCCGCTCCTCAAAAGAAGCAGGCGTGGCAGCAGTGCGCGCTCTAGGATTGTCGTGCACCCCAAATCTGAGGTGCGCTCCATAATTTGCGTCGAGAGGCCCTCCTAGGTCTCCACATCCGCTATAACTACCCCCCTTCCCCCCAGAGAGTGCCAGAGACATATTCATTCCTCATCACGATTACTCGCTCTCAGAGTTCTGAAACGCTACCGGAGACTTTCTGCGCACGATTTCCTCTGATTGAGCGCTTAATCTCTCACCAACGGGTGCACTCAGAATTCACTACTGAGAATCTCCATCACTTCTAAGAGAAAACACATATTCTCTCTTGGGTCACTTGATTATAGAGTCTTGAGATGTCGCCGAGGACTCTTCCGCGCTTCGTTTCCTCTGTCGAGCACACCCTTCAGGCTCCGCGCCTCAAATAGCATATACATACTGTTACCGGTCCGTCTCGGTCCGGTAGATCGACGACGGCCACGCTGGCGGCCGTCCTAAGCCCGGCGCTCGTCCGGGGCCGGCACTCGCCGTGGCCGGCGCTCCATGGCCGGCCCTCCTCGGCCGGTGTTCCAAGGCCGGCCCTCCTCGGCCGGCGCTCCAAGGCCGGCCCTCCTCGGCCGGCGCTCCAGGACCGGCCCTCCTCGGCCGGCGCTCCAAGGCCGGCCCTCCTCGGCCGGCGCTCCAGGACCGGCCTCCTCGGCCGGCGCTCCAGGACCGGCCCCCTCGGCCGGCGCTCCAAGGCCGGCCCCCCTCGGCCGGCGCTCCACGGCCGGCCCCCCTCGGCCGGCGCTCCAAGGCCGGCCCTCCTCGGCCGGCGCTCCAAGGCCGGCCCCCCTCGGCCGGCGCTCCAAGGCCGGCCCTCCTCGGCCGGCGCTCCAAGGCCGGCCCTCCTCGGCCGGCGCTCCAAGGCCGTCCTTCCAAGACCGGCCCAAGGCCAAGGGGTTCCTCAAACACCTCTTGGCCGCCTATAAATAAGAGGGTCTCTCCCTCGAACCAGGTAATCCGAAATTTTGAGTACTGAAACGCTGCCGAACTCACAACTCGCTCGTTTCTCTCAACTCTCGACCCCTAAACACTAAACCTCTATCAAACACCTCAATCCTACTAATGTTGAGCGTCGGAGAGGTAAACAGAGGCAACCCCTCTGTTTCCCCTTTGTAGTTCACACCTTTTCGCTCGTGTTTCAGGTGCTTGGACGGGATAGGCATTTACAGACAGCTAAGGGACGACTTGAGATATCAAGTCCGACACGCTCGAGCCGGAGTGAGACCACTTGGTCCGGCCTTGGGTCTAACCATTTCCGGTTCCTAAATCGTTGTCCGAAAAACAGCGACAACATTTTGGCGCTAGAAGGAGGGGATCTCTCGACCTTGACGACGCATTCCCTCTACCAGTTTTTCTCCCTTTGTTCTCACGACTCTCGAGAGATGAGTCACATTCCCACTACCTCCGCGGGTACCCGAGCGACTGGCTCGAGGTACGGTCTTCGGCACCTCGCACATCGTCTTGAAGGGCAACCTCGCGATAGCGAGAGCCAGCCCCAAGACCCGATGGTTGACCCCGAGGCCGCGCTCCGAGAGGACACGGCCCGGCGGCTTGCGGAGCTCCTTGACCGCCCCGGCGTCGATGGTTCGCTCATAGCCGACCTCCTCGGCTATGACGTTGAGGATAGGTCCGCCAAAGATTACTCCGACTCCGAATATGTGGGGGAGTCGAGGACCAACGAGGCAACGCCTAGCCTCGCCCCTCCGCGGCCCGAGAGGCCCAACGACGCTTTGGCCGGACCGTCGCACATAGTGCGGCAGCAGGCACGGTCACATTCCCGGGGACTCGCCCCCTCGGTTTCAAGAGGCGGCCGGACACGGCCCCTCGCCGAGGAGAGAGCGACTCTGGTAGATGATGGGGCCGACAGCCGAAGCGCCCGCCGGACGGCCCGACCGAGGGCGACCTCACCTCGCCCCGCACCAAGTGCGGACCTTAGAGAGCGCTTGACGGCGCAGAGAAACTCCCGAGGGGAGGATCTCCGCCAAAGGCTAAACTCTCGAAGGGACGCGCTCCCCGCCGCAACTCTCGGCCGGCCACAGGCCAATGTCGTGGACCAAGCGTCCAACGAACGCCAACCGGTGACTCCCGTGGCCCCGACGATCGGCCCCGCTAATGGGCTCGACATGGTCACGATGATTCAAAGCCTCCAGAATCAAATCATCGAAATGAGGGAGTCGGGGAGGCAAAGGCCGTACGGAGGGATCGAGGAATCATATTCTCCCTTCGCCGCACAAATCCTCGCGCAACCATGCGTGGGGAACTTCAAGCTACCGTCCATTCCTCCCTACGATGGACGTACGGACCCCCACTTCCACGTCCAACACTATGAGACGTGGATGACTATGCAAGGGCAGGCGGACGCCACCCTCTGCCAAGCCTTCAGCCTGACCCTCACAGGCTCGGGGTTTGAGTGGTTCCGAAGCTTGAGGCCGGGAAGCATCCCGTCTTTCCGGGCCTTGCGAGAGGCTTTCCTCGCCCGATTCGCCACCCTCGTGGCGCAAAAGAAGCCGAAGACCCACCTCCTCTCTATCCGACAAGGAAGAGACGAGACGCTGAGACAATACCTCGCTCGCTTCACCGAGGAGTCTCACAAGGTCGAAGGGTTCGACGACAGGGACGCCATCACGGCGATCACCGAGGGAGTGCGCACGAGCGACTTCCTCAAGTCTATTGTTGGCCAAGTCCCGCGTGACATGGCGGAGCTGATGACGAGAGCCCGCACGTACATGGGAGTCGAGGACTATCTCGATGGCCGAGATGGCCGAAAGGCAGGAGGACAGGGGAGTCGCCGCCGCGACGATCGAGATGAAGATCGTCCCGACCCCCGAAAGAGGAGGAATAAGGGAAGCCAGGCCCCTAACGGCCGTTCCCTCCCCGGGCCGAAGCCATCGCATGTCGACAGCTTCCGGAGGTTCTCGCCATTCACTCCTCTGAACACTCCGCCGGAGCAAATCCTAGCTCTGCACCGTGACAAGTTGGGGAGCCCGACCCCGCTCACGAAGGATCCCGCCAAGAGGGATCAAAGCAAGTACTGTGATTACCATCAAGATCACGGGCACCTGACATCCGAATGCTATCAACTTAAGCGTCAGATTGAGGCCCTGATTCAAGATGGGAAGCTGAAAGAGTATGTCCTAAGAACTATCGGGACGGCCGCGGCGCACGGAGGTCGCCCGCGGCAAGGGAAGAAAGGTCCGGCGACGGTGACTGTCACGGACCGCGCGACAAACGAAGAGCCGGAGAGCTCGCAACTTCACGTCGTGGGTGCAATCTTGGGTGGCCCGGAGTTCGGGGACTCGGCTACGCAAAGGAAGAAGTACGTGCGCGAAGTTTCCCAAGGGAAAATAGCGCACTACATCAACCATACGTACGAGGTCCCTCCCCCGGCCCCCTTCGAGTCCATGTTCTTCACCGGACAAGAAGCAACGCGAGTTCTCCATCCACACAACGACGCGATAGTCGTCTCCGCCCCGGTCGCCAACAACCTCGTCCGGAGAATCCTGATCGACAACGGGAGCTCCGCCGACATAATCTTCAAATCGGCGTTGGGCAGGATGAAGCTATCCGGGGTAAGACCGACCCCGATCTCAACCCCACTCTTCGGCTTCTCCGGGGAGAGGGTTATGACGGAGGGAACTATCGACCTCCCGGTTACCTTCGGTACGCCGGGGGGGCTCGAGGTTACCCACATCGTGTCGTTCCTGGTGGTGGATCAGCCCTCGGCTTACAACATCATCGTCGGCCGCCCGACTCTCAATCGGTTGAAGGCCATAACATCCACGTACCACCTGATGATGAAGTTCCCGACCGATAAAGGGATCGCCGTGATGTTGGGAGACCAATCCATGGCGAGGATGTGCTACATCCAGGGCGTGGATGGAAAAGGGAAAGCGAAGGTGGTAAGCACCGTCTTCCAACTCGGAGACAAATTCCCGTGCAAGTTAGAGGAAGGAGGCACCTTCGGAGAGTTAGACCAAAGGGACGAAGTCGAGCGTCGGAAGGTGGAGACACCGGACGACCTCGTTCCCGTCGTGTTGGACGATGCCAAACCTGACCAAGTGGTCAAGATAGGCGCCCAACTCCCGTCTGAGACCCGAATCGAGCTCGCCGCTTTCCTCCGAGAACACAAAGATGTCTTTGCGTGGACACACGCCGACATGCCGGGGATCGACCCCGAGATCATGGTTCATCGTCTCAACGATGACAAGAGAGTGGCCGAGCGCGTTCAACCGCGACGGGCGTTCAGTGGGGAGAGGTACCAAGCCATTGGTGAAGAAGTTGACAAACTTCTTGCCGCCAACTTCATCAGGGAGGCGGAGCACCCCAAGTGGGTATCCAATGTGGTAATGGTCAAGAAGCCAAACGGGAAGTGGCGGATCTGTATCGACTACAAAGATCTCAACAAAGCCTGCCCGAAAGACAGCTTCCCTCTCCCGAGGATCGAGCAGCTCGTGGACGCCACTGCGGGCCACGAACTGCTAAGCTTCATGGACGCCTACTCAGGCTACAATCAGATCCGCATGCACGAGCCGGATCAAATTAAAACCACCTTTGTTACGAACCGCGGGCTTTACTGTTACAAGGTCATGCCCTTTGGCCTCAAAAACGCGGGAGCAACGTATCAAAGGTTGGTGAATCGCATGTTCGCCAATCAAATTGGCAAAACTATGGAGGTCTACGTGGATGACATGCTTGTCAAAAGCCTCAAAGCCCGCGACCACGTCCGAGACCTTAGGGAAATGTTCACGATTCTGCGGCGTTACAAGATGAAACTTAACCCCAACAAGTGCGCTTTCGGGGTCGAGTCTGGAAAGTTTCTGGGCTACATGGTGAGCCGCCGCGGGATCGAGGCCAATCCTGAGAAAATTAGGGCGATCTTAGAGATGAGGTCGCCACAAAAGGTCAAAGAAGTTCAAAGCTTGACGGGAAGGATCGCCGCCCTGACGCGATTTGTTTCCAAAGCCACTGATAGGTGCCAACCGTTCTTCAAGGCACTGAAGAAGACCGACGGGTTCGTGTGGACGGAGGAGTGCGAGGGAGCATTCCGCGATATGAAAGCCTATTTCACCTCCCCCCCGTTCCTCGCGAAGCCAAGGAACGGCGAAACCCTGTACCTCTACCTCGCGGTTTCCGATAGGGCCGTAAGCGCGGTCCTCATACGCGAAGAAGACAAGGTGCAATGGCCAGTCTACTACGTTAGCAAGGCGCTCCTCGACGCCGAAACCCGATACCCCGAGATCGAGAGACTGTCCCTCGCCCTCGTCGTGAGCGCGAGAAAGCTCCGGCCCTACTTCCAGGCGCACCCCATCGTGGTCCGCTCGGGGCATCCCATCGAGAAGGCCCTTCAAAAAGGGACCTCTTCTCGAATGGCGATATGGTCCCAAGAGCTGGGCGAATACGGGGTCGAGTTCCAACCGAGAACCGCCATTAAGGGTCAGGCCCTCGCCGACTTCATCGCCGAGTTCACAAGCGCGCCCCCAACCAATGAGGGCGACTTCATCACCGACAATGCACGCCTCCGAGAAACGTGCGAACAGCTTGGCATTAGCAAGACCTTCTCCTCTCCCCGCCATCCCCAAGCCAACGGCCAGGTCGAGGCGGTGAATAAGACGATCAAGGAGAACTTGAAGAAGAAGCTGGAGGCAAGAAAGGGGGCTTGGGCTGACGAGCTCCCCATGGTCTTATGGGCATACCGCACCACCGCCCGAAACGCGACCGGCGAAACCCCTTTCGCTCTCGCGTTCGGCGTCGAGGCTGTGGTACCCGTCGAGATCAAGCTGCCAACCTTACGCATTGAGGAGTACGACGAAGGCGCCAACGATGACGCGATCAGGCTCGAGCTAGACCTCATAGACGAAAGGAGGGCGGACGCACTTACCCGGCTTGCCGCGCAGAAGAGGAAGGTCGAGAAGTACTACAACTCGAAGATAAAGCTGCGGAAGTTCGCCGACGGAAGCCTCGTCCTTCGAAGGGTGTTCCAAAACACCAAGGTGCAAGGCGCGGGAGTTCTAGGCCCCACCTGGGAAGGCCCGTACCGTGTGCGCCGAGCCATCCACAATGGCACGTACGAGCTCGAGAACATGGAGGGACTCGTGTTCACGCACCCGTGGAATGCGGAGCATCTCCGGCAATATTATCAATAAATGTTCACTCGTCCATTTTCACGCTTTGTCGTTTTCGTGTAACTTTTGATTCTAGCAAAGTCAATTTTAAATTTCAAGTTTGGCCAAAGGCCTGGGATGTAATTTTTGAACCATTTCGATAATTTAATAAAATACATTTCACTTCAATACACTTGGTATCTTAGTTTCTAGCCTCCTCTACGAGCACCCAAGAAACTCGGGGGGCTAAGGAGGATACTTCCATGCGCCAAACGGCAACAAAACACCCATGAATCGGATCCGCGCTCCGGACCTCCGAATTCATACCCTCCCCGCGCGACGCTCTCGCACGGGATGAGGCCATGTGCCGAGAGATAGCGAAACGTCGATGAGTTGGATCCGCGCACCGGACCTCCGGCCTCGCACGTCTTTTGCTGCGACCCTCTCGTGCACCGATGCACCTTGCGCACCGACAGGCGACAAGTCATCGATGGATCACGTCCGCGCACCGGATTGTCGATCTCGGCAGTCAAAACCCAAAACGTGACACGCGTACCAACGAGTACCACGCTCACTGGGAGCTGCAAACCCATCCGGATACGCACGCCGATAGGTAGCGTACTCGCCGGATGATGAGCGCGACGGCCGCCAGCTCGCACGCGCCGATAGGCAGCGAGTCACAAGTGGATGGCCGGAAATCGCACCCACCGGATGAAACTGGTCTAGCCTGCGTCCGTGGGAAACTTCGCCGCCAAACGCGGCAGTAAGCCGTGCCAACCGGCTACGCTAAGCATAGTAAGCCGGGCCCGTAAGACACGCACTATTCAAATTGCGCGAATCGATTACACTAAACGTAGCAAGTCGAGAAAATAAGACGCACGATGAAAAGAAAGCTTCAATCAAGGCAAAACAATATTGCGTAAACAACCCGATAAGAAAAATACGAAAGTACGACGCAATCATAGCAAGAATCCGAAAGAAAGCATAAAGCAAGCGCTAAACAAGTGCGCGAACAAAAAAAAAAAAGAAAGAAGAATCAAAGAGAACTCGATCACTCCGAGCCATAATCGACCTGCTCTTCGTCGTCCTCAGGGTGAGGGGCGCCCGACCCGCCGACGGCTCCTCCGCCGGATTGACAGTTTGACGACTGGGCGGCCTCCGCAGGGACTTCGGGCGGCAGGTCGTCTTCCGGCAGCTCGTCCTCCAAGGGAGGAAACATGGCGTCGAAGAAGGAAAATGTGATCCCTCGAGACGCGTTCTCCTCCGCGGTCGCGTCTTTGACCCGCATGGCCACCTCGTAACGGGCCACTTCTAGCGAGAGGTCCCAGTCCTCCTCCAGCTCTGTCTTCGATCGCACGGCGTCGTCCTTCTCCTCGATGAGGGTCTGCACCTCCGCCCGCAGGGTTTCCCTCTCCCTCTCGGCCCTGACCCGGGAGATCTCGCTCGCCGACAGTCGGGCGTGGACGATGTTCAGCTCTTCATCTCGGCTCGAGAGGGCCGCCTGGAGCTTCTTGGTCTCCCCTAAGAAAGTCTCGGCCGCCTGCTCAGCCTTCTCCCGTGACGCCTTCTCGGCCGCCGCCTTCTCGCGAGCTCGCTTTAGCTCTTCCTCAAGCGCGTGGAACTCTTGGATGGGGCGAGCCCCCGCCAGGGCAGCGGCATGGGCGGCCGCGGTGTCCTCCTTGTCTTTTTCCATGATCTGCATGCGACGCAGCAGATCCCGGAGAATGCGGTCACTCCGTTCTTGGCGTGCGAGCATCTGCGGAAACAAACAACGTACATGTAAGCGAAATAAGCACAACAAATCGCAAATGAGGAAAACAAGCGAGTCATACCTTTCGGGCGTCGCCGATCCCACTCTGGAAATGCTCAAGGTCGCTCACCGTCAGGAGGCTCTTGAAATCCCGTAGTGAGGTTTCAAGGATCCCCTGAGAGCATCGGTCCCTCAGCTCCGCCGCCTCCGCCAGGAGCATCGACTCCATGCCATCTGGCGTCGCCAACGTATGAGCGCGCTTGTGGCCGGAGGACGAGCCGGGAAGGATCGTCGACGACGGTCGCTTGTTCGAGGAGTTCGCCTCGGTCCTCGCCCGCGTTGGAAGCTCCCTATGGCGGGCCTCAGCTTGTGGTTGAGCCGCGACCACGGCCTCGGCGTCGGGCGCCACCCTCGGTGCCTGCGTGCGTGGTCGGTGTCGCCGAGTCATCGTATCTGAAAAAGACGAAGAAGTGACAGGTTAGAGTGCAATACAATGGAATATACACTAACTAGAAGCTTGTGTGCGGTTGGTACCCCCCACGTCAGGGGGAGGAGCAGACGAGCCCCCCGCCTCTGATTCGGGGTCCTCCGTAGCCTCCGCGGCGAGACCCGAGCTCGGAAGGGCGTCGTCTCCAGGCGGGAACCACCCGGTCCTTGCCATTAGGTCTGGGGACTCGAAGTGTGGTCCTTGTCGCCTCGATTCCGGGAGCGCCCTGATCACCGCGTGAAGCTCAGAACTTTCGATATCGCCCATAGGAGGAAAATCAGCCGCAAGACCAAAGAAGAGAGGCGCGACCCCGAAGGCTGATTCGGACACCCATATCCAAGGGTATCGGTGCTTCGAACTAACGTTGCTGACGATGACGAAGCGCTTGCGATGTAGCGCTTGGTAGAAGCCCGGCTTCCCCGGCACCCCTCGTATCGTCATGAGGTCCTGGATGTCGTCGGCAGTGACAGCCCTCTTCTTCGCCCGGTGAAGCATCATGTGGCACGCTGCGACCACCCGGTAGAAGGCCGGAGACATCTGTAAGGCGTGCACCCCCAGTCGAGCTAGCAGCTCCTGGATAACCGGCTGGAAAGGCAACCTTAGCCCGCCGCGGAGGCTCGCCTCGTGGACCGCGGCGTACCCCCTTCGAGGGCGGGACGGTAGATCGTCGGGCAACGGTCGGAGGATTGACACAGAGTCCGGGATGCTGTAGCGCTTCCTGAGGCTCTTGAAGCTGACGATGGAGATCAGGCTCGGGACATCGACGCCCGAACAATCAAAGTTACCCCGCACGGCTGACTCCCCTACCGGGAAGGACGAGGTCCGTGTTTCCTCCTGCGCGGTAGAGGAAAGTCCCCTCGCCGCGGGTGCTGCACGGCGGCTCGACGAGTCGCCGGAGTGCCCGGAGTCCGGGGCGGTGCCCGGACGCTCGACCGGCTGCCGGCCGGCCGGGTCACTGTCATCGGGCCGGCTCGTCCTGTGGCCGGCGACGCCCTCGCCTGCGTGTGCGTCAAGCCCGAGGACCCAGCCCGCCTCCTGGCTGGGTGACTCCTCCACGCGCGGTCCCGGCGACGTCCGGCCTTCGGCGCACGCGCCAGGCCCGTCGGCCCGGCCCAGCTCCCGGCCGGTCAAGTCTCCGGCGTTGGTGGCTTGCCCGGGCGTCCCAGCGTTCAGCCCAGGCGCGTCCTGCCCACCGGCCCGGCCCGGCTCGCGGGTTGCTGGGCCCTCCTCGCGCGCCTGACGCCCAGCGGCCCTGTCCGGCGTTCGGCCGGTTGGGCCCTCCTCGCACATGTCGGCCCGGCCCGACTCCCGGCCGGCTGCAGTCTCGTCCCCTAGGCCCGGCCCATTGGGTCCTAGGGTTTGCAGGGCCACCAGGGTGGCCGCCTCCCCCTCTCCAGCATTGGACGGCCGGCGCTCCTCCTGTCCGGCACCGGCGGCCCCTCCTGCAGCGTCGGCCGCCGCCGGCGGCGCCCCCCCGACGTAGACGCGCCCCGGCCCGGCTGGGGCCGGTCCGCCTGGGCTCCCACGGCCGCCGGCCACCTGCAACGCAGCCCCACCCGAGGGGGTGGGGTCCTCCCTGATGCCAACGCCGCCCCGGGCGGCGCTCCTCTGCGCCAGCGCCTCCTCGCCGGCGTCGGCCTCGCCAGACGCGTCGCCCGCGTCCCCCACGGCCGGCTTGGTTCCCCCGGGGCGAGGGACGTCTCCCCCAGGTCTGGGTTCGCCCCAGACGGCGCCGACTCGGTCGGGCCCGGCCTCCTCCACCCCGGCGTCGGCCTCCTCGGCCTGGTCGGCGTGCTCCCCGGTCGGGATCGTCGCGCGCGAGTCCTCTGGCGCGATCCCCGGACTGGGTCCAGCGCAGACGGCGCCGACCCAGCCAGGCGCGACTCCCCCGGCGTTGGCGGCGGCCTGCGCAGCGCCGCCGGTCTCCTGGGTGGCCGCCCCCGCGCGCGCGGCCTCCATGGCGCGTCCCTCGGCCAAGACGGCCTCGTGCTGGTCGGCCCGGCCGTCCCCGGCGGCTGGTGCCATCGGGCCGGCGTTCTCCTGCCGGCGCTGGCCGTCTCCGGCACTCGCGCCCTCACCCTCGTCGGCCAGCCACGCTTCAACCAGCGAAGAATCCTCTCCGGTCATCTCAATAGCGTTGAACGAACGCGATGAGTGTCGAGTGTTGGGTGGTGTTGATGGTGGCGAAAATTGAGCCCAAAAAGCATCCAAATCCACGTGGTTTTCCTCAAACAAATCATGTAAGCCATCGTCAACGGTCCCACATCCCGAGTCAATGGGGTCCATGGCGCGAATAACGAAACGAGCACGATCGACAAAAAATATAAAAATAAAAACAACATGAAAGGACGTCGGAGCATACCTCTTAACGGCGGGCTTCTCCGATGGGCCAACGTCGGACTCTGAGTTTACCACACGATTTACAATCGGTGATAAACTCGGGGGGCTAATGTTACCGGTCCGTCTCGGTCCGGTAGATCGACGACGGCCACGCTGGCGGCCGTCCTAAGCCCGGCGCTCGTCCGGGGCCGGCACTCGCCGTGGCCGGCGCTCCATGGCCGGCCCTCCTCGGCCGGTGTTCCAAGGCCGGCCCTCCTCGGCCGGCGCTCCAAGGCCGGCCCTCCTCGGCCGGCGCTCCAAGGCCGGCCCTCCTCGGCCGGCGCTCCAGGACCGGCCCTCCTCGGCCGGTGCTCCAAGGCCGGCCCTCCTCGGCCGGCGCTCCAGGACCGGCCTCCTCGGCCGGCGCTCCAGGACCGGCCCCCTCGGCCGGCGCTCCAAGGCCGGCCCCCCTCGGCCGGCGCTCCACGGCCGGCCCCCCTCGGCCGGCGCTCCAAGGCCGGCCCTCCTCGGCCGGCGCTCCAAGGCCGGCCCCCCTCGGCCGGCGCTCCAAGGCCGGCCCTCCTCGGCCGGCGCTCCAAGGCCGGCCCTCCTCGGCCGGCGCTCCAAGGCCGTCCTTCCAAGACCGGCCCAAGGCCAAGGGGTTCCTCAAACACCTCTTGGCCGCCTATAAATAAGAGGGTCTCTCCCTCGAACCAGGTAATCCGAAATTTTGAGTACTGAAACGCTGCCGAACTCACAACTCGCTCGTTTCTCTCAACTCTCGACCCCTAAACACTAAACCTCTATCAAACACCTCAATCCTACTAATGTTGAGCGTCGGAGAGGTAAACAGAGGCAACCCCTCTGTTTCCCCTTTGTAGTTCACACCTTTTCGCTCGTGTTTCAGGTGCTTGGACGGGATAGGCATTTACAGACAGCTAAGGGACGACTTGAGATATCAAGTCCGACACGCTCGAGCCGGAGTGAGACCACTTGGTCCGGCCTTGGGTCTAACCATTTCCGGTTCCTAAATCGTTGTCCGAAAAACAGCGACAACACATACGCATTGAACTACGCAGCTCAGAAGAAGTGCAATCACTCCCCCCCCCGCCCCCCCAATTCAGCCCTTTCTCTCCTCAGAGAACGCCTCATACCGGAGGAACCACAACTCAAGACTTTCGAGTTCCCACATTTGGCTAGGGTGCGGCCACTTGGTCCGATCTTGGGTCGAACCACCCGAAGCTCTAAATCTTTATTCATTTTCATGCGACAACAACCGCCTCCCAGGTTAAGACGTACGAGATGAACAAAGCACCAACTTGTTCAACTCTGGCAAACTTGAACATGTCCCAGAAAATTACCACCGCTGCGAGAGAATTGAGAAGAAAGTTAGAGATATTTTGTGTGTGTTTGGCTTCTGCTTTTCAGCTCTTATCTTGGCTCTTTTCCTTTCTTCTTCTCAAATGAGAAACACAATCACCCTTATATAGGCTCGGTTGGAAATAGTTTTTTGACAAAAAACCGTTGTAAGTTTATTGTCCATAATGCTCGTCAATAATGGTACATGATGAACATTTTTAATCGGCCTTCAAGCCCTAAAATTCGCTACCCCATGATGGCATTTCAATGTCCATAATGTTCACCTTTAATGTGTATTGAAACAGAAGGTACAACCATTTATAACAAGCTCATTACTACACAAACTGCTAGAATTTTTAAAAACTGACAAAACAGTTTTTCAACGCATTTTGAATATCAATTTCTCATTCATCTTAGCTCTGGTTTTGGAAAATAATAACCGATCTTATACCTCTTGCAACAAGGAGAAAGAAACAACTATAACATTTCAATTTCCATGAGTGGAGCTCACTGGAATATCTGCCACAAATCGGCCAAAAACTTGATATTAAATTCTCTTTAATATCCAATAACTTGATACAAAATTCGAATTTAATATCAATAAACACCTAAATGTCCAACAGTTTAGTCCTTCCTAGTCCTTGTGATTTTTGTTTACTAAGTAAGCTAACTGACATTTTAAATTGCAGAGTGATTTAATGCTATGAGTTTGGACACTTCATAAGTAAGGAATTGTATTGAAGAATCATCATAAGAAAATATACACGCTTGTCGAACATAGTACGGAGGCACGAACATAGGGACCGTCAAAACATGAGCAGTCCGGTGATGTGGACATTGTTAAAGGCGCACCACCAAAACGTTATGCCATTGTGATTTCCCTCAGGATTGGGACAGTTAAACAGGACATAGATTATTCAAAACAAATAAAAAAAATATGAAAATCAGACCCATAACAATAAATCCACACTGATCAATATTCATCCTCAAGGTTTATGATGGTCAAAATCGGAACCAAGTTTGCAATTACATACTAATTTTTAAACAAAATATATAGCAAAGATTCATATGTAAGAATATTTTCATTAATAAAGAAATATTCTCTCCAATATAATGGTCCATATGTAATTTTCCTCATTGATGACTACGACGCTATAAATACAAACGTTTTGGGGTCCCTAAACTCACTCACACATTCAAAAAACCAACACCGTCTAGGGGTGAAAGCGAGAACCTATAAGAACCTCGAAATAGCTCGTCGGAGTCGGAGTCCAAAACTCGTCGAAAAACACAACAATGGCCGGAGGTAACTCGATCCTTTTCACTTCCGCTTTAGCGTGTTCTTGTCGTTAGAACACCTTTAGTATGTGTAATAAGTTCTAACTTTTGATATCAGAGCATTCAATACCTTTGCCTTGTTGGTTATGGTGTTGTTGGTTTTTGAAATATTTAGGGTTTTTACGATTCACGTTATTTTGAAAAACTAAGACCGCAAATATTTGTAAAATAGTTTTTCTATCGTTTTTGGGCTTTAAAATCATGAAATCCACGGAGAAATGGCAAAGAACCCGTCGATTGGTTTCGCGGGTCAAAAATTGGGATGTTGGGTGAAGAAAACGACATAAAACGACATGTCGTTTTCCTCTAAATTAAAATAATTGTCGTTTATTTTCCTCGATGTTGTTTCTTGCTTTTTGGTTTGGGCCTGTTTTGGAATAATCGGTACGTGGCCCATTTGAATAAAGACAACTAGGAACCGTACGTACTCTGACTTTTGTTTTGGTGTTGTTCAGTATATATTATATATATGTAGGTATGCATGTTACGCATTCATCATAATATTATTAGTACATATTATTCAATCTATTTGCATTATTTAGAGATTATGCACATATACAGTTTTAAATAATTAATGAATTGATGCATATTTATGTCTTTATATAGTGTATGGTTTATGATCATATTATAAGGAAAATAAAGTAAATACTTCTAATGCTAATTATTCGATTTATTTAGCTTATTAAGTATTATGTGAAAATATTCAGTTTTAAATTATATTGTGTTGCTATGCCATTTATTCAGAGGTTATATGCTTTATTATTATTGTTTTTAATGTGCATATAATATTTAGCAAATTGATGAGTAGCACAATATAATTTAGGTTTTGTAATATTGCTTATTGATTTATATGGTCTTAATCAATTAAAGAGTAACCGCAACATCTTTAATTAATTTTGATTATATATTTAGAGTTAAGATCACACAAAACAATAGTTATGGTTTATCATATTATGTATTATGGAATCTACCCACAAGAATTTTGTAATAATTGTATGATTAATTAGGATAAAATATCAAATTAGATTTTCTAATTAACCCACAGGTATTAGGAAAAGAAATATAGTTCGATAGTTTTATCATGATCGTGTGAATCTAATGGAATTAAATCTTTAGCCAACATGCAAGTTTTATGTCTCTAAATTCATTGAGTAAAACCATGATTTTACATTGATAAAACATGATATAGCTATTTTCTTCAAAACAAATTTTAATAAGTATGTTTAATCTCTGTAAATTGTAGCTACTCAACCTGTTAGTTACTCTGATATTAAATGCGATACTCCCGAACTCAAAGGGGACAATTTTAAGTTATGGAAAGAGAGAGTTCTCCTTCAGCTGGGATGGATGGATATTGACTATGCCATAAGAAAGCCCGAACGACCTGAAATCATTGAGCTGAGTACCCAGATCAGGTTAATCTTTATGAAAAGTGGGAGCGATCTAATCGCCTATGTCTTATGTTCATAAAGACCAAAGTATATGTTGGGATTAAGTGTTCTATTGAGCATTATGACAATATTTGTGTCTTAATGAAAGCAATAGATGAACAATTTGTCACTTCAGATAACGCTTTAGCAAGTACTATAATCATTCAATTCTCATCCATGAAGGTTATGAGATTGGAGGTGTGAGTGATCATATCATGCGCATGAGGGATATTGCGGCTCAATTAAATATTTTTGGAAGTTGATATGTCAGAAACCTTTCTGGTCATTTCTTTTTGTGCACTCTACCCCAACAATATGGCCCTTTTAAGATTTCTTATAACACACATAAGGATAAATGGTCAATTAATGAACTTATAACCATGTGTGTTCAAGAAGAGCATCGGCTGGCTATGGAAGAGGGTGAGAGAGTGAATATGACCTTCTCTGATTGGAAGAAGAAAGATCGTGCCAAAGACAAAGGCAAGATCCCTGTCAAACCGGACATTAAGAAAGAGTCAAAGTGCTTCTTTTTGAAGAAGAAAAGACACATGAGAAAGATTGCTCTAAGTTGAAAAATTGGCTTCACAAGAAAGGTATTCATGTTGTCGCCGTTTTCCGGACAACGATTTAGAAGCCGCAGGCGGTTAGACCCAAGGCCGGACCAAGTGGCCTCGCCTGGGCTTGAGCGTGTCGGACTCGGTGTCCCGAGTCCTCCCTTGGCTGTCGGTGGTGTCTGAGCTGGCCGGGGTACCTAGAAGGGATGAGAGAACCATGAGCTAAAAAGGGGAAACA
Organism: Urtica dioica subsp. dioica; assembly: GCF_054948205.1. Classification (NCBI taxonomy): domain Eukaryota; kingdom Viridiplantae; phylum Streptophyta; class Magnoliopsida; order Rosales; family Urticaceae; genus Urtica; species Urtica dioica. Next base: position 24,714,007 of record NC_142760.1, on the reverse strand, counting down.
GAGGGGGTGCCTCTGTTTACCTCTACGACGCTCAACATTAGTGGGATTGAGGTGGATAATATAGGGTTTAAGTGTTTAGGGGCCGAGACTTGACAGAAACGAGCGAAAGGTGAGTTCGGCAGCGTTTCCTTTCTCAAATTTGGATTACCTTTGGAAGAGGGAGGGCCTCTTGTATTTATAGGCGACCAAAGGGGTCATTGGTGGGCCCTTTGGCCGAGTGAAGTAAATGGCCGAGGATAGCCCATGGCCGAGGATATCCATTGGCCGAGGATAGCTCATGGCCGAGGATAGCCATTTGCCGAGGATGGCCCATGGCCGAGGATAGCATTTGGCCGAGGATAGCCATTGGCCGAGGATGGCCCATGGCTGAGGATAGCCCCTGGCCGAGGATAACATATGGTGGCGTCACTGGTGGGCCCGTCAGTATGGGCTCGGCAGGGGATAATATAGACTGGAGCTATTGATGTGCCCCCTGGCCGAAGATAACATAGGCTGGCGTCACTGGCGTGTCCTGGGCTGAGGACAACATGGGCTAGCGTCATTGGTGGGCCCCTTGGCTGAGGATAACATAAGCTCGGCCGAGGATGGCATAGGGCCGAGGACAGGCCTGTGAGGCCGAAGTCGCTCGTGAGGCCGAGGTCGAGCTGAGGCCGAGGTCGAGCTGAGGCCGAGGTCGAGCTCGCCAGGCCGAAGCTGAGCTGAGGCCGAGGCCGAGCTCTCCAGGCCGAGGTCGAGCTGAGGCCGAGGCCGAGCTCGCCAGGCCGAGGTCGAGCTGAGGCCGAGGTCGAGCTCGTCAGGGCGAGGTCGAGCTGAGGCCGAGGTCGAGCTCGCCAGGTCGAGGTCGAGCTGAGGCCGAGGTCGAGCTGAGGCCAAGGTCGAGCTGAGGCCGAGGTCGAGCTTGTCAGGCCGAGGTCGAGCTGAGGCCGAGGTCGAGCTCGTTAGGCCGAGGTCGAGCTGAGGCCGAGGTCGAGCTGAGGCCGAGGTCGAGCTCGTCAGGCCGAGGTCGAGCTGAGGCCGAGGCCGAGCTCGCCAGTCCGAGGTCGAGCTGAGGTCGAGGTCGAGCTCGCCAGGCCGAGGTCGAGCTGAGGCCGAGGTCGAGCTCGTCAGGCCGAGGTCGAGCTGAGGCCGAGGTCGAGCTCGGTCTTGGGCCGAGGCCATTGGGCCGGCTTTTGGCCTAATCGACCCAAGGGCCGATTAATGGCTAGGGCATATCCGATTGTCTTTTATTTTTCCCTTTGAATAGCTTCGATCGGGATCGGGCCGATAACATTAGCCCCCCGAGTTTATCGTCGAGTGAAGCTTGTGCGATAAACTTAAGATTCCCGTCATCCCCAACCCACTGAAGCGACCCATCGCGAAAAAGGTTCGACCCGAGCCTCCTTCACTTTTTAATTTCCCTTCTCTGGTTTCTTTTCGTTTTTTGCCTCGCTACACGTGCCAATGGTCCCCACTAACCATCTGTCGGGGCGTGGGTCCATTGAAGATGACCTCTTCCCTCTGCTCGTGGATCAAGATGCAGACCTAGATGATCTTTGGGCGCAATTCTTTCCCCCTGTGGATACCCAAAACGCAGCGCCCCCATCAACGCCTTCGGGCGACGGGTCGGTTGAGATGGCTGGAGGCGATCCTCTTTCGGTCGATGCGCGGCTGGCCGACGTGGAGGAGGGTACGCACACTGGAGTCGTCGCCAGAGGGGACCCCGAGGTCACCGGGAACGCACGCGGCCTGGGGGGAGGTGCGCCCGCCGAGGCGAGTCCGTGCGGAGGCGGGTCGGCCATCGTCGGCCTTGTCTGTGCTGGAGGTGTTGCCGGGAGAGGCCTAAACTGCGCTGGTGGAGCTCCCACCCTGAAAGGAGTCGTGTCGGCCGGGTCGGGCGCAGGAGGAGTCGCGCCGGTCCCGGGCGGCGGCGAGGGAGGCCCGGGTACTCTGGGTCCGGTCTCCCTCGAGGAGGGGTGCATCGGTGGAGGTCGATCGGAGACGGGCGGTGTTGCTGGCGGTAATGCCGGCGCTAGAGACGAGGAAAGCCGGCCGGACAGTGCCGGCCAAGGGGCGGCGGCCGAGGCGCTGGTTGCCTTAGCCCTAGGGGCCGGTGGCGTCCCACCTGGCGAGTCGGGCTGTGCCGCTGGGCCAGGCGCAAGCGCCAATGGGCCGGGCGAGAGCCCAAGGAGCCCGGGTGGCCTGGGCGCGCGAGGGAACTCTCTGGACAGGCCGGGCGCCGACGGTGGGCCCGCTGCCGGGCCGGACAAGAAGGAGACAGGGCCGGCTGGCCCGGGCGGCCGCCGTGAGGGGTCTGCAATCCGTGGCGACCTGGACTGCTCGGGAGTCGATGTCCCGAGCTCGCTCTCAGTCGTTAGCTTTGCGAGTTTGAGGAAGCGTTACGGCATCCCAGACTCGGTGTCGATCCTAAGGCCGTTGCCCGACGATCGCCCGACCCGTCCTCCGAATGGACACGCGGCCATCCACGAGGCGAGTCTTCGCGGGGGGCTACGGTTACCCTTCCAGCCGGTGATTCAAGAGCTATTGATTCGGTTGGGGTTGCACGCGTCGCAGATGTCCCCGTCCTTCTACCGGGCGGTCACCGCGTGCCATATGATGCTCTACCGAGCGAAGAAGCGGGCAGTCACTGCCGACGATATCCAGGATCTCGTGGTTGTTCGCGGGGTCCCGGGGAAACCGGGCTTCTATTGCACGTGCCCTCGGAAGCGCATCTCCATCGTTACCAAGGTTACCTCGAAGCACCGATACCCTTGGGTGTGGGTTTCCGAGTCGGCCTTTGGGTCCGCGCCCTTAGCGTTTGGGCCCGCGGTCGACTTTCCCTCCGTCGGGGACGTAGAAGATTCCGAACTCGTATCTGTGATCAAGGCGATCCCGGATTCGAGGCGGCAGGGGTCACTGTTCGAGTCCCCAGACCTCATGGCGAGGACCGGGTGGTTCGTGCCTCGCGGCAACGTCCCTCCGTGCCTCGGTCTTGGTGTGGAGGTTGCGGCGGACCTGGTATCAGAGGCGGGGGGTTCGTCCGCCCCTCCCCCCGACGCGGGGGGTACTATTCGTTCACATGCTCTCGCGTTATCGCGCTCTTTGTTGTTTTAAGATTATTGTGTGTATTCCAACTTACTGCCGTCTCTCTCTCTTTCAGATATCATGCCCAGGCGACATCGGCCGCGCACACACGTGCCGACAGCGGCACCCATTGCTGAAACCACGATCGCGGCTTGCCCCCGAGCCGAGGCTCGCCGCCGCAGGCGGGGAACGAGGCGATCTCCTCTAACAAGCGATCGTCGCCGTCGATTCCCTTCGGGCCACCCTCCGGCCACAAGCGCGCCCACACATCGGCGGTGCCGGATGGCATGGATTCGATGCTCCTGGCGGAGGTGGCGGAGTTGAGGGATCAGTGCTCCCGAGGGATTCTTGAGACCTCTCTGCGGGACTTCAGGGGTCTGCTGACGGCAAGCGATATGGAGCATTTTAAAAACGGGATCAGCGATGCTCGAAAGGTACGATACGCCTGCTTATCTCATGCGTAACCCTTATGCTTACTTCGATTATACGTATATCGTTTGTCTTTGCAGATGCTCGCACGTCAAGAGCGAAGCGGTCGCATTCTCCGGGACCTGCTGCGGCGCATGCAGATTATGGAGAAGGACAAGGAGAGCACGGCGGCCGCCCATGCTAACGCTCTAGCGGGAGCTCGCACTGCTCGAGATTTCCAAGCACTCGAGGAGGAGTTGAAGCGAGCTCGCGAGGAGTTGGCGACCGAGAAATTGCTTTGCACGGCCGGGCAGGCGTCTCGGGAGAAGGCGGAGCAGGCGGCCGACACCTTCTTAGGGGAGACAAAGAAGCTCCAGGCGGCGCTCTTGAGTCGGGACGAGGAGCTGAACATCGTCCATGCCCGGCTGTCAGCGAGTTAGATCTCCCGGGTCAAGGCCGAGAGGGAGAGGGATACTTTGCGGGCGGAGGTGCAGATCCTCGCCGAGGAGAAAGACGACGCTGTGCAGTCCAAGATAGACCTGGAGGACGACTGGGACCTCGCGCTGGAGGCGGCCCGTATGAGGTGGCCAAACGGGTCCGAGACGCGACCGTGGAGGAGAACGTGTCTCGCGGGACCACGTTTTCCTTCTTCGACGTCATGTTTCCTCCTCTGGACGGCGAGTCGCCCGAGGACGATCTGCACAGTCCAGCCCCCGCGGAAGCCGCTCAGTCGGCGAACCTCCAACTCGACGGAGAAGCCATCGGTGGGTTTGGCGCCCCCTGCCCCGAGGGAGATGAAGAGCAGATCGACTTCGGCTCGGAGTAGTCGGGTTCTCTTCGGTTTTCCGCGCACTCGTCTAGCGCTTGCGTCATGCTTTCTTCCGGAATTTTGTTATGTCCTTCTTCCGTTAGAAGTTTGTCGTGTTCTTATACTTTTCTTTTTGGGTTTTTCATACAACATTGTTCGCCTTAGTCTGCGCTTTTCTGTCTGTTATGCGTCTTATTTTCTCGACTTGCCATGCTTAGCGTAATCGATTCGGACGTTGTGATTGGTGCGTGTCTCACGAGCCCGGCTTGCCTTACCTAGCATAACCGGTTTGCACGGCTTACTGCCGCACTTGGCGGCGAAGCTTCCCGCGGTCGCTGGCTAGACCAGATTCGCCCGGCGGGTGCGACCTTCGGCCACTCATTCGTGACTCGTCGCCTGTCGGCGTGTGCGAGCTAGGTGGCCGTCGCGCTCGTCTTGCGGCGAGTACGCTACCTGTCGGCGTGCGTATCGGGACGAGCTCGCAGTTCTCGGTGAGCGTGGTACCCGTAGGTACGCGCGTCACGTTTTGGGTTTTGACTGCCGAGATCGACGGTCCGGTGCGCGGACGTGATCTACCGATGCCCCGTTGCCTATCGGTGTGCGGGGCGTGGAGTTGCGCGAGAGCGTCGCGCGGGGGTCGGATGCCCGGTGCGCGGATCCGATTTGTTGATATTTAGCTACCTCTCGGTGCGTAAAACGAGTTGTTGTGCGAGCCCGACTAGACGAGGCGACGAGCTCGGCTAGACGACGTGACAAGCTTGACTAGGCGGAGTGACCAGCTCGTAGGGACGAGGTGGCCAGCTCGACTTAGGTGAAGCGGCGAGCTCGACCGGGAGCTCGATTTGGAGCAGTGGCGAGCTTGACTAGGAGCTCGACTAGGAGCAGTGGCGAGCTCGACTAGGAGCTCGACCAGGCAGAGTGGCGAGCTCGACTAGGAGCAGTGGCGAGCTCGACTAGGAGCAGCGGCGAGCTCGACTAGGAGCTCGACCAGGCGAAGTGGCGAGCTCGACTAGGAGCAGTGGCGAGCTCGACTAGGAGCTCGACTAGGAGCAGGGGCGAGCTCGACTAGGAGCTCGACCAGGCGAAGTGGCGAGCTCGACTAGGAGCAGCGGCGAGCTCGACTAGGAGCTCGACCAGGCGAAGTGGCGAGCTCGACTAGGAGCAGTGGCGAGCTCGACTAGGAGCTCGACCAGGCGAAGTGGCGAGCTCGACTAGGAGCAGCGGCGAGCTCGACTAGGAGCTCGACCAGGCGAAGTGGCGAGCTCGACTAGGAGCAGTGGCGAGCTCAACTAGGAGCTCGACCAGGCGGAGTGGCGAGCTCGACTAGGAGCAGTGGCGAGCTCGACTAGGAGCTCGACCAGGCGAAGTGGTGAGCTCGACTAGGAGCAGCGGCGAGCTCGACTAGGAGCTCGACCAGGCGAAGTGGCGAGCTCGGCCTAGGCGAACTGGCGAGCTCGGCTTGGCGAACTGGCGAGCTCGGCCTAGGCGAACTGGCGAGCTCAGCCTAGGCGAACTGACGAGTTTTGACTTCGCGAACTAGCGAGCTCGACTGGGAGCTCCACCAGGCGAAGTGGCGAGCTCGGCCTATGCGAACTGGCGAGCTCGGCTTGGCGAACTGGCGAGCTCGACTGGGAGCTCCACCAGGCGAAGTGGCGAGCTCGGCCTAGGCGAGCTCAGCCCAGGCGAGCTGACGAGCTCGGCCTAGGCGAACTGGCGAGCTCAGCCTAGGCGAAGTGACGAGTTTTGACTTAGCGAACTAGCGAGCTCGACCGGGAGCGCCACCGGGCGAAGTGGCGAGCTCGGCCTAGGTGAACTGGCGAGCTCGGCTTGGCGAACTGGCGAGCTCGACTGGGAGCTCCACCAGGCGAAGTGGCGAGCTCGGCCTAGGCGAACTGGCGAGCTCGGCTTGGCGAACTGGCGAGCTCGACTGGGAGCTCCACCAGTCGAAGTGGCGAGCTCAGCCTAGGCGAACTGACGAGCTCGACTTGGCGAACTGGCGAGCTCGACTGGGAGCTCCACCAGGTGAAGTGGCGAGCTCGGCCTAGGCGAACTGGCGAGCTCGACTAGACGAATTGGCGAGCTCGAAATCCCAACAATCCGTTACTCAACTCGAGGACTTATGTGGAGTTTGCACGAGGAGTTACGTGATAAGTCTTTCCTTGGGACCTCCAGCCTAACCATCGGCCCCTTGAGACTTTGTTATACTTTTGTTTTGAGTCATTTTTTTTTTGTTGAGCGAGTGAGGTCTAGTTTCGTTGAGCATTGTTTCCCGTTAGCCCCCCGAGTTTCTTGTGTGCTCGCAGAGAAGACGAGAAATTGTTACAAAGTAAAGTAAAGGTTTCGAAGCGAAGTGTAGTTCGATTACAATGTTGAAATAGTTTAATAAAAAAGATTACATTCCCAGGCCGTTCGGCCGTACTTGAGATTTAACAAATGTCATTTCAAAGAATTGAAAATGGAATGACATAACAAAACATAGAGTAAGCGGGAACGGGCGTCTATTGGTAGTACCGCCGAAGGTGTTCCGCGTTCCAAGGGTGCGTGAATACGAGTCCTTCCAGGTTCTCGAGCTCGTACGTGCCGTTGTGGATGGCTCGGCGCACGCGGTACGGACCTTCCCAAGTGGGGCCCAAGACTCCCGCCCCTTGCACTTTGGTGTTTTGGAACACTCTCCTGAGGACGACGTTTCCGTCGGTGAACTGCCGTAGCTTGACCTTGGAGTTGTAGTACTTTTCGACCTTCCTCTTTTGTGCGGCAAGGCGGGTGAGGGCGTCCGCCCTCCTCTCATCTATGAGGTCCAGCTCGAGCCTGATCGCGCTGTCGTTGGCGGTTTCTTCATATTCCTCGATGCGCAGGGTCGGCAGCTTGGTCTCGACGGGTACCACGGCCTCGACTCCAAACGCGAGAGCGAAAGGGGTTTCGCCGGTCGCGTTTTGCGCGGTGGTTCGGTACGCCCACAGGACCATGGGGAGCTCGTCGGCCCAAGCCCCCTTTTTCTCCTCCAGCCTCTTTTTCAGATTCTCCTTGATCGTTTTGTTGACCGCCTCTACCTGACCGTTGGCTTGAGGATGGCGGGGGGAAGAGAAAGTCTTGCTAATGCCCAACCGCTCGCACACTTCTCGGAGGCGCGCGTTGTCAAACTGCTTTCCGTTATCGGTCACAATCGACGCGGGAATCCCGAAGCGGCAGACAACGTTCTTCCAGATGAAGTTCGTTGTGTTTGTCTCGGTGATCTTTGCCAGCGGTTCGGCCTCTACCCACTTCGTGACATAGTCGATTGCCACGATCGCATGCTTGTATTGTCTCGGAGCCATAGGTAGCTCGCCGATGAGATCGATTCCCCATTTTGCGAAGGGGCGCGGTACGATGATCGGACATAGCGGTGCCGGTGCTTGGCGCGCGATATGGGCGAACCTTTGGCATTTGTCGCACCTTTTGGCCCACTCGTGGGAGTCCTTTTTCAAGGTTGGCCAGAAATATCCGAGGCTCAGGAGTTTCAACGCCAAAGATTGTCCGGCGGCGTGGTTTCCGCACACCCCCTCATGCACCTCGCGGAGCGCCCTCTTCGCCTCGACCTCGGTCAAGCAGCGGAGGAGGGGCATGGAGTAGCCTCTTTTGAACAGGTTGTTCTCCCTCGTCGTGTATTTTGGCGCCAAGCTTCTCAGCTCTTTGGCCTCCTCTTTGTCTTCGGGGACGACTCCTCGCTTAAGGAATTCTACGAGCGGTGTCATCCACGAGGGAGGCGAAGTCTCTTCAACTACCCCTATGTCGCCTCTCGAGACGTAGGGTCGGGTCAGCACCTCGATCGGGACGCTGCCTTCGCCGTCCTCATCTATCCCGGACGCGAGGCGGGCTAGGGCGTCAGCGTCGATGTTCGCTTCTCGGGGGACTTGGACGATCTCAAACCATGATAGTGCCTCTAGGTTTTTTCGGGTCTTGGATAAGTACGCGACCATGTTTGGCTCTTTAGCGGCGTAGTCGCCCTTAACCTGGTTCACGATCAACTGCGAGTCGCAGTGGATGCGCAGATTTTGTGCGCCTAGCTTGTCTGCCAGCTCCAAGCCAACGATCAGAGCCTCGTACTCTGCCTCGTTGTTGGAAGCCTTGAACTCGAACCGCAGGCCATATATCAGTTTTTCCCTATCGGGATTCGTGAGCACTACGCCGGCGCCAGCCCCCCGAGCGTTTGACGCGCCATCCACATGCAAGTCCCAGACCGGCCCTGTCGAGCCGTTGGCCCTCTTTCTTGACGGCTCGCCGTGGTCGTCATCCTCGTCTTTCGTGCCCTTATTACCTTCGTCGCCATCGTCGGCCGGGGGCGTTGTGAATTCGGCGATGAAGTCGGCGAGGGCCTGACCCTCGATGGCGGTTCTTGGCTGGAACTCGACCCCGTACTCACCCAACTCTTGGGACCACACGGCCATTCAAGAGGAGGTCCCTTTTTGAAGGGCCTTCTCGATGGGATGTCCCGTGCGGATCACAATGTGGTGCGTCTGAAAGTAGGGTCGGAGTTTTCTCGCGCTCATGACAAGGGCGAGGGACAATCTCTCGATTTCCGAGTATCGAGTCTCGGCGTCGAGGAGCACCTTGCTGACATAGTAGACCGGCCATTGCACCTTGTCTTCTTCACGTATGAGAACCGCGCTCACGGCCCTATCGGAAACCGCGAGGTAGATGTACAAGGTTTCGCCATTCTTTGGCTTTGCGAGGAACGGGGGGAAGGCGAAGTAGGCTTTCATTTCGCGGAACGCTTCCTCGCACTTCTCAGTCCACACGAACCCGTAGGTCTTCTTTAGTGCCTTAAAAAACGGTTGGCACTTGTTGGTGGCTTTGGACACGAATCGCGTTAGGGCGGCGATCCTTCCCGTCAGACTCTGAACTTCTTTCACTTTCTGTGGCGACCTCATCTCTAAGATCGCCCTAATCTTCTCGGGGTTAGCCTCGATCCCGCGGCGGCTAACCATGTAGCACAAGAATTTTCGGGACTCAACCCCAAAAGCGCACTTATTGGGGTTGAGCTTCATCTTGTAGCATCGCAGGATCGCAAACATTTCTCCCAGGTCTCGAACGTGGTCATTGGTCTTGAGGCTTTTGACGAGCATATCGTCAACGTAGACCTCCATAGTTTTGCCGATTTGATCGGCGAACATTCGGTTCACCAACCTTTGATACGTCGCCCCCGCGTTTATGAGGCCAAAAGGCATGACCTTGTAACAGTAGAGTCCGCGGGTTGTAACAAAGGGGGTCTTGATCTGATCCGGCTCGTGCATGCGGATCTGATTGTAGCATGAGTAGACGTCCATGAAGCTTAATAACTCGTGGCCCGCCGTTGCGTCCACAAGTTGCTCGATCCTCGGGAGAGGGAAGCTGTCCTTCGGGCAGGCTTTGTTGAGATCTTTGTAGTCGATACAGATCCGCCACTTCCCGTTTGGCTTCCTGACCATCACCACGTTGGACACCCACTTGGCGTGTTCCGCCTCGCTGATGAAGTCGGCGGCGAGAAGTTTGTCAACCTCTTCACTAATGGCTTGATACCTTTCTCCACTGAACGTTCGTCGTGGTTGAACGCGCTCTGCCATTCTCTTGTCGTCGTTGAGCCGGTGAACCATTATCTCGGGGTCGATCCCCGGCATGTCGGCGTGTGTCCACGCGAAGACGTCTTTGTGCTCGCGAAGGAAGGTGGCGAGCCGGGCTCGAACTTCGGACGGGAGTTGGGCACCTATCTTGACTACTTGGTCAGGTTTGGCGTCGTCCAACACGACGGGAACAAGGTCGTCCGGTGTCTCTACCTTTCGACGCTCGACATCGCCTCTTTGGTCCAGTTCTCCGAAGATTCCTCCCTTCCCTATTTTGCACGGGAACTTGTCCCCGAGTTGGAAGATGGTGCTCACCATTTTTCCCTTTTCTTTCCCGTCAACGCCTTGGATGTAGCACATCCTCGCCATCGATTGGTCTCCCAACATTACGGCTATCCCTTTGTCCGTTGGGAACTTCATCATCAGGTGGTAAGTGGAAGTGATGGCCTTTAGCCGATTGAGAGTCGGGCGGCCGACGATGACGTTGTACGCCGAGGGCTGGTCCACGACCAGGAATGACATGATGTGGGTCACTTCGAGCCCCCCCGGTGTGCCGAAGGTAACCGGGAGGTCGATAGTTCCTTCCGTCATGACCCTTTCCCCGGAGAAGCCGAAGAGCGGGGTCGATATCGGGGTCGGTCTCATCCCGGATAGCTTCATCTTGTCCAACGCCGACTTGAAGATTATATCGGCGGAGCTCCCATTGTCGATTAGGATTCTCCGGACGAGGTTGTTGGCGACCGGGGCCGAGACGACTATCGCGTCGTTATGTGGGTGGAGGACTCGCGCCGCCTCTTGGCCGGTGAAGAACATGGACTCGAACGGGGCTGGGGGAGGAGCCTCGTATGTGTGGTTGATATAGTGCGCTATTTTCCCTCTGGAAACTTCGCGCACGTACTTCTTCCTTTGCGTGGCCAAGTCTCCAAATTCCGGGCCTCCCAGGATGGCGCCCACGATGTGCAGTTGCGAGCTTTCTGGTTCTTCAATGGCTGCTCGGTCCGTGACGGTCACCATCGCCGGACCCTTTCTTTCTTGCCGCGGGCGCTCATCGCGTGCCGCGGCCATCCCGATCGTTCTAAGGACGTATTCCTTCAGTTTCCCGTCTTGAATCAGGGCCTCGATCTGACGCTTGAGTTGATAGCATTCGGATGTTAGATGCCCGCTCAGTTTCCCGCGAAGCATGGCAGAACTTGTTTCGATCCCTCTTTGCAGGTTCCTTTGTGAGAGGAGCAGGGCTCCCTAGCTTGTCGCGGTGCAGAGCTAGGATCCGCTCCGGTGGGGTGTTCAAAGGGGTGAACGTCGAGAACTTTCGGAAGCTATCGACGTGTGCCGGTCTCGGCCCGGGGAGGGAGCGGCCGTTAGGGGCCTGGCCTCCCTTGTTCCTCCTCTTTCGAGGGTCGGGACGATCTCCGTCCGGGTCGTCGCGGCGTCGACTACCTTGTCCCCCCGACTTCCGGCCATCTCGACCATCGAGATTGTCCTCGATTCCCATATACGTGCGGGCTCTCGTCATTAGCTCTGCCATGCTTCGCGGTACCTTCCCCACAATGGACTTGAGGAAGTCACTCGTGCGAACTCCTTCGGTGATTGCCGTGATGGCGTCCTTGTCGTCGAAGCCCTTGACTTTGTGAGATTCCTCGGTGAAGCGAGCGAGGTATTGCCTCAACGTCTCGTCTCTCCCCTGGCGAAGGGAGAGGAGGTGGGTTTTTGACTTCTTTTGTGCCACGAGCGTGGCGAAGCGGGCGAGGAAAGCCTCCTGCAAAGCCCGGAAGGACGGGATGCTCCCGGGTCTCAGGCTCCGGAACCACTCAAAGCCCGACCCTGTGAGGGTTAGGCTGAAGGCTTGGCATAGGGTCGCCTCCGGCTGCCCTTGCATTGTCATCCATGTCTCGTAGTGTTGGATGAGGAAGTCCGGGTCAGTCCGCCCATCATAGGGAGGGATGGACGGCAATTTGAAGTTTCCCACGCAAGGCTGCGCGAGGATTTGCGCGACAAAGAGAGAGTATGATTCCTCGATCCCCCCATATGGCCTCTGCCTCCCCGACTCCCTCATCTCGATGATTTGGTTTTGGAGGCTCTGAATCATCGTGACCATGTCGAGCCCGTTAGCCGGGCTGACAGCCGGGGCTACGGGAGTCGCCGGCTGGCGCTCGTTGGATGCTTGGTCCACGATATTGGCCTGAGGTTGGCCGAGAGTTGCGGCGGGGAGCGCGTCCCTCCGAGAGTTGAGCCTTTGGCGGAGATCCTCCCCTCGGGAGTTTCTCTACGCCGTTAAGCGCTCTCTAAGGTCCACGCTCGGCGTGCGGTGAGGCGAGTTCGCCCTTGGTCGGGCCGCGCGGCGAGCGCTTCGGCTATCGGCCCCATCATTGCCCAGAGTCGCTCTCTCCTCGGTGAGGGGCCGTGTCCGGCCGCCTCTTGAAACCGAAGGGGCGAGTCCCTGGGAACGTGACCGCGCCTGCCGTCGCGCCGGACGCGACGGGTCGGCCAAAGCGCCATTGGGTCTCTCGGACCGCGAATGGGCGAGGCTAGGAGTCGCCTCGTCGGTCCTCGACTCCCCCACATAGTCGGGGTCGGAGTCGCTGTGGGTGGTCAATGAGCGAACCGTCGACGCCGGGACGGTCAAGGAGCTCCGCAAGCCGCCGGGCCGTGTCCTCTCGGAGCTCGGCCCCGGGGGCGTTCACCGGGTCTTGGGGCTGGCTCTCGCTATCGCGAGGTTGCCCTTCAAGACGGTGTGTGAGGCGTCGGAGACCGTACCTCGAGGTTGTTGCCCGAGTACCCACGGAGGTAGCGGGAATGTGACTCATTGTTCAAAGGTCGGGGTGAAAGTGGTAGAGGGAATGTGTCGCCAAGGTCGAGAGATCCCCTCCTTCTAGCGCCAAAATGTTGTCGCCGTTTTCCGGACAACGATTTAGAAGCCGCAGGCGGTTAGACCCAAGGCCGGACCAAGTGGCCTCGCCTGGGCTTGAGCGTGTCGGACTCGGTGTCCCGAGTCCTCCCTTGGCTTTCGGTGGTGACTGAGCTCGCCGGGGTACCTAGAAGGGATGAGAGAACCGTGAGCTAACAAGGGGAAACATAGGGGGTGCCTCTGTTTACCTCTCCGACGCTCAACATTAGTGGGATTGAGGTGAATAATATAGGGTTTAAGTGTTTAGGGGCCGAGACTTGAGAGAAACGAGCGAAAGGTGAGTTCGGCAGCGTTTCCTTTCTCAAATTTGGATTACCTTTGGAAGAGGGAGGGCCTCTTGTATTTATAGGCGACCAAAGGGGTCATTGGTGGGCCCTTTGGCCGAGTGAAGTAAATGGCCGAGGATAGCCCATGGCCGAGGATAGCCATTGGCCGAGGATAGCTCATGGCCGAGGATAGCCATTGGCCGAGGATGGCCCATGGCCGAGGATAGCATTTGGCCGAGGATAGCCATTGGCCGAGGATGGCCCATGGCCGAGGATAGCCTCTGGCCGAGGATAACATAGGGTGGCGTCACTGGTGGGCCCGTCAGTATGGGCTCGGCAGGGGATAATATAGACTGGCGCTATTGATGTGCCCCCTGGCCGAAGATAACATAGGCTGGCGTCACTGGTGTGTCCCTGGGCTGAGGACAACATGGGCTAGCGTCATTGGTGGGCCCCTTGGCCGAGGATAACATAAGCTCGGCCGAGGATGGCATAGGGCCGAGGATAGGCCTGTGAGGCTGAAGTCGCTCGTGAGGCCGAGGTCGAGCTCGCCAGGCCGAGGCCGAGCTCGCCAGGCCGAGGTCGAGCTGAGGCCGAGGTCGAGCTTGCCAGGCCGAGGTCGAGCTGAGGCCGAGGTCGAGCTGAGGCCGAGGTCGAGCTCGCCAGGCCGAGGTCGAGCTTAGGCCGAGGTCGAGCTCGTCAGGCCGAGGTCGAGCTGAGGCCGAGGTCGAGTTCGCCAGGCCGAGGTCGAGCTGAAGCCGAGGTCGAGCTCGTCAGGCCGAGGTCGATCTCGTCAGGCCGAGGTCGAGCTGAGGCCGAGGTCGAGCTCACCAGGCCGAGGTCGAGCTCGACAGGCCGAGGTCGAGCTGAGGCCGAGGTCGAGCTCGCCAGGCCGAGGTCGAGCTGAGGCCGAGGTCGAGCTCGTCAGGCCGAGGTCGAGCTGAGGCCGAGGCCGAGCTCACCAGGCCGAGGTCGAGCTGAGGCCGAGGTCGAGCTCGCCAGGCCGATGTCGAGCTGAGGCCGAGGCCGAGCTCGTCAGGCCGAGGTCGAGCTCGGTCTTGGGCCGAGGCCATTGGGCCGGCTTTTGGCCTAATCGGCCCAAGGGCCGATTAATGGCTAGGGCAAGTCTGATTGCCTTTTATTTTTCCCTTTGAATAGCTTCGATCGGGATCGGGCCGATAACACAACTTTTGTTTGTGTGCTATGAATCAAATCTAACAAATGTTGCTCATAATACTTGGTGGATTTACTCTAGTTCTACAATCCATGCTCAAATACCTACTAGGGGATGCAAAACCTACGGAAGCCAGTGGTAGATGAGCAATACATCCATTCAGGGAGCACAGTGAGCTCACATGTGGAGGCCATCGACTCTTGCAATTTGGTGTTGAGTAGTGGATTTATTTTGCATTTGGAAACCATTTATGGTCCTAGTTTTTCAAGGAATTTAATTTCAGTTTCAAGACTTGTGCCATTTTGTTTTAACTAACTTTTCGGATATTTGTTTTACATTATTAAATAAATCCGAAATTCTTGGTTATGGTATGTTGTCTGATGGTCTTTATTCAATTATATTGCAAAATGACGCCGCTTACAACTCCTTGAATGTTATTGCTAGGTTGAAGCGTTGTATTATGAATGAAAACTCTTCTCTATTATGACACCGAGATTGGGACGTATCTCCATTTTGAGAATTAAAAGGTTGGTGGATGAAAGAGTACTTAGTGCTCTTGATTTTACTGTCTTTGAGACTTGTGTGAATTGCATTAAGGAAAAACAAACCAACAAGTGTAAATATGGTGCAAAGAGAAGTACTGAGGTGTTAGAAATCATACATGCAGATATTTGATGTCCTGACATGGATTCAAGTAGTTCAAAATATTTTATCACATTCATAGATGATTTCTCACGATTTATGTATCTATATTTACTTCGGTCTAAAGACGAAGCTTTAGACGCCTTTAAAATTTTCAAGGCTGAAGTATAGAAAAAATGTGGTAAAAAAATCAAGATAGTGATATCAGATAAAGGTGGATAATTTTATGGTAGATACATTAAGAATGGACAAGCACTTGGGCCATTCGCGAAATTTTTTCAAGAACATGGGATCATTGCTCAATACACTATGCATGGTACTCCAGACCAAAATGGTGTATCAGAAAGAAGAAGCCGAACTTTAATGGATACACAAAACTTCCTTAATTCTTGTGGACTGAACCACTAAAGACAGCTATGTGTATATTGAACAGAGTTCCAACTAAGATTGTCTTAAAGACACCTTTTGAGTTATTCAAAGGTTGGAAACCCAGTTTGCGACATATACGCGTTTGGGGATGCCCGTCCGAAATAAGAATTTAGAATTCACAAGAAAAGAAACTACACCCTATGACTATTAGTGGGTATTTCATTGGATATGCTGAAAAGTCTTAGTTCTGTTGTCCATCGCACAGTACTAGGATTGTGGGATGTGAAAATGCTAAATTCCTCGAGAATGACTTAATTAGTAGGAGTGACCAACTGCGTAACTCAGTCTCTGCATTAGATCACAATGAAGTTCAACCTTCTAATTCAAGTGATAGACAGATTATCATACACACTCCTTAAGCTCAATCGTCTGTTAGACAACCAGCTATTGACATTATACAAGCTAATAATGTTGATCCTTTAGATCATGTTGCTAATCAAGATAATGTTGAACAACCAATCGAACAACCGATTGAACAACAAGATCCTTAAGAGAATAATGAAGCAACATTGAGAAGATCTACTAGAGTTAAAAGATCAGCAATCCCTAGTGATTATGAAATGTATCTGCAAGAAATGGACTGCAACGTTTTCACAAGCTATAAGTTCTAAAGAATGTAACTTATGGCAGAAAGCCATGATTGAGGAAATGAACTCTATGGAAAGTAATCAAGTCTGGGATCTCGTCGAGTTGCCTGATGGTGTAAAAGCCATTGGATGCATATGGGTCTTTAAAACAAAGAATGACTCACAAGGCAACATCGAGAGACATAAGGCATGACTTGTAGCCAATAGGTTTACTCAAAGAGAAGGAATCGATTACACAGATACATTTTCTCCCATATCAAAGAAAGATTCTATTCGCACGATTATGGCATTAGTAGCTCACTTTGACTTTGAACTACATCAAATGGATGTGAAAATGGCCTTCCTTAATGGAGATCTAGAGGAAGAAGTTTACATGAAACAACCTGAAGGATTCTCCTCTAGTAATGAAGAGCATTTAGTCTGCAAGCTTAATAAATCCATTTACGGTTTGAAACAAGCCTCCCGCCAATGGTATTTAAAGTTCCATGATGTTACCACTTCAATCAGTTTTGAAGAGAACGTCCCAAAAGGTTAGTGGGAATAAGATATGCTTCCTTATTTTATATGTGGATGATATTTTGCGTGTGACTAATGATAATTAAATGTTGTATGAGGTGAAACAATTTCTTTCAAAGAACTTTGATATGAAAGATATGAGTTAGGCATCTTATGTCATTGGCATTAAGATCCATAGAGAAAGATCACGAGGCCTTTTGGGTTTGTCTCAAGAGACCTATGTCAACAAAGTTCTAAAGAGAATTCAGATGAAATATTGTTCACCAAGTATAGCACCTATCGTGAAGGGCGACAAATTCAGCTTGGATCAATGTCCAAAGAATGACATTGAATGGGAACAAATGAAGGATATTCCATATGCATCCGCTATAGGAAGCATTATGTATGCTCAAATTTGTACCAGCCCTGATATTGTATATGTTGTTGGAGTATTGGGTAGATATCAGAGCAACCCAGGTTCTGACCACTGGAAAGCTGCAAAGAAGGTTATGAGATACCTTAAATGAACAAAGGACTAAATGTTTATATTCAGATAGACTGAGGAATTGGAGGTGGTTGGCTACTCTGACATTGACTTCGCTGGCTACATGGATTCAAGAAAATCCACTTCAGGATATGTTTTTATGCTGGCTGGCGGAGTCGTATCTTGGAGAAGCAGCAATCAAACATTGAGTGCTACTTCCACTATGGAATCGGAGTTCGTATCTTGTTTTGAAGCTACATCACACGGTGTTTGACTGAAGAGTTTCATATCTGGGCTTAGATTTGTTGACTCTATTTCTAGGCCGCTAAAGTTGTATTATGACAATTGAGCTACTGTTTTTATGGCTAATGTTGTCGCAGTTTGGGCTCTAGCGTGTCGGACTCGGTATCCCGAGTCTTCCCTTAGCTGTGGATGGTATTTGCCTCGTTCGTCGTTGGTCCTGCAGGAGAAAGAAACGATGAACTACAAAGGGGAAACAGAGGGGTTGCCTCTGTCTACCTCTCCGACGCTCAACATTAGTAGGGTTGAGGTAGATAGTAGAGGGTTTAGGTGCTTAGAGGCCGAGACTTGAGAGAAACGAGCGAAGTACGAGTTCGACAGCGTTTCAGAACTCAAATTCGGATTACCTGGACCAGGGGAGGGACCCCGGTATTTATAGGCGACCAAGGGACGTTTTGAGTGTCCCTTGGCCGAGTGAGGTTGAGTCGGCCATCGGCCGAGTGAGACTCGGCCGGCCGATGGCCGAGTGAAGTGCTGGCCGCCGAGGGAGGTTCACTCGGCCAATGGCCGAGTGAGCTGCTGGATGTTGGAATTGATCTAGGGTTTAAGTAAAAGGTTAAACTTTGGGAAGCGGCGGAATTTTAAAAAATTTCTTTTCAAGTAAAACAGTTTTTACTAACCTAGAAAAAGAAGCAAGTACATGTAATTAAAAACCAATATGAGCTAAAGAGTTTACTAACCTTTCTTGAAGCTTGAACTTTGAAGAAGCTTTTGGAAAGTTTGCGACGCTCGTCTCCCCTCGCAGCATGTCTCTCTTTCTTTCCTCGGCACCTCGAGCAACCACGAAAGTTTCTATCACTAAATCACTCGAAATAAAAGGAATCAGTGAGTGGGCACTTTTAAACACTACGACTTAAGAACAAGTCTTGAAGTCGCAGAGCTAAACACTAGGTCGAGTGAGGACCTAGGTGCCAAGACAAGAAAAAATCGAAAATAAACTAGAGAGAAAGAGAGAGGATTTTCGGCCAAAGTTCTAGAGAGAGAGTCTCTCAAATCTCTTAAACTTGGATGAATGAAATGTGAGGAAATGAGGCTCCTATTTATAGGAGAGGTCTCACCTTCAATAAGGTAGTTTCCTCTTCTATAGAATATCACATATTCATGAGCAATTTCCTCTTTTTCCCTTTGAGACACTCGGCCAACACAAGGCTTCTAGAAGCCTTGATTTGTTTCCTATTTTGTTCAAGGCCTTGCCTTGTCTCTCACTTGGCCGATTCCCACTTTCCTCTTGGAGGAAATTTGTTTCCTCTTTTTCTTTTGGCAAGCATCTGAATAGATTTATGCACAAAATAAACTCTCTTTCTCTTAGGTATTTGGGCGCCCATTATGTCTAGAAAAAGGCTTCTAGAATTTTCTTCACTTGTTCAAGACAACATAAGAAAAGGCCATTAAGAATTTTCAATAAAATTCTCATGAAATGAAATAAATTCACAAGGCCCAATAATCAAGTTATGGCCGAGTGACATTAAGTCATCAAATGAACTTGTCAAAATATTTATTGACATTCATTTCATCATATGTCTCAATAGACAAAAATACCCTTTTGACTATTTTCGTTCTTGTTTTGACTTAGCTTCCAGTTTAACTATTCCTATCGATGTGATTCGTGACAGTGACCTCATGGACCCAAATGAACAAAGCTTGAGCTAAACACTTGGACTCAAAAGTTCACAAACCTTTTCCAAGTTTAGCTTAATGCCAACTGACTCCACTAAAGAGCTGACACTGAAAATCTCTCGGTTCAAATGAATTTGTTTTCTACTCAAGAATTCGACCTAATTATAATGAGCGGATCCACTGAATATTATCTATGTTTACCCTTCATGAATGTCATCAGCTAGTCGGGATTTACTAAATTACCATTTTACCCTTCTAGCTGTTATTTCCTCAACTCCTTTGTCGCTTGTGAATAAGTTAGAAACAATGCATTGACGAGGAGCTAACAAGTCACATTGTTTCATCCAAAAGAGTCAGGACTCATTTTGGACACTGGCCAGTTCATTTATTCACACTCCAAGGAACAAAGCATGAGGTGACATACATTGCATTTCAGCAATCTTGTACATGAATTCCATATCTATGAGAACTTCACAAAGTTACTCATGACAGACTCACAACTTAGTACTTCACCAATAGGCCTTGTTCGGAATCACATAGTGAGTCTGAACTTTGACTTTCTCAAATGAAAATACTAAGGTGTGAAATGGCATGTCTCATTTCAGGATTAAGGTAAGCATGATGCAATTCATACATAGTGACTTCGAGACATAAGAGGTTAAATGATTCGTTCTTATATTGTCTCTAGAAGTGCACTGGTCAATTCAGTACCTTCGGAAGATACCTAGAAGAACTATAGAGTCCCCAACTCTCAATGCCTCATAACCAGACATCATAGATTCTTCTAACAATCATACTGAGGTCAATAGTCCTTTGACCCTAAGATTGCGAATATATCGTTTTAAGCAAACTACGAAGAGTTTGTTCATGCAAATCTACATTTGTCTCTTCGTAAGTTGTTAAGTTTGTTTATGGACTAAAAGACTAAGGTTTTATCATAAAGCTTCAAACAAAGAAAGAATGAATGAACGTTTCAACTTTATTAATGAATAGATATGCAATTACAAGCAAGAGTCTTCATGAGACTTTATTTCATCAAATGTACAAAATAAAGACTGCAACTCTTCTTGTGGGCACCATTGACAACAAACTCCCACTTGACTCAAAGAAGGTGTGTGTAGTCCTTCATGCCTAATCCCTCACGATGTTGGTCGAAGACCTTGTTCGCTAGGGCCTTGGTGAATGGATCTGCGAGGTTGTCCACCGTTGAGATCTTCTTCACTTCCACGTCTCCGCGCTGCACGATCTCTCGAATCAAATGGTATTTCCTCTGAATATGCTCAGAGCGCTTATGGCTTCTAGGTTCCTTTGAGTTAGCGACAACCCCACTATTATCACAATAAAGGGTCATGGGCTCGTCGACGTTTGGAACAACTTCCAAATACTTAAGGAACTTTCTAAGCCATACAGCCTCTTTGGATGCTTCACAAGCAGCCACATATTCTGCTTCCATTGTGGAGTCAGCAATGCAAGATTGCTTAATACTTCTCCACACAACAGCTCCACCATTAAGGATGAACACAGATCCCGAAGTGGATTTCCTGGAATCCTTATCCTCTTGAAAATCGGAGTCGGTATATCCCGTCATAGTCAGGTCAGTACCTGAGTATGTAAGCATCAAGTTCCTAGTTCTTCGAAGATACTTAAGAACATTCTTAACAGCAATCCAGTGCTCGGGTCCAGGGTTGGATTGGAAACGGCTAACTACGCCAACGGCGAAACATATATCAGGTCTAGTGCAAAGCATAGCATACATGAGGCTTCCTACGGCAGAGGCGTAAGGAATCTTCCTCATGTCTTCAATCTCTTGTGCAGTCTTGGGAGACTGGTCCTTAGAGAGTGAAACTCCATGCCTAAAGGGTGTTTGACCCCTCTTGCAGTCTTGCATCGAGAAGCGATCCATCACCTTATCAATATAAGATGCTTGAGAGAGCGACAGGGTCCGGTTTTTCCTATCTCGAAAGATTTGGATTCCCAGAATGTACGCGGCTTCTCCTAGATCCTTCATATAGAATTGCTTTGCTAGCCACACCTTAACCTCAGATAACTTACCCACGTCATTACCAATGAGAAGTATATCATCGACATATAGTACCAGAAACACAACTTTACCTTCGTGTATTAACTTGTAAACACAAGGCTCATCTATTGACTGTTCAAAGCCAAAGCTCTTTACAGTTTCATCGAATCTAATATTCCATGACTTAGATGCTTGCTTTAGTCCATAAATGGATTTAAGCAACTCACAAACCTTGGTCTCTTAACCTTTATCCACGAAACCGTCTGGTTGAGCCATGTAAATACGCTCGTCAAGATTGCCATTCAGAAAGGCTGTCTTGACATCCATTTGCCAGATCTCATAGTCGAGAGCTGCAGCTATGGATAGGAGTATGCGGATGGATTTAAGCATCGCGACTGGCGAGAAGGTTTCTTCATAGTCAATCCCTTCTTGTTGGGTATAACCCTTCGCCACAAGTCGTGCTTTGAACGTCTCGACGTTCCCATCAGGACCCCTTTTCTTCTTGTATATCCACTTACACCCTACGGGTTTAATCCCTTCAGGAAGGTCTACAAGTTTCCAGACATTGTTGACATACATCGAGTGCATTTAAACTTTCATGGCGTCAAGCCAAAGGTTTGATTCAGAACAAGCCATCGCTTGGCTATAGGAAACAGGGTCATCCATGTCGGAGACGGCTACAAGAGAGTCTCCATAAGACATGTACCTGTCAGGCTTTTGAGTAGCCCTCCCACTACGTCTAAGTACTACTTGACGAGATTCTGATGAGTTAGGTTGTGTTTCAGTTGGGGTAAGAACAGTTCTTACAAATGAGGTAGAAGCTGTTGGAATCGATCTAGGGTTTGAGAAAAAGTTTAACGCTTCGTTAAGCGGCGGAATTTTAAAAAATTTCTTTTTAAGTAAAACTAGTTTTTACTAACCTAGACAAGAGCATGTGCATGTAAATAAAAACTAATATGAGCTATTAAAGTTACTAACCTTTTTTATGCTTGAACGTTGATGAGCCTGTGGAAGGTTGGCAACGTTCGTCTCCCCTCGCAGCACGTCTCTCTTTTCTTTCCTCAGGAACTCGAGCAACCACGATAGTTTCTATCACTAAATCACTCGAAAAGAAGGAATCAGTGAGTGGGAACTTTTAAACACTACGACTTAAGAACAAGTCTTGAAGTCGCAGAGCTAAACGCTAGGTCGAGTAAGGACCTAGGTGCCAAGACAAGAAAAAAAATCGAAAATAAACTAGAGAGAGAGAGAAGAGGACTTCGGCCAAGTTCTAGAGAGAGAGTCTCTCAAATCTCTTAAACTTGGATGAATGAATTGTGAGGAAATGAGGCTCCTATTTATAGGAGAGGCTTTACCTTCAATAAGATAGTTTCCTCTTCTATAGAATATCACATATTCATGAGCAAATATTGCCTCTTTCCCACTTAAGTCACACGGCCAAGGCTGCCTTCTAGAAGGCTTGGATTTGTTTCCTTTTTTTGTTCCTTGCCTTGCCTTGACTCTACTTGGCCGAAATTCCTTGTGCATCTACATGCAAATTTGTTTCCTCTTTTTCTTTTGGCAAGTATCTAAATACATTTATGCACAAAATAAACTCTCTTTCCTTGGGTATTATGGGCGCCTATTCTCATCTAGAAGGAGCTTCTAGAAGCTTCTTCATTTGTTCATGACAACATGAGAAAAGCCCATTAAGAATTTTCAATAAAATTCTTATGAAACGAAATTAATTCACAAGGCCCAATAAATCTTATTTTGGCCGAGTGAAACTTGTCATCAAATGACCATGTCAAAAAATTTATTGACATTCATTTCATCCTATGTCTCAAAAGACAAAAATACCCTTTTGACTATTTTCGTTCTTATTTTGACTTAGCTTCCAGTTTAACTATTCCTATCGATGTGATTCGTGACAGTGACCTCATGGACCCAAATGAACAAAGCTTGAGCTAAACACTTGGACTCAAAAGTTCACAAACCTTTTCCAAGTTTAGCTTAATGCCAACTGAATCCACTAAAGAGCTGATACTGAAAATCTCTCGGTTCAAATGAATTTATTTTCTACTCAAGAATTAGACCTAATTATGATGAGCGGATCCACTGAATATTATCTATGTTTACCCTTCATGAATGTCATCAGCTAGTCGGGATTTACTAAATTACCATTTTACCCTTCTAGCTGTTATTTCCTCAACTCCTTTGTCGCTTGTGAATAAGTTAGAAACAATGTATTGACGAGGAGCTAACAAGTCACATTGTTTCATCCAAAAGAGTCAAGACTCAATTTGGACACTGGCCAGTTCATTTATTCACACTCCAAGGAACAAAGCATGAGGTGACATACATTGCATTTCAGCAATCTTGTACATGAATTCCATATCTATGAGAACTTCACAAAGTTACTCATGACAGACTCACAACTTAGTACTTCACCAATAGGCCTTGTTCGGAATCACATAGTGAGTCCGAACTTTGACTTTCTCAAATGAGAATACTAAGGTGTGAAATGGCATGTCTCATTTCAGGATTAAGGTAAGCATGATGCAATTCATACATAGTGACTTCGAGACATAAGAGGTTAAATGGTTTGTTCTTATCTTGTCTCTAGAAGTGCACTGGTCAATTCAGTACCTTCGGAAGATACCTAGAAGAACTATAGAGTTCCTAACTCTCAATGCCTCATAACCAGACATCATAGATTCTTCTAACAATCATACTGAGGTCAATAGTCCTTTGACCCTAAGATTGCGAATATATCGTTTTAAGCAAACTACGAAGAGTTTGTTCATGCAAATCTACATTTGTCTCTTCGTAAGTTGTTAAGTTTGTTTATGGACTAAAAGACTATGGTTTTATCATAAAGCTTCAGACAAGGAAGATTGAATGAACGTTTCAACTTTATTAATGAATGAATAGGCAATTACAAGCAAGAGTCTTCATGAGACTTTATTACATCAAATGTTCAAAATAAACACTACAACTCTTCTTGTGGGCACCATTGACAACAAACTCCCACTTGACTCAAAGAAGGTGTGTGTAGTCCTTCATGCCTAATCGCTCACGATGTTGGTCGAAGACCTTGTTCGCTAGGGCCTTGGTGAATGGATCTGCGAGGTTGTCCACCGTTGAGATCTTCTTCACTTCCACGTCTCCGCGCTGCACGATCTCTCGAATCAAATGGTATTTCCTCTCAATATGCTTAGAGCGCTTATGGCTTCTAGGTTCCTTTGAGTTAGCGACAGCCCCACTATTATCACAATAAAGGGTCATGGGCTCGTCGACGTTTGGAACAACTTCCAAATACTTAAGGAATTTCTTAAGCCATACAGCCTCTTTGGATGCTTCACAAGCAGCCACATATTCTGCCTCCATTGTGGAGTCAGCAATGCAAGATTGCTTAATACTCCTCCACACGACAGCTCCACCATTAAGGATGAACACAGATCCCGAAGTGGATTTCCTGGAATCCTTATCCGCTTGAAAATCGGAGTCGGTATATCCCGTCATAGTCAGGTCAGTACCTGAGTATGTAAGCATCAAGTTCCTAGTTCTTCGAAGATACTTAAGAACATGCTTAACAGCAATCCAGTGCTCGGGTCCAGGGTTCGATTGGAAACGACTAACTACGCCAACGGCGAAACAGATGTCAGGTCTAGTGCAAAGCATAGCATACATAAGGCTTCCTACGGCAGAGGCGTAAGGAATTTTCCTCATGTCTTCAATCTCTTGTGCAGTCTTGGGAGACTGGTCCTTAGAGAGTGAAAATCCATGCCTAAAGGGTGTTTGACCCCTCTTGCAGTCTTGCATCGAGAAGCGATCCATCACCTTATCAATATAAGATGCTTGAGAGAGCGACAGGGTCCGGTTTTTCCTATCTCGAAAGATTTGGATCCCCAGAATGTACGCGGCTTCTCCTAGATCCTTCATATCGAATTGCTTTGCTAGCCAGACCTTAACCTCAGATAACTTACCCACGTCATTACCAATGAGTAGTATATCATCGACATATAGTACCAGAAACACAACTTTGCCTTCGTGTATTAACTTGTAAACACAAGGCTCATCTATTGACTGTTCAAAGCCGAAGCTCTTTACAGTTTCATCGAATCTAATATTCCATGACCTAGATGCTTGCTTTAGTCCATAAATGGATTTAAGCAACTCACAAACCTTGGTCTCTTGACCTTTATCTACGAAACCGTCTGGTTGAGCCATGTAAATGCGCTCGTCAAGATTGCCATTCAGAAAGGCTGTCTTGACATCCATTTGCCAGATCTCATAGTCGAGAGCTGCAGCTATGGATAGGAGTATGCGGATGGATTTAAGCATCGCGACTGCTGAGAAGGTTTCTTCATAGTCAATCCCTTCTTGTTGGGTATAACCCTTTGCCACAAGTCGTGCTTTGAACGTCTCGACGTTCCCATCAGGACCCCTTTTCTTCTTGTATATCCACTTACACCTACGGGTTTAATCCCTGCAGGAAGGTCTACAAGTTTCCAGACTTTGTTGACATACATCGAGTGCATTTCAACTTTCATGGCGTCAAGCCAAAGGTTTGATTCAGAACAAGCCATTGCTTGGCTATAGGAAACAGGATCATCCATGTCGGAGACGGCTACAAGAGAGTCTCCATAAGACATGTACCTGTCAGGCTTTTGAACAGCCCTCCCACTACGTCTAAGTACTACTTGACGAGATTCTGATGAGTTAGGTTGTGTTTCAGTTGGGGTAAGAACAGTTCTTACAGATGAGGTAGAAGCTTCCTCACCCAACTTTTCTTCAAGCACAATTTTGCTTCTAGGTTTCGCATCCTTCATAAAGTCATCCTCAAGGAAACGAGCATTCGTGCTAACGAAAGTCTTATCGTCCTCGGGACTATAGAAAGTAAAACCTTTGGTTTCCTTCGGATATCCTACAAACAGGCACAATTCTGACCTACTAGCCAACTTGCTAGTCTTTTGCCTCAGCACGTGTGCAGGGCAACCCCAAATTCGGATGCGGCCAAGATTCACTTTACGGCCAGTCCATTGTTCATAAGGAGTACCAGGAACCGTTTTGGACGGAACTTGGTTCAGAATGTAGGCGGCAGTTTTGAGGGCATATCCCCAAAAGGAAAGCGGGAGTGATGAGTAACTCATCATTGATCTAACCATCTCCATAAGAGTTCGGTTTCTTCTCTCTGACACTCCGTTTTGTTGAGGTGTGCCAGGTGCGGTAAGCTGAGAAGCGATACCTTCTTCTTTAAGAAAGTCATCGAACTCTCCAGACATATACTCACCACCTCGATCAGATCGAAGGGTTTTGATCACTTTGCCAGTTTGCTTTTCCACTAAAGCCCTAAAGACCTTAAATACGTTAAAGGTCTCGGATTTGTGTTTAAGCAAATAGACAAACCCATATCTTGAGTAATCATCAGTGAAGGTAACGAAGTATTCGTATCCTCCACGTGCCTGTTGGTTGAGCGGACCACATACATCAGAATGTATTAGTTTCAGCAACTCAGTGGCTCTTCGACCCTTATCGGAGAAAGGTCGCTTAGTCATTTTTCCTTCTATACAGGATTCACAAGTAGGTAGTGAGCCTATTGCAGAGGCTTGGAGTGGACCATCCCTCACAAGTCTCTTAATCCTATCTAGACTGATATGACCAAGTCTTAAGTGCCAGAGGTATGTTGATTTTGTTAGATCGGAGGATTCAGAAAGTTTGATCCTCTTTGGCTCCCTAATTAGATCATTATCTATTTCGGTGTCTAAAAGAGAAGGTTGAGTGGGATAGATGTAGAAAAGAGCATTCTTCATACATGCATCAGTGACAAAAGAATTATCAGGAAACGAAATACGAATTCCATTCTTAATGAACTTTAAACAATAATCTTGCTCAAGAAGACGAGCAACGGATATTAAATTCTTACCAACGGTAGGAACAAAATAAACATTATTCAAGTTTATAGTACGGTCTTCAAAAGACAATGTCACGGATCCCACAGCCTTCACAGACACCAGGCTCCCATCACCCCATTTGACACAGAACTTGTTGGAATCGATCTAGGGTTTAAGAAAAAGATTAACGCTTCGTTAAGCGGCGGAAATTTAAAAATTTTCTTTTTAAGTAAAACTAGTTTTTACTAACCTAGACAAGAGCATATGCATGTAAATAAAAACTAATATGAGCTATAAAAGTTACTAACCTTTTTGATGCTTGAACGTTGATGAGCCTTTGGAAGGTTGGCAACGTTCGTCTCCCCTCGCAGCACGTCTCTCTTTTATTTCCTCGGGAACTCGAGCAACCACGATAGTTTCTATCACTAAATCACTCGAAAAGAAGGAATCAGTGAGTGGGCACTTTTAAACACTACGACTTAAGAACGAGTCTCAAAGTCGCAGAGCTAAAGACTAGGTCGAGTGAGGACCTAGGTGCCAAGACAAGAGAAAACCGAAAATAAACTAGAGAGAGAGAGAAGAGGACTTCGGCCAAGTTCTAGAGAGAGAGTCTCTCAAATCTCTTAAACTTGGATGAATGAAATGTGAGGAATGGGGCTCCTATTTATAGGAGAGGTCTCACCTTCAATAAGGTAGTTTCCTCTTCTATAGAATATCACATATTCATGAGCAAAATAACCCTTATTTCCCATTCCTCTTAGGCGCCCAAGGCAGCCTTCTAGAAGGCTAGGATTTGTTTCCTTTTTTGTTCCTTGGCTTGCCTATTGCTCTCTTGGCCGAAATTCCCCATGCTTGTGTGGGAAATTTGTTTCCTCTTTTTCTTTTGGCAAGTATCTAAATACATTTATGCACTAAATAAACTCTCTTTCCTTAGGGATGTTGGGCGCCCAACATGTCTCTAGAAGGAGCTTCTAGAAGCTTCTTCATTTATTCATGAGAACATGAAAAAGGCCCATTAAGAATTTTCAATGAAATTCTTATGAAATGAAATTAATTCACAAGGCCCAATGATCAAGTCATGGCCGAGTGAAACATGTCATAAAATGACCTTGTCAAAAAAAATTTATTGACATTCATTTCATCCTTTGTCTCAAAAGACAAAAATACCCTTTTAACTATTTTCGTTCTTGTTTTGGCTTAGCTTCCAGTTTAACTATTCCTATCGATGTGATTCGTGATAGTGACCTCATGGACCCAAATGAACAAAGCTTGAGCTAAACACTTGGACTCAAAAGTTCACAAACCTTTTCCAAGTTTAGCTTAATGCCAACTGACTCCACTAAAGAGCTGACACTGAAAATCTCTCGGTTCAAATGAATTTATTTTCTACTCAAGAATTCGACCTAATTATGATGAGCGGATCCACTGAATATTATCTATGTTTACCCTTCATGAATGTCATCAGCTAGTCGGGATTTACAAAATTACCATTTTACCCTTCTAGCTGTTATTTCCTCAACTCCTTTGTCGCTTGTGAATAAGTTAGAAACAATGTATTGACGAGGAGCTAACAAGTCACATTGTTTCATCCAAAAGAGTCAAGACTCAATTTGGACACTGGCCAGTTCATTTATTCACACTCCAAGGAACAAAGCATGAGGTGACATACATTGCATTTCAGCAATCTTGTACATGAATTCCATATCTATGAGAACTTCACAAAGTTACTCATGACAGACTCACAACTTAGTACTTCACCAATAGGCCTTGTTCGGAATCACATAGTGAGTCCGAACTTTGACTTTCTCAAATGAGAATACTAAGGTGTGAAATGGCATGTCTCATTTCAGGATTAAGGTAAGCATGATGCAATTCATACATAGTGACTTCGAGATATAAGAGGTTAAATGGTTTGTTCTTATCTTGTCTCTAGAAGTGCACTGGTCAATTCAGTACCTTCGGAAGATACCTAGAAGAACTATAGAGTTCCTAACTCTCAATGCCTCATAACCAGACATCATAGATTCCTCTAACAATCATACTGAGGTCAATAGTCCTTTGACCCTAAGATTGCGAATATATCGTTTTAAGCAAACTACGAAGAGTTTGTTCATGCAAATCTACATTTGTCTCTTCGTAAGTTGTTAAGTTTCTTTATGGACTAAAAGACTATGGTTTTATCATAAAGCTTCAGACAAGGAAGATTGAATGAACGTTTCAACTTTATTAATGAATGAATAGGCAATTACAAGCAAGAGTCTTCATGAGACTTTATTACATCAAATGTTCAAAATAAAGACTACAACTCTTCTTGTGGGCACCATTGACAACAGAACTCGCCTTCCTCTAAGCTTTTGGTTTTCTTGAAACCATTCAAGGAACAATAAATATGGTTAGTAACAGCGGAGTCAAGAATCCACGTTGATACATTATCAACTACTAAGCATGGTTCGGTAACTAGTACAATACTATGTTCCTTTGCTTTGAGATAGGCAGGACAGTTCTTTTTATCGGCCTTGTGAGGTCTCTTCCTAGTTCCAGAGGCGGAGGCTCTTTGCTCAGTAGCATATGCCTCTCCTTGATTCCTCTTTCTCTTAGTGAGACCTACAGCAGTGTGAAGTTCCTCCATGAGCTTTGTAACAGTGTACTCTAGCTTGTTAATGGAGTAGTTCATCTTGGAGGTATCAAGAGATGCGGGGAGAGTTTCTAAGATCACATCTATGACATTCTTCCCATCAATCTCAGATCCTAGGATTTCCATTTTATTTAGATAACTAATGATCAATATCATAAAGTCTTTAACAGGAGTCCTAGCCTTTATGTGACAGTTCATAAACCGTCGGACTGCTTGTAGCCTTGCTTGACGCCTTTGCCCTCCAAACATTTGTAGAGCATGTCAGCGGCAGTCTCGATGTCACGATGTTGCTCTTTCAGCACATTGTTCATAGATGCCAAGATATAGCACCTCACAATCTCATCGGGTCGAAGCCAGGCCGCTAAGGCGTCATCATCCTCTTGAGTTGAATCATCATTCGTCAGAGGAGGACACGGGGTGGTGAGTACCCATTTGTGCTTGTTAACGGTAGGTATTATGTCGAGGTTACGTTTCGAATCTACGTAGTTTTTCGTTTCGAGTTTGTTCGAGGAAAGGATGATTGAGGGATGTTTGCGAGACATATTGCCTATGTAAGTTGAAACAAGTTTATGATTAGTCTTTGGTTTAGGATTTAAGTTTCATTAAGACTTTTGTAAAACCCAAAGGTGTTATAAACCAAACGATAATTTACTCCCTCAAGAGAAGGCCGCAAAAAATCTCCATTTATAAGTAAATGACACATCATTAATGCTAAGCCAAGATGTCAATACATCTATTTTGACTAGCCACCTTGTAAATTGGTTTGATCACTCACATCCTTTCGCAGAGCCTTAAGGAAGGATACTAGGGATTGAGCCTATGTGTGCAACCAACCACTTAGTCCAAAAGATCAGCTTTGAAAAACAATCCCCCAAGGGGAGGCCTTGCCATCATTGCATCATTCTCGGACGTAGCTCATTGAGCAATGATCGAAGCAATAACGCCTTGGAGTACTCACATTTAAGTGAGGGTCGCAAGAGCGGCTCTTAGTCCCACGTTATTGCATCTTTCACTAGTGTTGGGGATCGCGGGTTACAAACAACGAATATAACCCTCCCACTTAGTTTTTGGAGTTGGTTCATCGACTCTTTTAAGTTCGGAAACAGATTTCCTAGTTAGAGAGCGACAGAGCGGACAACTAGACGAGAATCCTAGATCGACATGTTCAGAGCAGTATTAGTGCATAAAGGCACAAGGGACATACTCGATCTTTTCCTATTTTCTATTTCGGGAAAGTGCGTGAGGGAAGTGTGAACTTCAACTCACTCGAACATATAGATTTTGAACATATGTGATATAGATATAGTTTTGAAAACATTTTGAAAACTTATTTGATTTGGATGACAAAATATTTTCAAGTTTGAAAGTGAAAACGGTTTTTCAAAATTCAAACTAGTTTTGTAAAATTCAATTTCAATTAAACTTTCAAAAATAAAAACATTTTAATCTTACACATCATGTTTATAATCATATGAAAAACATTTTTGCTCAAGAAAGTTTTCTCATTAGAGTTCTATAACTCATGGTAGTGAGGTTTGAAAATCCGGATTTCTAAAAAACTGGAGTTTCAGACAGTCGCACACCTCGGAGTAAAATCGCCATAACTGGCGGCTCCGATGTCCTTTTGAGCCGAAACCGGTGGCATTGGACAGAGGACAGACAGAGCTTTAATTTGATTCAAGAATCATTAAATTTAGATTTCTGAGCAGAGAGTTATGCCGCTTTTAATGCGGGTTTACATTCCAGCTCGAAGAAAAAGAAATAAATTAAAGCTTTGTCCATTTAGGTGCGAAAAAGAATCGAGTGTAACGGAACGTTTTATGAAGTTGTTTAAAGCTTTTATTTGTGTTTTATTAGCAGGGTAATAACATAGAATAAAAGAAATAACAACATGCATAAAACGATTCAAGTAAATAAACGAAACTAGCAAGAAAATAAAACTAGTCACAAAATTTACTAGAAAAATCTCAAACATTTAAAACACGTTTTTCAATATAAAAAATTAAAAACTTTTAGAACTGATTCTAATGTGTTTTAACATCATCCCAAACTCATAGAAAATCAACATGGTTTTTAATTTAAAGGCATGCGCAACAAATTAAAAAAAAATCTAAGATTACAATTCTAACTTGTCACAAAATTAGTAAACTTTCGAAAACGATTTTCAAGCTCATAATTTAAAAACATGCACATGCATTCCCTTGACCATAGCTCTGATACCATTTGTTGGAATCGATCTAGGGTTTAAGAAAAAGATTAACGCTTCGTTAAGCGGCGGAAATTTAAAAATTTTCTTTTTAAGTAAAACTAGTTTTTACTAACCTAGACAAGAGCATATGCATGTAAATAAAAACTAATATGAGCTATAAAAGTTACTAACCTTTTTGATGCTTGAGCGTTGATGAGCCTTTGGAAGGTTGGCAACGTTCGTCTCCCCTCGCAGCACGTCTCTCTTTTATTTCCTCGGGAACTCGAGCAACCACGATAGTTTCTATCACTAAATCACTCGAAAAGAAGGAATCAGTGAGTGGGCACTTTTAAACACTACGACTTAAGAACGAGTCTCAAAGTCGCAGAGCTAAAGACTAGGTCGAGTGAGGACCTAGGTGCGAAGACAAGAGAAAACCGAAAATAAACTAGAGAGAGAGAGAAGAGGACTTCGGCCAAGTTCTAGAGAGAGAGTCTCTCAAATCTCTTAAACTTGGATGAATGAAATGTGAGGAATGGGGCTCCTATTTATAGGAGAGGTCTCACCTTCAATAAGGTAGTTTCCTCTTCTATAGAATATCACATATTCATGAGCAAAATAACCCTTATTTCCCATTCCTCCTAGGCGCCCAAGGCAGCCTTCTAGAAGGCTAGGATTTGTTTCCTTTTTTGTTCCTTGGCTTGCCTATTGCTCTCTTGGCCGAAATTCCCCATGCTTGTGTGGGAAATTTGTTTCCTCTTTTTCTTTTGGCAAGTATCTAAATACATTTATGCACAAAATAAACTCTCTTTCCTTAGGGATGTTGGGCGCCCAACATGTCTCTAGAAGGAGCTTCTAGAAGCTTCTTCATTTATTCATGAGAACATGAAAAAAGCCCATTAAGAATTTTCAATGAAATTCTTATGAAATGAAATTAATTCACAAGGCCCAATGATCAAGTCATGGCCGAGTGAAACATGTCATAAAATGACCTTGTCAAAAAAAATTTATTGACATTCATTTCATCCTTTGTCTCAAAAGACAAAAATACCCTTTTAACTATTTTCGTTCTTGTTTTGGCTTAGCTTCCAGTTTAACTATTCCTATCGATGTGATTCGTGACAGTGACCTCATGGACCCAAATGAACAAAGCTTTAGCTAAACACTTGGACTCAAAAGTTCACAAACCTTTTCCAAGTTTAGCTTAATGCCAACTGACTCCACTAAAGAGCTGACACTGAAAATCTCTCGGTTCAAATGAATTTATTTTCTACTCAAGAATTCGACCTAATTATGATGAGCGGATCCACTGAATATTATCTATGTTTACCCTTCATGAATGTCATCAGCTAGTCGGGATTTACAAAATTACCATTTTACCCTTCTAGCTGTTATTTCCTCAACTCCTTTGTCGCTTGTGAATAAGTTAGAAACAATGTATTGACGAGGAGCTAACAAGTCACATTGTTTCATCCAAAAGAGTCAAGACTCAATTTGGACACTGGCCAGTTCATTTATTCACACTCCAAGGAACAAAGCATGAGGTGACATACATTGCATTTCAGCAATCTTGTACATGAATTCCATATCTATGAGAACTTCACAAAGTTACTCATGACAGACTCACAACTTAGTACTTCACCAATAGGCCTTGTTCGGAATCACATAGTGAGTCCGAACTTTGACTTTCTCAAATGAGAATACTAAGGTGTGAAATGGCATGTCTCATTTCAGGATTAAGGTAAGCATGATGCAATTCATACATAGTGACTTCGAGATATAAGAGGTTAAATGGTTTGTTCTTATCTTGTCTCTAGAAGTGCACTGGTCAATTCAGTACCTTCGGAAGATACCTAGAAGAACTATAGAGTTCCTAACTCTCAATGCCTCATAACCAGACATCATAGATTCCTCTAACAATCATACTGAGGTCAATAGTCCTTTGACCCTAAGATTGCGAATATATCGTTTTAAGCAAACTACGAAGAGTTTGTTCATGCAAATCTACATTTGTCTCTTCGTAAGTTGTTAAGTTTCTTTATGGACTAAAAGACTATGGTTTTATCATAAAGCTTCAGACAAGGAAGATTGAATGAACGTTTCAACTTTATTAATGAATGAATAGGCAATTACAAGCAAGAGTCTTCATGAGACTTTATTACATCAAATGTTCAAAATAAAGACTACAACTCTTCTTGTGGGCACCATTGACAACAGAACTCGCCTTCCTCTAAGCTTTTGGTTTTCTTGAAACCATTCAAGGAACAATAAATATGGTTAGTAACAGCGGAGTCAAGAATCCACGTTGATACATTATCAACTACTAAGCATGGTTCGGTAACTAGTACAATACTATGTTCCTTTGCTTTGAGATAGGCAGGACAGTTCTTTTTATCGGCCTTGTGAGGTCTCTTCCTAGTTCCAGAGGCGGAGGCTCTTTGCTCAGTAGCATATGCCTCTCCTTGATTCCTCTTTCTCTTAGTGAGACCTACAGCAGTGTGAAGTTCCTCCATGAGCTTTGTAACAGTGTACTCTAGCTTGTTAATGGAGTAGTTCATCTTGGAGGTATCAAGAGATGCGGGGAGAGTTTCTAAGATCACATCTATGACATTCTTCCCATCAATCTCAGATCCTAGGATTTCCATTTTATTTAGATAACTAATGATCAATATCATAAAGTCTTTAACAGGAGTCCTAGCCTTTATGTGACAGTTCATAAACCGTCGGACTGCTTGTAGCCTTGCTTGACGCCTTTGCCCTCCAAACATTTGTAGAGCATGTCAGCGGCAGTCTCGATGTCACGATGTTGCTCTTTCAGCACATTGTTCATAGATGCCAAGATATAGCACCTCACAATCTCATCGGGTCGAAGCCAGGCCGCTAAGGCGTCATCATCCTCTTGAGTTGAATCATCATTCGTCAGAGGAGGACACGGGGTGGTGAGTACCCATTTGTGCTTGTTAACGGTAGGTATTATGTCGAGGTTACGTTTCGAATCTACGTAGTTTTTCGTTTCGAGTTTGTTCGAGGAAAGGATGATTGAGGGATGTTTGCGAGACATATTGCCTATGTAAGTTGAAACAAGTTTATGATTAGTCTTTGGTTTAGGATTTAAGTTTCATTAAGACTTTTGTAAAACCCAAAGGTGTTATAAACCAAACGATAATTTACTCCCTCAAGAGAAGGCCGCAAAAAATCTCCATTTATAAGTAAATGACACATCATTAATGCTAAGCCAAGATGTCAATACATCTATTTTGACTAGCCACCTTGTAAATTGGTTTGATCACTCACATCCTTTCGCAGAGCCTTAAGGAAGGATACTAGGGATTGAGCCTAAGTGTGCAACCAACCACTTAGTCCAAAAGATCAGCTTTGAAAAACAATCCCCCAAGGGGAGGCCTTGCCATCATTGCATCATTCTCGGACGTAGCTCATTGAGCAATGATCGAAGCAATAACGCCTTGGAGTACTCACATTTAAGTGAGGGTCGCAAGAGCGGCTCTTAGTCCCACGTTATTGCATCTTTCACTAGTGTTGGGGATCGCGGGTTACAAACAACGAATATAACCCTCCCACTTAGTTTTTGGAGTTGGTTCATCGACTCTTTTAAGTTCGGAAACAGATTTCCTAGTTAGAGAGCGACAGAGCGGACAACTAGAAGAGAATCCTAGATCGACATGTTCAGAGAAGTATTAGTGCATAAAGGCACAAGGGACATACTCGATCTTTTCCTATTTTCTATTTCGGAAAAGTGCGTGAGGGAAGTGTGAACTTCAACTCACTCGAACACTTGAAAGTTTGAGATTACACATCTTTTTATTTTTCGGTTTTGTCTACAAAGAGACCTCCCACTCAAAATTTCAAGAGCATATAGATTTTGAACATATGTGATATAGATATAGTTTTGAAAACATTTTGAAAACTTATTTGATTTGGATGACAAAATATTTTCAAGTTTGAAAGTGAAAACGGTTTTTCAAAATTCAAACTAGTTTTGTAAAATTCAATTTCAATTAAACTTTCAAAAATAAAAACATTTTAATCTTACACATCATGTTTATAATCATATGAAAAACATTTTTGCTCAAGAAAGTTTTCTCATTAGAGTTCTATAACTCATGGTAGTGAGGTTTGAAAATCCGGATTTCTAAAAAACTGGAGTTTCAGACAGCCGCACACCTCGGAGTAAAATCGTCATAACTGGCGGCTCCGATGTCCTTTTGAGCCGAAACCGGTGGCATTGGACAGAGGACAGACAGAGCTTTAATTTGATTCAAGAATCATTAAATTTTGATTTTTGAGCAGAGAGTTATGCCGCTTTTAATGCGGGTTTACATTCCAGCTCGAAGAAAAAGAAATAAATTAAAGCTTTGTCCTTTTAGGTGCGAAAAAGAATCGAGTGTAACGGAACGTTTTATGAAGTTGTTTAAAGCTTTTATTTGTGTTTTATTAGCAGGGTAATAACATAGAATAAAAGAAATAACAACATGCATAAAACGATTCAAGTAAATAAACGAAACTAGCAAGAAAATAAAACTAGTCACAAAATTTACTCGAAAAATCTCAAACATTTAAAACACGTTTTTCAATATAAAAAATTAAAAACTTTTAGAACTGATTCTAATTTTTTTTAACATCATCCCAAAATCATAGAAAATCAACATGGTTTTTAATTTAAAGGCATGAGCAATAAATTAAAAAAAAATCTAAGATTACAATTCTAACTTGTCACAAAATTAGTAAACTTTCGAAAACGATTTTCAAGCTCATAATTTAAAAATATGCACATGCATTCCTTTGACCATAGCTCTGATACCATTTGTTGGAATCGATCTAGGGTTTGAGAAAAAGTTTAACGCTTCGTTAAGCGGCGGAATTTTAAAAATTTTCTTTTTAAGTAAAACTAGTTTTTACTAACCTAGACAAGAGCATGTCCATGTAAATAAAAACTAATATGAGCTATTAAAGTTACTAACCTTTTTGATGCTTGAACGTTGATGAGCCTTTGGATGGTTGGCAACGTTCGTCTCCCCTCGCAGCACGTCTCTCTTTTCTTTCCTCGGGAACTCGAGCAACCACGATAGTTTCTATCACTAAATCACTCGAAAAGAAGGAATCAGTGAGTGGGCACTTTTAAACACTACGACTTAAGAACAAGTCTTGAAGTCGCAGAGCTAAACGCTAGGTCGAGTGAGGACCTAGGTGCCAAGACAAGAAAAAAAATCGAAAATAAACTAGAGAGAGAGAGAAGAGGACTTCGGCCAAGTTCTAGAGAGAGAGTCTCTCAAATCTCTTAAACTTGGATGAATGAATTGTGAGGAAATGAGGCTCCTATTTATAGGAGAGGCTTTACCTTCAATAAGGTAGTTTCCTCTTCTATAGAATATCACATATTCATGAGCAAATATTGCCTCTTTCCCACTTAAGTCACACGGCCAAGGCTGCCTTCTAGAAGGCTTGGATTTGTTTCCTTTTTTTGTTCCTTGCCTTGCCTTGACTCTACTTGGCCGAAATTCCTTGTGCATCTACATGCAAATTTGTTTCCTCTTTTTCTTTTGGCAAGTATCTAAATACATTTATGCACAAAATAAACTCTCTTTCCTTGGGTATTATGGGCGCCTATTCTCATCTAGAAGGAGCTTCTAGAAGCTTCTTCATTTGTTCATGACAACATGAGAAAAGCCCATTAAGAATTTTCAATAAAATTCTTATGAAACGAAATTAATTCACAAGGCCCAATAAATCTTATTTTGGCCGAGTGAAACTTGTCATCAAATGACCATGTCAAAAAATTTATTGACATTCATTTCATCCTATGTCTCAAAAGACAAAAATACCCTTTTGACTATTTTCGTTCTTGTTTTGACTTAGCTTCCAGTTTAACTATTCCTATCGATGTGATTCGTGACAGTGACCTCATGGACCCAAATGAACAAAGCTTGAGCTAAACACTTGGACTCAAAAGTTCACAAACCTTTTCCAAGTTTAGCTTAATGCCAATTGACTCCACTAAAGAGCTGACACTGAAAATCTCTCGGTTCAAATGAATTTATTTTCTACTCAAGAATTCGACCTAATTATGATGAGTGGATCCACTGAATATTATCTATGTTTACCCTTCATGAATGTCATCAGCTAGTCGGGATTTACTAAATTACCATTTTACCCTTCTAGCTGTTATTTCCTCAACTCCTTTGTCGCTTGTGAATAAGTTAGAAACAATGTATTGACGAGGAGCTAACAAGTCACATTGTTTCATCCAAAAGAGTCAAGACTCAATTTGGACACTGGCCAGTTCATTTATTCACACTCCAAGGAACAAAGCATGAGGTGACATACATTGCATTTCAGCAATCTTGTACATGAATTCCATATCTATGAGAACTTCACAAAGTTACTCATGACAGACTCACAACTTAGTACTTCACCAATAGGGCTTGTTCGGAATCACATAGTGAGATCGAACTTTGACTTTCTCAAATGAGAATACTAAGGTGTGAAATGGCATGTCTCATTTCAGGATTAAGGTAAGCATGATGCAATTCATACATAGTGACTTCGAGACATAAGAGGTTAAATGGTTTGTTCTTATTTTGTCTCTAGAAGTGCACTGGTCAATTCAGTACCTTCGGAAGATACCTAGAAGAACTATAGAGTTCCTAACTCTCAATGCCTCATAACTAGACATCATAGATTCTTCTAACAATCATACTGAGGTCAATAGTCCTTTGACCCTAAGATTGCGAATATATCGTTTTAAGCAAACTACGAAGAGTTTGTTCACGCAAATCTACATTTGTCTCTTCGTAAGTTGTTAAGTTTGTTTATGGACTAAAAGACTATGGTTTTATCATAAAGCTTCAGACAAGGAAGATTGAATGAACGTTTCAACTTTATTAATGAATGAATAGGCAATTACAAGCAAGAGTCTTCATGAGACTTTATTACATCAAATGTTCAAAATAAAGACTACAACTCTTCTTGTGGGCACCATTGACAACAGAAGCTTCCTCACCCAACTTTTCTTCAAGCACAATTTTGCTTCTAGGTTTTGCATCTTTCATAAAGTCCTCCTCGAGGAAACGAGCATCCGTGCTAACGAAAGTCTTATCGTCCTCGGGACTATAGAAAGTAAAACCTTTGGTTTCCTTCGGATATCCTACAAACAGGCACAATTCTGACCTACTAGCCAACTTGCTAGTCTTTTGCCTCAGCACGTGTGCAGGGCAACCCCAAATTCGGATGTGGCCAAGATTCACTT
The DNA here is from genome assembly GCF_054948205.1 of Urtica dioica subsp. dioica. Classification (NCBI taxonomy): domain Eukaryota; kingdom Viridiplantae; phylum Streptophyta; class Magnoliopsida; order Rosales; family Urticaceae; genus Urtica; species Urtica dioica. Next base: position 24,675,273 of record NC_142760.1, on the reverse strand, counting down.
TACGGCCAGTCCATCGTTCATAAGGAGTACCAGGAACCGTTTTAGACGGAACTTGGTTCAGAATGTAAGCGGCTGTTTCGAGGGCGTATCCCCAAAAGGAAAGCGGGAGTGATGAGTAACTCATCATTGATCTAACCATCTCCATAAGAGTTCGGTTTCTTCTCTCTGACACTCCGTTTTGTTGAGGTGTGCCAGGTGCGGTAAGCTGAGAAGCGATACCTTCTTCTTTAAGAAAGTCATCGAACTCTCGAGACATATACTCACCACCTCGATCAGATCGAAGGGTTTTGATCACTTTGCCAGTTTGCTTTTCCACTAAAGCCCTAAAGACCTTAAATACGTTAAAGGTCTCGGATTTGTGTTTAAGCAAATAGACAAACCCATATCTTGAGTAATCATCAGTGAAGGTAACGAAGTATTCGTATCCTCCACGTGCCTGTTGGTTGAGCGGACCACATACATCAAAATGTATTAGTTCCAGCAACTCAGTGGCTCTTCGACCCTTATCGGAGAAAGGTCGCTTACTCATTTTTCCTTCTATACAGGATTCACAAGTAGGTAGTGAACCTATTGCAGAGGCTTGGAGTGGACCATCCCTCACAAGTCTCTTAATCCTTTCTAGACTGATATGACCAAGTCTTAAGTGCCATAGGTATGTTGATTTTGTTAGATCGGAGGATTCAGAAAGTTTGATCCTCTTTGGCTCCCTAATTAGATCGTTATCTATTTCGGTGTCTAAATGAGAAGGTTGAGTGGGATAGATGTAGAAAAGAGCATTCTTCATACATGCATCAGTGACAAAAGAATTATCAGGAAACGAAATACGAATTCCATTCTTAATGAACTTTAAACAATAATCTTGCTCAATAAGTTCTTCCCAAAGGTAGGAACAAAATAAACATTATTCAAGTTTAAAGTGCGGTCTTCAAAAGACAACGTCACGGATCGCACAGCCTTCGCGGACACCAGGCTCCCATCACCCCATTTGAAACAGAACTCGCCTTTCTCTAAGCTTTTGGTTTTCTTGAAACCATTTAAGGAACAACAAATATGGTTAGTAGCAGCGGAGTCAAGAATCCACGTTGATACATTATCAGCTACTAAGCATGCTTCGATAACTAGTACAGTACTATGTTCCTTTGCTTTGAGATAGGCAGGACAGTTCTTTTTATCGGCCTTGTAAGGTCTCTTCACAGTTCCAGAGGCGGAGGCTTTTTGCTCAGTAGCATGTACCTCTCCTTGATTCCTCTTTCTCTTAGTGAGACTTACAGCAGTGTGAAGTTCCTCCATAAGCTTGGTAACAGTGTACTCTAGCTTGTTAATGGAGTAGTTCATCTTAGAGGTATCAAGAGATGCGGGGAGAGTTTCTAAGATCATATCTATGACATTCTTCCCATCATTCTCAGATCCTAGGATTTCCATCTTATTTAGAAAACTAATGATCAGTATCATAAAGTCTCTAACAGGAGTCCTAGCCTTCATATGACAGTTCATAAACTGTCGGACTGCTTGTTGCCTTGCTTGACGCCTTTGCCCTCCAAACATCTCAAGGAGATTGTAGAGCATGTCGGTGGCAGTCTCAATGTCATGATGTTGCTCTTTCAGCACATTGTTCATAGATGCCAAGATATAGCACCTCACAATCTCATCGGATCGAAGCCAGGCCGCTAAGGCGTCATTGTCCTCTTGAGTTGAATCATCATTCGTCAGAGGAGGACACAGGGTGGTGAGTACCCATTTGTGCTTGTTAATGGTAGGTATTATGTCGAGGTTACGTTTCGAATCTACGTAGTTTTCGTTTTCGAATTTGATCGAGGAAAGAAAGATAGAGAGATGGTTGAGAGACATATTGCCTATATAAGTTGAAACAAGTTTATGATTAGTCTTTGGTTTAGGATATAAGTTTTATTAAGACTTTTGTAAAATCCAAAGGAGTTATAAACCAAACGATAATTTACTCCCTCAAGAGAAGGCCGCAAAAAATCTCCATTTATAAGTAAATGACACATCATTAATGCTAAGCCAAGATGTCAATACATCTATTTTGACTAGCCACCTTTTAAATTGGTTTGATCACTCACATCCTTTCGCAGAGCCTCAAGGGAGGATTACTAGGGATTGAGCCGAAGTGTGTAATCAACCACTTAGTCCAAAAGATCAACTTTGAAAAACAATCCCCCAAGGGGAGGCCTTGTCATCATTGCATCACTCTCGGACGTAGCTCATTGAGCAATGATCGAAGCAATAACGCCTTGGAGTACTCACATTTAAGTGAGGGTCGCAAGAGCGGCTCTTAGTCCCACGTTATTGCATCTTTCACTAGTGTTGGGGATCGCGGGTTACAAACAACGAATATAACCCTCCCACTTAGTTTTTGGAGATGGTTCATCGACTCTTATAAGTTCGGAAACAAATTTCCTAGTTAGAGAGCGACAGAGCGGACAACTAGAAGAGAATCCTAGATCGACATGTTCAGAGCAGTATTAGTGCATAAAGGCACAAGGTACATACTCGATCTTTTCCTATTTTCTATTTCGGGAAAGTGCATGAGGGAAGTGTGAACTTCAACTCACTCGAACACTTGAAAGTTTGAGATTACACTGTTGTCGCACGAAAATGAACAACTATTTAAAACCTCGGGCGGTTCGATCCAAGGCCGGACCAAGTGATCGCACCCGGGCCAAGAGTGTGAACTCGATAGTCTCGAGCGTATCAGGACTTCGGAGATCGCGAATGCGAGAGAGAATGTGTGTTTTCTCTCTTTTGGAGACGTGGGAGACTCTAAGTCAAGAGTTCCTTGTTGTGGCGGAGATTCCGGACGCGTAGGCGATTCCTAGTTGGAAATGCCGGACGCGTCTAGGGGGCTAGACGCGTAGGCGATTTTCAGTAGAAAACCGTTAGAGCACTCGTGGGCTCAAGATTAATCGCTCGATCAAGAGAGGCGGCACTCGGGAGTCCCCGGAAAGCGCTTCAGAATCTCCGAGAGCGAGAAATCGTGGAGAATCCGCTTCAGGCCAAGGATGGCATCTAGAGAAGCGGAGAGAAGTCTCAAGTTCCTTGAGAATGAATGGGATGGCTTTCCCCTCAATGGGAGGGGGTATTTATAGGTGTTTGGGGGCCTTAGGAGGCTCCTTTTTCGTCCATGTGGGACTAGGAACGCGCGTGGCATTAATTGGAGGCGCACGGCGCGCGCGGCGCACAAAGAGCGGCGCACAACGCGCGGCGCAGGGGGCGCGGCGCGCGGGTCATCTGGCGCGGCGCGCGGGTCTTTGGACGCGGCGCAGGATGCGCGGCGCATGGAGCGCGCGGCGCGGGCGCGTCTTGGCGCGGCGCGCGGTCTGCCTGACGCGGCGCGCGGCTTGTCTGGCGCGGCGCGCAGGCTGCTGTGCTTGGTTGGCCGGCGCGGCTGCGCGCGCGGCGCACGGCCCGTTTCGTCGAGCTCTTGCGAGCCTTTGAACACCATTCTTGCCACATGAAATATGAAGGTTTCCATTTGACGAGAGTGACTCGACTCGAGGAGGAAAGCTCGACTCGAGGAGACTGACTCAAGGCTCAACCCAAGGAGCGAAGCTCAACTCGGGGAGCCGACTCAAGTCTCAACTCGAGGGGCTAGGCTCGACTCAAAGAGTCAAGAGTTTGGGCGACGGCTTGAAGACTTGCCGCTCTTCAGGACCTCCGGCCTGACCATCGGCCCTTTGAGCGACGTGCCTTCTTGGCGTCTCGGGTTTTCCGAAAACGACCGACAACATTAGCCCCCCAAGTTCATTGCTCGGGAGGCCCCGGGCGGTGAACTTTTAGTTGTTTTCGCCGGGTGTTTGAGGAAAATATGCTTCCCAGGGCTTCAGTGTTGCGAAGCCTTTGTGATTATAAAGAATACTCTCACAATTGTAAGTGCTCTTTCTCGCTTTTCCGTCTTTGTCGACACGAGTGTGTGATCGACACGTGGAGGAGGATCCAAGCGGATAGGAGACGTAGCTCGACGTGGGCGAGGCAAACGCGTTGGCGTCCGTCGCTCTAGCCCCGGAGCAATGGGGATATGCGTGCACAAGTAGGGCGTGCATTTATGTAGAGGCGTGCCGGCGTGTCGCGGCTTATTGATCTTTGGGCGAGGTCATGCCCAAGTCTATCTTCGATGGCGTTTTGTTTGATGATATCATCAACCCGGAGTCCATGGGACTCGACGGTGACTAGCAGGGTGACGATTGTGTAATCGTGACCTATTAGGGGAAGATCATGGCTTCCGTCTCGGCCAGCTTGGAAGGCGACTGCACTTTTGCATTTTGCAAAGGCGTGCTCATTCCGAGGTCTCGAAGACGGAGGTTTATGCTGCGGGCTGATGCTTCGAGAAGACGGAGCGGCACCTGGCGGAAGGCTCTGCCGCACCGGAGGGCTTCGACTGCTCGGGGATAAACGCAAAAAGTTTGACCACGCATCAAGCATAAGTCGGCCTCACGGGGCATCCGCCATTCCCGCCTTGGTGACGCTTCTTTGTCTGCGTTCGGAAGATCGGCCCTTATTCCCCAGGCGCGAGCGCGGGTCTCTACCTTGGCTGACCTGTTCTTCAGGTCGCTCCAGGCGTTTGTTCGAGGAGTGGGACTCGACTCGAGGAGACTGACTCGAGGCTCGATTCGAGGAGCGAAGCTCGACTCGAGGAGACTGACTCAAGGCTCGACTCGAGGAGCGAAGCTCGACTTGAGGAGACTGAATCAAGTCTCAACTCAAGGAGCGAAGCTCAACTCGGGGAGCCGACTCGAGTCTCAACTCGAGGGGCTAGGCTCGACTCGGGGAGCCGACTCAAGTCTCAACTCGAGGGGCTAGACTCGACTCAAGGAGACTGGCTGGACATTAAGGAATATGACTCTACTCGAGGAGCGATGCTCGACTCGAGGTGTATGACTCAATTCGAGGAGCAAGACTCAACTCGGGGAGAATGACTTGATGAGAGGGGTGATGCTCGACTCGAGGGGGATGACTCGAGGAGAGTGACTCGACTCCAGGAGCATGGCTCGACTCGAGGAGGGCGTGACTCGACTTGAGGAGGATGTCCTGACTCGAGGAGCAAGGCTCGATTCAAGGAGAGCGGCTCGACTTTAAGGAGCGATGCTCGACTCAAGGAGAATGGCTCAACTCAAGGAGCGAAGCTCGACTCGAGGAGGATGACTCGTCTCGAGGAGCAGAGCTCGACTCGAGGAGAATGGCTCAACTCGAGGAGCGAAGCTCGACTCGAGGAGGATGACTCGTCTCGAGGAGCAGAGCTCGACTCGAGGAGAATGGCTCAACTCGAGGAGCGAAGTTCGACTCGAGGAGAATGGTTCGATTTGAGGAGCAAGGCTCGATTCGAGGAGAGTGACTCGACTCGGGGAGCGAGGCTCGACTCAAGGGGAATGACTCGACTCGAGGAGCGAAGCTTGACTCGAGGAGAATGACTCGACTCGAGGAGCGAAGTTCGACTCGAGGAGCGAAGTTCGACTCGAGGAGAATGGTGTGATTTGAGGAGCAAGGCTCGACTCGAGGAGAATGACTCAACTCAAGGAGCGAGGCTCGACTCAAAGGGAATTACTTGACTCGGGGAGCGAAGCTCGACTCGAGGAGAGTGACTTGACTCGAGGAGCATGACTCGACTCGAGGAAGGCTGAGCGAGGTTCTTGCTCAGAGGCGGGGCTCGCGAGTTTTTGCGAGCAGCTTCAATTAACTCGCATGGAACGGGGATTCTCCCACGGTGATCGTGTTTAGTTGGCGATGGCGAAGATGGCATGAACTGCGCCTCGTACGGCGGTTCAGGTGCGTTGCGATTTAGTCATCATATGCAACACCTCGTGGCGACTCAGAGCGCGTTGCGAGAGACGGTTTTGTGCGTCGTTTAGGTGTCTTAGGCTGCGCAATGTAAGCGTCTTAAGTGCGCCATGTAGGCGTCTTAGGTTGCGCCATGTAGGCGTCTTACGTGCGCCATGTAGGCGTCTTAAGTGCGCCATGTAGGCGTCTTAGGTTGCGCCATGTAGGCGTCTTACGGGCTGCGCCTTTACGCGTCTTACGTGCGCCATGTAGGCGTCCTAGGTTGCGCCATGTAGGCGTCTTAGGTTGCGCCATGTAGGCGTCTTACAGGCTGCGCCTTTACGCGTCTTACGTGCGCCATGTAGGCGTCTTAGGTTGTGCCATGTAGGCGTCTTACGGGCTGCGCCTTTACGCGTCTTACGTGTGCCATGTAGGCATCTTTGGTGCGTCGCGAGGGACAGCTTTAGCCTGCATCTCGGGGATGTCTCTTGGGCGCGCCGCGGAGGCGTCTTTAGCCTGCATCTCGGGGATGTCTCTTGGGCGCGCCGCTGGGGCGTCTTTAGCCTGCATCTCGGGGATGTCTCTTGGGCGCGCCACGGGGGCGTCTTTAGCCTGCATCGCGGGGATGTCTCTTGGGCGCGCCGCGGGGGCGTCTTTAGCCTGCATCTCGGGGATGTCTCTTGGGCGCGCCGCGGGGGCGTCTTTAGCCTTCATCTCGGGGATGTCTCTTGGGCGCGCCGCGGGGGTGTCTTTAGCCTGCATCTCGGGGATGGCTTATGGCGCGCCGCGAAGGCGTCTTTAGCCTGCATCTCGGGGATGTCTCTTGGGCGCGCCGCGGGGGCGTCTTTAGCCTGCATCTCGGGGATGTCTCTTGGGCGCGCCGCGGGGGCGTCTTTAGCCTGCATCTCGGGGATGTCTCTTGGGCGCGCCGCGGGGGCGTCTTTAGCCTGCATCTCTGGGATGGCTTATGGCGCGCCGCGGAGACGTCTTAGCCTGCATCTCGGGGATGGCTTACGGCGCGCCGCGGAGGCGTCTTTAGCCTGCATCCCGGGGAGGGCTTATGGCGCGCCACAGAGGCGTCTTACGTGCACGCTTGTTCCCGTTTTGTGTTCGGGTGTTTTGCTTTGATGGAGCGTGCTTTCTTTTTGTGGAGCGTACTTTCTAGAGAATTTTGAGCGTACTTACCATTGCCTATGGCACTAGCCCCCCGAGTTTTGGGTTTACAAGTGTAATCCTGATGATTAAAAATCTTTGATAAAGTGGATTTTAAAAGAAAAACATCGAACTTTATTAATATTGCAAAAAATTTAAAATCCTAAAACGTTGGCTCGTAGGCCTTATTGAATGTTTAGAAAGCAAAGAAATAAAATGGGGGGAGCGCTGGCTAATGGTAGTACTCTCTTCAAGTGTTCCGCATTCCACAGGCGATAGATCGGTGTCTCGTCCATGTATGACCTGGTAGACTCTGTGGGGTCCCTGATGAAGACGCCGTTATCTTGCACTTGGGTGTCATGCAGGTGTCTTCATGGACTTCGCGGAGGACCTTGGTCGACTCGACGCTATCTCTGAGCTGGGAGATTGTGTTAACCGTCTTTCTAGCAGTTTTTCCATCGATTCCCTGGATGTAGCATATTCTGGCTTGGGATTGATCTCCAGCCATGATGCCGATTCCATCCTTGGTAGGGAACTTCACCAGTAGGTGGTATGTTGAAGTGATTGCCCTTAGCCGGTTCAACGTGGGTCGCCCAACGATTACGTTGTAGGGGGACTCTTGGTCGACCACAAGGAATGGGACCATGTGAACGACTTCAATGCCTCCGGGAGTTCCGAAGGTGGCCGGTAGATCGATGATGCCTTCGGTCATGACTCTCTCCCCAGTGAACCCGAATAGAGGCGTTTGGGTCGGAGTTGGGCGTAGCCCCCCGAGCTTCATGCGCTCTAGGGTGGATTTGAAGATTATGTCGGCAGCACTGCCGTTGTCGATGAGAACTCTTTTCACCAAGTTATTAGCTACTTGGGCTTTGAGCACAATTGCGTCATTGTGCGGATGCACAACTCGCTTGGCCTCTTTGATGGTGAAATGCATCGTCTCGTGAGGCACGGACGGAGGTTCTTCATATGTGAGGTTGACGTGCATAGCAGCGTCTTCTTGAGCCACGGCCCTTAGGAATTTTTTCCGTTGTGGGGCCGAATCTCCATCTTGTGGACCTCCCAATATGGTGGTTACAACGTGGAGTTGTGGATTGGCATTGGCAGTAGCCGTGGTTCTGTCAGCAGAAGCGGCTGTTCCTCCTCCCCTGCCTGACTGTGGTCTGTTCGAGGTGGGGCCCGCAGCGCTAATCATGCGTAACACAAATTCTTTTAGCTCACCCCGTTGGATCAATGCCTCGATCTGCCTTTTAAGATTATAGCATTCAGAGGTCAAATGACCGTATTCCTGATGGAACTCGCAATATTTAGATCTATCGCGAGTCGCGGGATCTTTGTTCATTGGAGCCGGGGGAGTGAACTTGTCACGCGCTAAAGCTAGGATTTGCTCCGGCGTTGTGTTCAACGGTGTGAACGACGAGTAGCCCTTAAAGTCTTCCGCAAGTCGCGGCTTCTGGGGCATCGGAGGTCGTCTATTAAAAGTCTGACCTCCTCTGTTTCGCCTTTTACGGGAGTTTCCTTGCTCGTTGCTAGGCTCGTCTCGGTGGTGAGGGCTTTGATCATTGCCCTTGCGACCATCGAGGTAATCTTCGACTCCCATGAAGGTCTTGGCTCGAGTCATTAACTCGGCCATGGTAGAAGGGACACGGCCGACGATGGACTTAAGGAAGTCACTTGTGCGTAAGCCTTCAGTGATGGCAGTGATTGCGTCTTTGTCGTCAAAGAGGTCGACCTTATTCGATTCTTCAGTGAATCGGGCGAGGTATCGTCTAAGAGACTCGCCATCCACTTGCCTGATTGACCACAGGTACATCTTGGTCTTCTTTTGGACCATAGACGTAGCGAACCGTGCTAGGAACATGTCCTTCAGGTCTTTGAACGAGCGGATGCTTCCCGGCCTTAAGTTTTTGAACCACTCGAAGCCGGGTCCGGCGAGGGTAAGACTAAAAGCTTGGCACATAGCGCCGGGAGTGACACCCTGCATCGTCATCCAGGTTTCATAGTGCTGGATGTGGTAAGCAGGATCTGCTTTCCATTGTATGGAGTGAGGTTCGGGAGTTTGAAATTTCCCGTACATACCTCGGCCAATATCTGAGCCGTGAAGGGCGAGGACTTCTCCTCAACGACCCCATAGGCACTTCCGCCTATTCCGTGTTCTCGGAGATCTCGTACTTCATTTCGAAGATTGTGGATCATTGTGATCACATCGAGACCGGTAGTCGGAGTAACTCCCTGTTCGGGAGGAGTCACCGGTCGTCTTTCATTTGACCCTTGACCCGTGCGACGGTTCCCGTTAGTTGGGGCTGCTACGGGGACGTTTGGCCGAGAGCTTAGTCGCTCTCTTAGGTCATCGCCACGCTCGATGTGCTGAGCAGTGAGATGGTCCCTAAGATCAGGGCTGGACATACGGAGACGCGGGCTTCGTCTGCGACGGCGCGCTCTCCGCGTGCCCTGACTCTCCGTAACATTCTCCCTTTAACCTAGTCGGTCGAAGGCCGAGCGTCGGGAGTTTCCCTCTTGAGAAGCAGCCGGTGCGTCGCCTTTCCGGGGTAGGGGATTCGAAGGACCGGCTTCAAACACGGCGGGGGGTTCCCCGTCCTTCGTGAGAGAAGTCTCGATACCCTCCGAATCGCCAGTACCCTCATAATTAGGGTCGCGGTCACGGCTTTCCTCGTTGAGGTTCTGAGGATCCCTGTTGAGGGTTATTGTGTCATGCGCGGGTCGGATACTCTCCTCCAGCTCCATGATGCGGTTGTCCCTGCTATCAGGAGATGGAGATGGTGAGCGGGTCGAGCTCTCTTCGTGGAGCGACTCTTCGTCACCATGAGCTCGGGAGCGCAAGAAGTATTTCTTGGTCCCAGTGACGTTTTCGGGGTTGTTCACGCCCTCAGAACGTACAGGTGCTTGGTTACTCATCGTTTCTCAAGTTCGAGAAGGTTGAGTTCGCAGAAGAAAAGAAGAAGATGAACAGAAGGGATTTCGGGCTGAATAGGTCGGGAAGTCCCCTCCTTCTAGCGCCAAAATGTTGTCGCACGAAAATGAACAACTATTTAAAACCTCGGGCGGTTCGATCCAAGGCCGGACCAAGTGATCGCACCCGGGCCAAGAGTGTGAACTCGATAGTCTCGAGCTAGGGTTCTCTCCGATCAACCCGCCTCTCGGGAGAGGTAGGGGGTGAGGAGGATGGGTGACCGTGCCTTGGTTGTCGGCTGCCTACGTACCCGTGCGTGGGATCAGGTCAGAACGTAGTTCAAGCGTGTAGGACGCTGTGTGAGGCGCGGAGCCTTGGTGGAGAAGCGTGCTCGACGAAGGAGACGGGGCTCGAGGAGTCCTCGGCGGCGTCTCAGGACTTCGGAGATCGCGTATGCGAGAGAGAATGTGTGTTTTCTCTCTTTTGGAGACGTGGGAGACTCTAAGTCAAGAGTTCCTTGTTGTGGCGGAGATTCCGGACGCGTAGGCGATTCCTAGTTGGAAATGCCGGACGCGTCTAGGGGGCTAGACGCGTAGGCGATTTTCAGTAGAAAACCGTTAGAGCACTCGTGGGCTCAAGATTAATCGCTCGATCAAGAGAGGCGGCACTCGGGAGTCCCCGAAAAGCGCTTCAGAATCTCCGAGAGCGAGAAATCGTGGAGAATCCGCTTCAGGCCAAGGATGGCATCTAGAGAAGCGGAGAGAAGTCTCAAGTTCCTTGAGAATGAATGGGATGGCTTTCCCCTCAATGGGAGGGGGTATTTATAGGTGTTTGGGGGCCTTAGGAGGCTCCTTTTTCGTCCATGTGGGACTAGGAACGCGCGTGGCATTAATTGGAGGCGCACGGCGCGCGCGGCGCACAAAGAGCGGCGCACAACGCGCGGCGCAGGGGGCGCGGCGCGCGGGTCTTTGGACGCGGCGCAGGATGCGCGGCGCATGGAGCGCGCGGCGCGGGCGCGTCTTGGCGCGGCGCGCGGTCTGCCTGACGCGGCGCGCGGCCTGTCTGGCGCGGCGCGCAGGCTGCTGTGCTTGGTTGGCCGGCGCGGCTGCGCGCGCGGCGCACGGCCCGTTTCGTCGGGCTCTTGCGAGCCTTTGAACACCATTCTTGCCACATGAAATATGAAGGTTTCCATTTGACGAGAGTGACTCAACTCGAGGAGCAAAGCTCGACTCGAGGAGACTGACTCAAGGCTCAACCCAAGGAGCGAAGCTCAACTCGGGGAGCCGACTCAAGTCTCAACTCGAGGGGCTAGGCTCGACTCAAAGAGTCAAGAGTTTGGGCGAAGGCTTGAAGACTTGCCGCTCTTCAGGACCTCCGGCCTGACCATCGGCCCTTTGAGCGACGTGCCTTCTTGGCGTCTCTGGTTTTCCGAAAACGACCGACAACATACACATCTTTTTATTTTTCGGCTTGTCTACAAAGAGACCTCCCACTCAAATTTTCAAGAGCATATAGATTTTGAACATATGTGATATAGATATAGTTTTGAAAACATTTTGAAAATTTATTTGATTTGGATGACAAAATATTTTCAAGTTTGAAAGTGAAAACGATTTTTCAAAATTCAAACTAGTTTTGTAAAAACTCAATTTTCAATTAAACTTTCAAAAGTCAAAATATTTTAATCTTACACATCATGTTTATAATCATATGAAAAACATTTTTGCTCAAGAAAATTTTCTCATTAGAGTTCTATAACTCATGGTAGTGGGGTTTGAAAATCCAGATTTCTGAAAAACTGGAGTTTCAGACAGCCGCGCACCTCGGAGTAAAATCGCCATATCTGGGGGCTCCGATGTCCTTTTGAGCCGAAACCGATGGCATTGGATACAGGACAGACAGAGCTTTAATTTGATGCAAGAATCATTAACTTTCGATTTCTGAGCAGAGAGTTATGCACTTTTAATGCGGGTTTACTCCAGCTCGAAGAAAAAGAAATAAATTAAAGCTTGGTCCTATTTAGGTGCGAAAAAGAATCAAGTGTAACGGAACGTTTTAAGATGTTGTTTAAAGCTTTTATTTGTGTTTTATTAGCAGGGTAATAACATAGAATAAAAGAAAAAACAACAAGCATAAAACGAATACGGTAAATAAAAGAAACTAGAAAGACAAAGTAACTAGTCACAAAATTTACCGAAATTTCTCAAACCTTTAAAACACGTTTTTCAATATAAAAAATTAAAAACTTTTAGAACTGATTCTAATGTGTTTTAAAAACATCCCAAACTCATAGAAAATCAACATGCTTTTTAATTTAAAGACATGAGCAATAAATTAAAAAAAATCTAAGATAACAATTCTAACTTGTCACAAAATTAGTAAACTTTCAAAAACGATTTTCAAGCTCATAATTTTAAAAACATGTACATGCATATCTTTGACCATAGCTCTGATACCATTTGTTGGAATCGATCTAGGGTTTGAGAAAATAATTAACGCTTCGGTAAGCGGCGGAATTTTAAAAATTTTCTTTTACAAGTAAAACAGTTTTTACTAACCTAGACAAGTGCAAGCACATGTAATTAAAAACCAATATGAGCTAGAAGTTTACTAACCTTTCTTGAAGCTTGAACTTTGAAGAAGCTTGTGGAAAGTTTGCAATGCTCGTCTCCCCTCGCAGCACGTCTCTCTTTCTTTCCTCGGCACCTCGAGCAACCACGAAAGTTTCTATCACTAAATCACTCGAAAAGAAGGAATCAGTGAGTGGGCACTTTTAAACACTACGACTTAAGAACGAGTCTCGAAGTCGCAGAGCTAAACGCTAGGTCGAGTGAGGACCTAGGTGCCAAAACAAGAAAAACCGAAAATAAAATAGAAAGAGAGAGAGAGAGGATTTCGGCCACCACAAGGTCTAGAGAGAGAAGCTCTCAATCTCTAACTTAGATGGAATGAGAAAATAATGAGAATGAGGGCCCTCTTTATAGGAGAAGGGTTAGCCTTAGAAATGGGAGTTTCCTCTTTTTTCCAAGCATTCATGAGCAATCTCTTATTGCCCTTTTCTCCATATGCGCCCAACATCTCATTCCCTTTAAGGGATTTGTTTCCTAATTTGTTTCCTCTTCTTTGCTTGTGTTGGCCGAATTTCCTTATGGCAAGCATAGGAAATTTGTTTGCTCTTTTTCTTTTGGCAAGTATCTTGATACATTTATGCACAAAATATTCTCTTTCTCTTGGGTATTTTGGGCGCCCATCTCTCATCTAGAATGAGCTTCTAGAAGCTTCTTTATTTGTTCATGACAACATGAGAAAAGCCCATTAAGAATTTTCAATAAAATTCTTTTTACTAACCTAGACAAGTGCAAGCACATGTAATTAAAAACCAATATGAGCTAGAAGTTTACTAACCTTTCTTGAAGCTTGAACTTTGAAGAAGCTTGTGGAAAGTTTGCAACGCTCGTCTCCCCTCGCAGCACGTCTCTCTTTCTTTCCTCGGCACCTCGAGCAACCATGAAAGTTTCTATCACTAAATCACTCGAAAAGAAGGAATCAGTGAGTGGGCACTTTTAAACACTACGACTTAAGAACGAGTCTCGAAGTCGCAGAGCTAAACACTAGGTCGAGTGAGGACCTAGGTGCCAAAGCAAGAAAAATCGAAAATAAACTAGAGAGAGAGAGAGAGAGGATTTTCGGCCACAAGTTCTAGAGAGAGAGTCTCTCAAATCTCTTAAACTTGGATGAATGAAATGTGAGGAAATGAGGCTCCTATTTATAGGAGAGGTCTCACCTTCAATAAGGTAGTTTCCTCTTCTATGGAATATCACATATTCATGAGCCAAATTCCTCTCTTTCCTATTGAGACACTCGGCCAAGCTAGGGCTTCTAGAAGCCTTGATTTGTTTCCTATTTTGTTCAAGGCTTGCCTTTTCTCTCAACATGGCCGATTCTTTATGCATCCCATATGCAAAATTTGTTTCCTCTTTTTCTTTTGGCAAGTATCTAAATACATTTATGCACAAAATAAACTCTTTCTCTTGGGTATTTTGGGCGCCCAAACCTCATCTAGAAGGAGCTTCTAGAAGCTTCTTCATTTGTTCATGACAACATGAGAAAAGCCCATTAAGATTTTTCAATAAAATTCTTATGAAATGAAATTAATTCACAAGGCCCAATAATCAAGTTATGGCCGAGTGACATTAAGTCATCAAATGAACTTGTCAAAAAAATTATTGACATTCATTTCATCATATGTCTCAAAAGACAAAAATACCCTTTTGACTATTTTCGTTCTTGTTTTGACTTAGCTTCTAGTTTAACTATTCCTATCGATGTGATTCGTGACAGTGACCTCATGGACCCAAATGAACAAAGCTTGAGGTAAACACTTGGACTCAAAAGTTCACAAACCTTTTCCAAGTTTAGCTTAATGCCAACTGACTCCACTAAAGAGCTGACACTGAAAATCTCTCGGTTCAAATGAATTTGTTTTCTACTCAAGAATTCGACCTAATTATAATGAGCGGATCCACTGAATATTATCTATGTTTACCCTTCATGAATGTCATCAGCTAGTCGGGATTTACTAAATTACCATTTTACCCTTCTAGCTGTTATTTCCTCAACTCCTTTGTCGCTTGTGAATAAGTTAGAAACAATGCATTGACGAGGAGCTAACAAGTCACATTGTTTCATCCAAAAGAGTCAGGACTCATTTTAGACACTGGCCAGTTCATTTATTCACACTCCAAGGAACAAAGCATGAGGTGACATACATTGCATTTCAGCAATCTTGTACATGAATTCCATATCTATGAGAACTTCACAAAGTTACTCATGACAGACTCACAACTTAGTACTTCACCAATAGGCCTTGTTCGGAATCACATAGTGAGTCCGAACTTTGACTTTCTCAAATGAAAATACTAAGGTGTGAAATGGCATGTCTCATTTCAGGATTAAGGTAAGCATGATGCAATTCATACATAGTGACTTCGAGACATAAGAGGTTAAATGGTTCGTTCTTATATTGTCTCTAGAAGTGCACTGGTCAATTCAGTACCTTCGGAAGATACCTAGAAGAACTATAGAGTCCCCAACTCTCAATGCCTCATAACCAGACATCATAGATTCTTCTAACAATCATACTGAGGTCAATAGTCCTTTGACCCTAAGATTGCGAATATATCGTTTTAAGCAAACTACGAAGAGTTTGTTCATGAAAATATACATTTGTCTCTTCCTAAGTTGTTAAGTTTGTTTATGGACTAAAAGACTAAGGTTTTATCATAAAGCTTCAAACAAAGAAAGAATGAATGAACGTTTCAACTTTATTAATGAATAGATAGGCAATTACAAGCAAGAGTCTTCATGAGACTTTATTTCATCAAATGTACAAAATAAAGACTACAACTCTTCTTGTGGGCACCATTGACAACAATATGGGACTTGGTTCAGTAATGTAATGTTTTGTTGTATGACACTTTAATTTTCATAAAACTCTCATTCAGTTAGATATTTTCTCATATGGTAGTGCACATTCATTTTTATTTATCGAGAAATATCATTTAAGTGGACCTAGAATAAACATACGGTTTATTCACTAAAGAATAAAATGGGTATTGAGTTAAGGGACCAAATATATCGTAATACATTGAAGTTAATACTCGCTAATAGAGAACATATCACCATGATTCATATATTTTGTTTCTTTGTAAGTTTTGAGCTATAGGGACAAAGTGGGAGAATGTAAGAATATTTTCATTAATGAAAAAATATTCTCTCCAATATAATGGTCCATATATATATATATATATAAAGTTGACAACTAAATAATGACGAAATCGTGTTCAAATTAGCGACTAAAATCAAGTAATTACCTATTATAGGATTATGATTTTCCTCATTGATGGCTATGCGGCTATAAATACTGTTGGGGTCTCTATGCTCATTCACACATTCAGAAAACCAACACCACCTAGGGGTGAGAGTGAGTGCTTAGAAGAACCTCAAAATAGCTCGCCGGAGTCAAAGTCCGAAACTCGCCAGAAAACACAACAATGGCCAGAGGTAACTGTTGAACCAATTTCTCGTTCCAACAATCTATACGAATGTTATTGAAAGTTGAGGATTCGTATGTTTATTTTAAGAGGGAAGGGACTCAGAATCCGATTATGAAGAAGGGACCGAAATTCAAAGACGTCAAGATATAAATATATAGATATTAAATACGAGCGAAAGAAAGATTTCTTTATTGGATTATAGGCATGAACAAAATAGAAAAATCCATCCCCCTAAAAATGGAAAGTGATCGGCTTTTATAGCTAGCTCACTAGTTATCTTCTTCTCTCAGCTTGCTCCACGTGTATGGCGGGAAACAGTCTCAATCTCGCCGATCTCGGGAGTCATCCTTTTCTTTAGGAGCCTTGACTGATTCCTCTAGGAAGTGGCTGGTATACGTTATTTTGGCGGGCTTATCTTTCATAGACGTAGGACTTATGGGCCTCAGACTCTGAACTGGGCCTTATTTCTCCCTTGTTGGGGAGACCATCACTGCGCTGGGCCGAACTAGTGATGATCTTGAGCCTTTGGGCCGAACTAGCTTTGGGCCTAGTTGGTCCAACTCGGCCCGGGGGGGGGGGGGGGGGGTGTGATATCCACTCCCACAATCAGTGCCCTAATATACTTTTAGTCGAATCGAGATTTCCCTCAATTTGGTTGGAAACTGACGAAATACTCGAGTATTTTTACTTTTTGGTTGGCTCGAGGCAAACATTTAAAACACGTGTCGCCACGCCCGTGTTTCGGGAACCCAAATGTTTCCATAATCATTGCAGTTACCGGTCGTTTTTGGAACACCGGAAATTCAAAGACAATTCAAGGCCGGACGGAAGCCCAACGGGCCCCGGCCCACCAGGCCCGAGCGCCCGGATGCGCCCACGGCCCGTCGCGGCCGGTGAGCGCGCACCTGCGCTCCCGGCCCTGAGACCCCCGGCCCAAGGGGCCTCAGCGCGCCCTATCGCGCCTGGCCCGCGCGCATTCTGCGCCCCGGCCTCCCGGCGCGCGCGCGCGCTCCCGCGCACCCCGACCTCCCGGCCTGCGCGCGCCTCGGCACCCCGGCCAAGCGCCCCTGCCGCCTCAGCCGGGTGTCCCCGCCACCTCGGCCACCTCGGTCGAGCGCCTTCGCCAGCTCGGCCACCTCGGTTGAGCGCCATCGCAAGCCCGGCCACCTCGGTCGAGTGCCTTCGCCAGCTCGGCCACCTCGGTCGAGCGCCTTCGCCAGCTCGGCCACCTCGGCCAAGCGTCTTCGTCAGTTCGGCCACTTCGGTCGAGCGCCTTCGCCAGCTCGGCCACCTGGACCGAGCGCCTTCGTCAGCTCGGCCACCTCGGTCGGGCGCCTTCGCCACCTCGGCCGAGCGTTCTTGCCACCTCGGCCGGGCACGCCACGCCCAGCCAAGTCCCGCGCCTGGCATGCCCCGCGCCCATACTGGCAACATGTCCCACGCGCCCTGCGCCCCCTTAGGTGTGAGGCCTCACGCGCCTGGATCTCGGCCACCCGGTGGGCCTCAAGGGGCCGGCCCAAGGCCTCCCCTCAAACACTATAAATACCCCCCCCCCCTTGGGGAAGGAAAAAGGACCCCGGTTTTTGGACACAACTTACATCCTGGTTGATGCCAAGAACACTTCTCTCCTCTCGAGAACTCTCTCTCGCCCTCTTGTGACATTTCCAAGAGCGCGCACTCCTCCTCCTCCCTCGGCTCAAAAAGTCAAGGACCCCCCTCCACGAGAGGGAGCGCGCTACTCTTCTGCGACCCGAGCGGCTGCAGTACATACTGCCCTCCTGCTTCTTGGCCCTTGAGTTAGAACTCCGAGCTACGAGCACGCGACCCCTCTAAAGCGTTCGCTAGAAGCTACGAGCCGGGTCATACTCTAAAGCCTAGGATTCACAAAGCCTCCGAGCCCAAGATAGCCTCCCCACACAAATTGAACTACGTTCTGACCTGATCCCTACTGAAGGGTACGTAGGCAGCCAACCTTTGGCACGGTCACACCCCCCCCCAAAACACACCTCAGGGTTTGGAGGGTGCAGCTCGGTCTACGAGCTCCCGTTTTTGGCCCGGGCGCGATCACTTGGTCCGGCCTTAGATCGAACCGCCCGAGGTATCTAATCGTTGTTCATTTTCGTGCGACAACATTTTGGCGCTAGAAGGAGGGGACTTCCCGACTTACACAGCCCGAAATCCCTTCTCCAGTTCAACCCCTTTCTTCTCGACTCGAGAAAGACATGAATGGTCAACCACCCGTTCGTTCTGAGGGCGTAAACAGCCCCGAAAACGCAACCGCGGTGACGAAATACATCCTGAGCTCCCGAGCGCAAGGCGATGAGGAGTCTCTCAACGACGAGAGCCCCACTCCCTCGCCCCTTCCTCTTCAGGACAGTTGGGACGACCTCATGGACGAGGGGCATGATTATGACCCCGACTATGAAGGCTTGGAAATTTCGGCGGACGTCGAGACTTCTCTCACCAAGGACGGGGAATTCCCTGTTGACATCGAAGCCGGCCCGTCGAGAACAAAGGCAATACTTGACGTTCAGCCCATGACCGACTCGGTCAAAGAGGCAATGTCAGGGAAGGTACAACGACTCGGCGAGTAAGGCGGGTGGCTCGAAGCTCGCACCCCCATACCGCCGGGCCGGATTTTAGAGATCGACTTACCGCCCAACGGAACAACCGTGGCGAAGACCTCAGAGAGAGGTTGAGTGCTCATAAGGGTCACAACCCCACGGCCCCAATCAATGGGGACCCTCGCACGGCTCAAGGGTCGAACGAAAGGCGACAGGTGACTCCTCCTGAAAAGGGAGCGACCCCCAACACTGGCCTCAACGTCGTCACCATGATTCACAACCTCCGTAACGAGGTGCGTGACCTGCGTGAAGGTGACTTGGCCGGTGATACATACGGGGTCGTGGAAGAACATTCCGCTCCCTTCACCGCCCAAATCCTTGCCGAGGTGTGCACGGGAAACTTCAAACTCCCGAATCTCCCTCCATACAATGGGAAATCTGATCCCACGTATCACATCCAACATTACGAGACTTGGATGACGATGAAGGGCGTCTCACCTGGGGCTCTATGCCAAGCTTTTAGTCTTACCCTCACCGGACTCGGTTTCGAGTGGTTTAAGAATCTAAGGCCAGGGAGCGTCCAATCGTTCAAAGACCTGAAGGACATGTTCCTGGCACGATTTGCTACATCCATGGTCCAAAAGAAGACCAAGATGTACTTATGGTCAATCAGGCAAGAGAATAACGAGTCCCTTAGACAGTATCTCACTCGATTCACCGTAGAATCGAACAAGGTCGACCGCTTTGACGACAGTGACGCGATTACAGCCATCATCGAGGGCTTGCGCACTGGAGACTTCCTAAAGTCCGTCGTCGGCAGAGTCCCTTCCACGATGGCCGAGTTAATGAACCGAGCCAAAACCTTTATGGGGGTAGAAGATTACCTTGACGGCCGCAGGAGCAGCAACCAAAGCTCCCGCCGTCGGGACGAGTCCGGCAACGAGCCTGGGCATCCCCGTAAGAGGATAAACAAGGGAGGTCAAGCTTCCGATAGCCGACCCCCTACGTCTCAAAAGCCGCGTCTCGCGAGCAATTTCAAAGACTACTCGGGTTACACTACCTTGAACGCCCCGGTAGAGCAAATCTACGCTGTGGCGTGTGACAAGTTCGTCGCTCCGGCTCCAATAAGAGGCAACCCCGCATCTCGCGACCGGTCCCGCTATTGCGAGTTTCACCGGGATTACGGTCACACGATCGCTCAGTGCTTCCATCTTAGGAAACAAATTGAGACGTTAATCCAGAAGGGAGAACTCAAAGAGTTTGTCCTTCGCTTGGTAGGAGCGGCAGCCCCCACCGACAACAGGCCACAGCCTAAAAAAGGTGGAGGGACCAACCCATACACCAACCGCATGGCGGTCACAGCTACGGCTGATGCGCAACTCCACGTCGTCACCACCATACTAGGTGGCTTGCAAGACGGGGACTCGGCCAGGCAAAGAAAAAAGCTCCTCAGAGCTGCCTCCCATGAAGGCCTTGCCGGACAGGTTAACCTCACCTACGAGGAACCTCCGTCCGTACCTTACGAGACGATACAATTCACCAATGAAGAGGCCAAGCGAGTTGTGCACCCGCACAACGACGCTATAGTCCTCAAGGCCCAGGTGGCCAACAATTTGGTAAAAAGAGTTCTTATTGATAACGGCAGCGCGATCGATATAATCTTTAAGACCACCCTCGAGCGCATGAAGCTCGGCGGGCTCCACCCTGTCCCGACTCAAACCCCTCTGTTTGGGTTCACGGGAGAAAAAGTCATGACTGAAGGAATCATTGATTTACCAGTCACCTTCGGAACTGCCGGAGGCATCGAAGTCGTTCACATGGTCCCCTTTCTCGTGGTCGACTAGGAGTCGCCCTACAATGTTATCATTGGGCGACCCACGTTGAACAGACTAAGGGCTATCACGTCCACTTATCACCTACTAGTGAAATTCCCCACCGAAGAGGGAATTGGCTTCATGGCCGGTGATCAGACCCAGGCTAGGATATGCTACGTCCAAGGCGTGGACGACAAGCCCGCTCAAAAAAGGGTTAACACGATCTACCAACTGGGAGACGACTACCCGTGTGATCAAAAAGACACACGGCAACTCGGGGAATTAGACCCCTGCGACGATATCGAGAGGTTGAAAGTTGACACCCCCGATGATCTCACTTCGATCGTTCTCGACGAAGCTAAGCCTGACCAGGTAGTAAAGATCGGTGCACAACTCCCTCTCGCCAGCAAAACTCAACTCGCGGCCTTCCTTCGGGAGTTTAAGGATGTCTTTGCATGGACACATGCAGACATGCCCGGCATAGACCCCGATGTGATTGTGCACCGATTGAATGACGATAAAGCCATCGCTGAAAAGGTACAAGCTAGACGTGCGTTCAACCCCGAACGGTACCTAGCAATAAACGAGGAAGTCGAAAAACTTCTCTCCGCTGGCTTCATCCGAGAAGCCAAGTACTCAAAGTGGGTGGCCAATGTGGTCATGGTCAAAAAGGCCAACGGGAAGTGGCGTATTTGCATAGATTACAAAGATCTTAACAAAGCCTACCCGAAAGATTGCTTTCCTCTCCCACGCATCGAACAACTGGTCGACGCCACGGCAGGACATGAACTCCTAAGTTTCATGGACGCCTACTCGGGCTATAACCAGATACGAATGCATGAGCCCGACCAGATCAAGACAACCTTTGTCACTGATCGCGGCCTCTACTGCTACAAGGTCATGCCTTTCGGCCTTAAAAATGCAGGAGCGACTTACCAACGATTGGTAAACCGGATCTTTGCCGACCTAATCGGCAAGACCATGGAAGTATACGTGGACGACATGCTCGGTAAAAGCCTGTTGGCTACCAACCACGTAGACAACCTGAGGGAGATGTTCTTAATCCTCCGCCGGTACAAAATGAAGCTCAACCCCAACAAATGTGTGTTCGGGGTCGAGTCCGGGAAGTTCCTGGGCTACATAGTTAGTCGTCGAGGCATCGAAGCGAACCCCGAGAAAATCAAGGCACTCCTTGACATGAAGTCCCCGCGACGTGTCAAGGAAGTCCAAAGTCTGACCGGTCGGATTGCCGCCCTAGCGCGTTTTGTGGCCAGAGCAACCGACAAGTGTCAACCGTTCTTCAAAGCAATTAAGAAGACGGACGGCTTTGAATGGACGGACGAGTGTGAAAAGGCCTTCCAAGAAATGAAGGCCTACTTCGGGAAACCCCCGTTCCTCTCCAAGCCGAAAGAAGGCGAGACGCTTTACATCTACCTCACCGTCTCCGAACGAGCTGTGAGCGCTGTGCAGATCCGTGAAGAAGATAGGGCTCAATGGCCATACATCTACCTCGCCGTCTCCGAACGCGTTATACAAAGATAGAGAAGCTCTCTCTTGCTCTCCTCGTAGCCGTAAAAAAGCTACGCCCATACTTCCAGGCTCACCCAATCGTTGTCCGCACCGGACACCCAATCGGTAAGGCTCTTCAAAAGGGAACATCGACTCGCATGGCGATCTGGTCCCAAGAATTGAGCGAGTACGGGATTGAGTTTCATCCGAGGCCGGCGATAAAGGCTCAAGCCTTAGCTCATTTCATGGCAGAATTCTCCTACACTCCCGACATGGAAAAAGCAGAAGATGGCTCGACCGACGACTTGTCGGCTCGAAAGAGAAAGGTCGACCCTACGGGTCCCATCTGGGAACTACACGTAGACGGAGCATCTAATGCGCAAGGAGCAGGCGCCGGCATGATTCTGACAAACCCCGACCGGGAAAAGTTACGCTACGCCCTCCACTACGGATTCCAGGTCTCCAACAATGAGGCCGAGTACGAAGCCCTCATCGTAGGGCTAGAGCTAGCTCAAAATCTCAACGTACAGAATTTACGAATACACTGTGACTCGCAGTTAATCGTAAATCAGGTTAAAGGCGATTACATTGCCAAAGAACCTAACATGATAGCCTACTTGGCAAAGGCAAATGCCAAGCTAGATGCCTTCTCCTGGTTCGAGATCGTCCAGATCCCACGAGAAGAGAACTCCGAGGCCGACGCCTTAGCTCGCCTCGGATCTGGTATCACCGAAGACGGGTTGGGAACCATCCCAATCGAGTCTCTCTCGCGACCATCCGTCTCACGTGACGAGGTAGGAGCGATTGAGAGCGCCGGTCATCCAACTTGGATGACCCCGCTCACGGACTTCTTGCGAAGAGGGTGTTGGAATCGATCTAGGGTTTAAGAAAAAGTTTAACGCTTCATTAAGCGGCGGAATTTTAAAAATTTTCTTTTTAAGTAAAACTAGTTTTTACTAACCTAGACAAGAGCATGTACATGTAAATAAAAACTAATATGAGCTATTAAAGTTACTAACCTTTCTTGAAGCTTGAACCTTGTAGAAGCTTTTGGAAAGTTGCAACGCTCGTCTCCCCTCGCAACACGTCTCTCTTTCTTTCCTCGGCACCTCGAGCAACCACGAAAGTTTCTATCACTAAATCACTCGAAAAGAAGGAATCAGTGAGTGGGCACTTTTAAACACTACGACTTGAGAACGAGTCTCGAAGTCGCAGAGCTAAACACTAGGTCGAGTGAGGACCTAGGTGCCAAGACAAGAAATAATCGAAAATAAACTAGAGAGAGAGAGAGAGGATTTTCGGCCAAAGTTCTAGAGAGAGAGTCTCTCAAATCTCTTAAACTTGGATGAATGAATTGTGAGGAAATGAGGCTCCTATTTATAGGAGAGGTCTCACCTTCAATAAGGTAGTTTCCTCTTCTATAGAATATCACATATTCATGAGCAAAATAACCCTTATTTCCCATTCCTCTTAGGCGCCCAAGGCAGCCTTCTAGAAGTCTAGGATTTGTTTCCTTTTTTGTTCCTTGGCTTGCCTTTTACTCTTATGGCCGAAATTCTATATGCATCCTTATGCAATTTGTTTCCTCTTTTTCTTTTGGCAAGTATCTAAATACATTTATGCACAAAATAAATTCTCTCTCTTTGGGTATTTGGGCGCCTATGACTTCTAGAAAGCCTTCTAGATTTTTCTTCATTTGTTCATAACAACATAAGAAAAGCCCATTAAGAATTTTCCATAAAATTCTCATGAAATGAAATTAATTCACGAGGCCCAATGATCAAGTCATGGCCGAGTGAAACACGTCATAAAATGACCTTGTCAAAAAATTTATTGACATTCATTTCATCCTTTGTCTCAAAAGACAAAAATACCCTTTTGACTATTTTCGTTCTTGTTTTGGCTTAGCTTCCAGTTTAACTATTCCTATCGATGTGATTCGTGACAGTGACCTCATGGAACCAAATGAACAAAGCTTTAGCTAAACACTTGGACTCAAAAGTTCACAAACCTTTTCCAAGTTTAGCTTAATGCCAACTGACTCCACTAAAGAGCTGACACTGAAAATCTCTCGGTTCAAATGAATTTATTTTCTACTCAAGAATTCGACCTAATTATGATGAGCGGATCCACTGAATATTATCTATGCTACCCTTCATGAATGTCATCAGCTAGTCGGGATTTACTAAATTACCATTTTACCCTTCTAGCTGTTATTTCCTCAACTCCTATGTCGCTTGTGAATAAGTTAGAAACAATGTATTGACGAGGAGCTAACAAGTCACATTGTTTCATCCAAAAGAGTCAGGACTCAATTTGGACACTGGCTAGTTCATTTATTCACACTCCAAGGAACAAAGCATGAGGTGACATACATTGCATTTCAGCAATCTTGTACATGAATTCCATATCTATGAGAACTTCACAAAGTTACTCATGACATACTCACAACTTAGTATTTCACCAATAGGCCCTGTTCGGAATGACATAGTGAGTCCGAACTCTGACTTTCTCAAATGAGAATACTAAGGTGTGAAATGGCATGTCTCATTTCAGGATTAAGGTAAGCATGATGCAATTCATACATAGTGACTTCGAGACATAAGAGGTTAAATGGTTTGTTCTTATATTGTCTCTAGAAGTGCACTGGTCAATTCAGTACCTTCGGAAGATACCTAGAAGAACTATAGAGTCCCCAACTCTCAATGCCTCATAACCAGACATCATAGATTCTTCTAACAATCATACTGAGGTCAATAGTCCTTTGACCCTAAGATTGCGAATATATCGTTTTAAGCAAACTACGAAGAGTTTGTTCATGCAAATCTACATTTGTCTCTTCGTAAGTTGTTAGGTTTGTTTATGGACAAAAAGACCAGGGTTTTATCATAAAGCTTCAGACAAGGAAGATTGAATGAACGTTTCAACTTTTTATTAATGAATAAGCAATTACAAGCAAGAGTCTTCGTAAGACTATATGACATCAAATGTACATAAATAGACACTACTACTCTTCTTGTGGGCACCATTGACAACAAACTCCCACTTGACTCAAAGAAGATGTGAGTAGTCATACATGCCTAATCCCTCTCGAAGTTGGTCGAAGACCATGTTCGCTAGGGCCTTGGTGAATAGATCTACAAGAGATCTACTTCACCTCCACGTCCCCGCGTTGCGCGATCTCTCGAATCAAATGGTATTTCCTCTCAATATGCTTATAGCGCTTATGGCTTCTAGGTTCCTTTGAGTTAGCGACAGCCCCACTAAAATCACAATATAGGGTCATGGGCTCGTCGACGTTTGGAACAACTTCCAAATACTTAAGGAACTTTCTAAGCCATACAGCCTCTTTGGATGCTTCACAAGCATCCACATATTCTGCTTCCATTGTGGAGTCAGCAATGCAAGATTGCTTAATACTTCTCCACACAACAGCTCCACCATTAAGGATGAACACAGATCCCGAAGTGGATTTCCTGGAATCCTTATCCGCTTGAAAATCGGAGTCGGTATATCCCGTCATAATCAGGTCAGTACCTGAGTATGTAAGCATCAAGTTCCTAGTTCTTCGAAGATACTTAAGAACATGCTTAACAGCAATCCAGTGCTCGGGTCCAGGGTTGGATTGGAAAAGACTAACTACGCCAACGGCGAAACATATATCAGGTCGGGTGCAAAGCATAACATACATGAGGCTTCCTACGGCAGAGGCGTAAGGAATTTTCCTCATGTCTTCAATCTCTTGTGCAGTCTTGGGAGACTGGTCCTTAGAGAGTGAAACTCCATGCCTAAAGGGTGTTTGACCCCTCTTGCAGTCTTGCATCGAGAAGCGATCCATCACCTTATCAATATAAGATGCTTGAGAGAGCGACAGGGTCCGGTTTTTCCTATCTCGAAAGATTTGGATCCCTAGAATATACGCGGCTTCTCCTAGATCCTTCATATCGAATTGCTTTGCCAGCCAGACCTTAACCTCAGATAACTTACCCACGTCATTACCAATGAGTAGTATATCATCGACATATAGTACCAGAAACACAACTTTGCCTTCGTGTATTAACTTGTAAACACAAGGCTCATCTATTGACTGTTCAAAGCCGAAGCTCTTTACAGTTTCATCGAATCTAATATTCCATGACCTAGATGCTTGCTTTAGTCCATAAATGGATTTAAGCAACTCACAAACCTTGGTCTCTTCACCTTTATCCACGAAACCGTCTGGTTGAGCCATGTAAATGCGCTCGTCAAGATTGCCATTCAGAAAGGCTGTCTTGACATCCATTTGCCAGATCTCATAGTCGAGAGCTACAGCTATGGATAGGAGTATGCGGATGGATTTAAGCATCGCGACTGGCGAGAAGGTTTCTTCATAGTCAATCCCTTCTTGTTGGGTATAACCCTTCGCCACAAGTCGTGCTTTGAACGTCTCAACGTTCCCATCAGGACCCCTTTTCTTCTTGTATATCCACTTACACCCTACGGGTTTAATCCCTTAAGGAAGGTCTACAAGTTTCCAGACTTTGTTGACATACATCGAGTGCATCTCAACTTTCATGGCGTCAAGCCAAAGGTTTGATTCAGAACAAGCCATTGCTTGGCTATAGGAAACAGGGTCATCCATGTCGGAGACGGCTACAAGAGAGTCTCCATAAGACATGTACCTGTCAGGCTTTTGAGTAGCCCTCCCACTACGTCTAAGTACTACTTGACGAGATTCTGATGAGTTAGGTTGTGTTTCAGTTGGGGTAAGAACAGTTCTTACAGATGAGGTAGAAGCTTCCTCACCCAACTTTTCTTCAAGCACAATTTTGCTTCTAGGTTTCGCATCCTTCATAAAGTCCTCCTCAAGGAAACGAGCATTCGTGCTAACGAAAGTCTTATCGTCCTCGGGACTATAGAAAGTAAAACCTTTGGTTTCCTTCGGATATCCTACAAACAGGCACAATTCTGACCTACTAGCCAACTTGCTAGTCTTTTGCCTCAGCACGTGTGCAGGGCAACCCCAAATTCGGATGCGGCCAAGATTCACTTTACGGCCAGTCCATCGTTCATAAGGAGTACCAGGAACCGTCTTGGACGGAACTTCGTTCAGAATGTAGGCGGCTATTCCGAGGGCATATCCCCAAAAGGAAAGCGGGAGTGATGAGTAACTCATCATTGATCTAACCATCTCCATAAGAGTTCGGTTTCTTCTCTCTGACACTCCGTTTTGTTGAGGTGTGCCAGGTGCGGTAAGCTGAGAAGCGATACCTTCTACTTTAAGAAAGTCATCGAACTCTCGAGACATATACTCACCACCTCGATCAGATCGAAGGGTTTTGATCACTTTGCCAGTTTGCTTTTCCACTAAAGCCCTAAAGACCTTAAATACGTTAAAGGTCTCGGATTTGTGTTTAAGCAAATAGACAAACCCATATCTTGAGTAATCATCAGTGAAGGTAACGAAGTATTCGTATCCTCCACGTGCCTGTTGGTTGAGCGGACCACATACATCAGAATGTATTAGTTCCAGCAACTCAGTGGCTCTTCGACCCTTATCGGAGAAAGGGCGCTTAGTCATTTTTCCTTCTATGCAGGATTCAAAAGTAGGTAGTGAACCTATTGCAGAGGCTTGGAGTGGACCATCCCTCACAAGTCTCTTAATCCTATCTAGACTGATATGACCAAGTCTTAAGTGCCAGAGGTATGTTGATTTTGTTAGATCGGAGGATTCAGAAAGTTTGATCCTCTTTGACTCCCTAATTAGATCGTTATCTATTTCGGTGTCTAAAAGAGAAGGTTGAGTGGGATAGATGTAAAAAAGAGCATTCTTCATACATGCATCAGTGACAAAAGAATTATCAGGAAACGAAATACGAATTCCATTCTTTATGAACTTTAAACAATAATCTTGCTCTAGAAGACGAGCAACGGATATTAAGTTCTTCCCAAAGGTAGGAACAAAATAAACATTATTCAAGTTTAAAGTGCGGTCTTCAAAAGACAGCGTCACGGATCCCACAGCCTTCGCAGACACCAGGCTCCCATCACCCCATTTGAAACAGAACTCGCCTTCCTCTAAGCTTTTGGTTTTCTTGAAACCATTCAAGGAACAACAAATATGGTTAGTAGCAGTGGAGTCAAGAATCCACGTTGATACATTATCAGCTACTCAGCATGCTTCGGTAACTAGTACAATACTATGTTCCTTTGCTTTGAGGTAGGCGGGACAGTTCTTTTTATCGGCCTTGTAAGGTCTCTTCACAGTTCCAGAGGCGGAGGGTTTTTGCGCAGTAGCATGTGCCTCTCCTTGATTCCTCTTTCTCTTAGTGAGACTTACAGCAGTGTGAAGTTCCTCCATAAGCTTGGTAACAGTTTACTCTAGCTTGTTAATGGAGTAGTTCATCTTAGAGGTATCACGAGATGCGGGGAGAGTATCTAAGATCATATCTATGACATTCTTCCCATCATTCTCAGATCCTAGGATTTCCATCTTATTTAGAAAACTAATGATCAGTATCATAAAGTCTCTAACAGGAGTCCTAGCCTTCATATGACATTTCGTAAACTGTCGGACTGCTTGTAGCCTTGTTTGACGCCTTTGCCTTCCAAACATCTCAAGGAGATTGTAGAGCATGTCAGCGGCAGTCTCGATGTCACGATGTTGCTCTTTCAGCATATTGTTCATAGATGCCAAGATATAGCACCTCACAATCTCATCGGATCGAAGCCAGGCCGCTAAGGCGTTATTGTCCTCTTGAGTTGAATCATCATTCGTCAGAGGAGGACATGGGGTGGTGAGTACCCATTTGTGCTTGTTAACGGTAGGTATTATGTCGAGGTTACGTTTCGAATCTACGTAGTTTTCGTTTTCGAGTTTGATCGAGGAAAGAAAGATTGAGAGATGGTTGAGAGACATATTGCCTATGTAAGTTGAAACAAGTTTATGATTAGTCTTTGGTTTAGGATTTAAGTTTTATTAAGACTTTTGTAAAATCCAAAGGTGTTATAAACCAAACGATAATTTACTCCCTCAAGAGAAGGCCGCAAAAAATCTTCATTTATAAGTAAATGACACATCATTAATGCTAAGCCAAGATGTCAGTACATCATTTTGACTAGCCACCTTGTAAATTGGTTTGATCACTCATATCCTTTCGCAGAGCCTTAAGGAAGGATACTAGGGATTGAGCCTAAGTGTGCAACCAACCACTTAGTCCAAAAGATCAGCTTTGAAAAACAATCCCCCAAGGGGAGGCCTTGCCATCATTGCATCACTCTCGGACGTAGCTCATTGAGCAATGATCGAAGCAATAACGCCTTGGAGTACTCACATTTAAGTGAGGGTCGCAAGAGCGGCTCTTAGTCCCACGTTATTGCATCTTTCATTAGTGTTGGAGATCGTGGGTTACAAACAACGAATATAACCCTCCCACTTAGTTTTTGGAGTTGGTTCATCGACTCTTTTAAGTTCGGAAACAGATTTCCTAGTTAGAGAGCGACAGAGCGGACAACTAGAAGAGAATCCTAGATCGACATGTTCAGAGCAGTATTAGTGCATAAAGGCACAAGGTACATACTCGATCTTTTCCTATTTTCTATTTCGGGAAAGTGCGTGAGGGAAGCGTGAACTTCAACTCACTCGAACACTTGAAAGTTTGAGATTACACATCTTTTTATTTTTCGGCTTGTCTACAAGGAGACCTCCCACTCAAAATTTCAAGAGCATATAGATTTTGAACATATGTGATATAGATATAGTTTTGAAAACATTTTGAAAACTTATTTGATTTGGATGACAAAATATTTTCAAGTTTGAAAGTGAAAACGGTTTTTCAAAATTCAAACTAGTTTTGTAAAAACTCAATTTCAATTAATCTTTCAAAAATCAAAACTTTTTAATCTTACACATCATGTTTATAATCATATAAAAAAAATATTTTTGCTCAAGAAAATTTTCTCATTAGAGTTCTATAACTCTTGGTAGTGGGGTTTGAAAATCCGGAATTAAAAAAAACTGGAGTTTCAGACAGCCGCGCACCTCGGAGTAAAATCGCCATAACTGGCGGCTCCGATGTCCTTTTGAGCCGAAACCGGTGGCATTGGACAGAGGACAGACAGAGCTTTAATTTGATTCAAGAATCATTAAATTTCGATTTCTGAGCAGAGAGTTATGCCGCTTTTAATGCGGGTTTACATTCCAGCTCGAAGAAAAAGAAATAAATTAAAGCTTCGTCCTTTTAGGTGCGAAAAAGAATCTAGTGTAACGGAACGTTTTAAGATGTTGTTTAAAGCTTTTATTTGTGTTTTATTAGCAGGGTAATAACATAGAATAAAAGAAATAACAACATGCATAAAACGATTCAAGTAAATAAACGAAACTAGCAAGAAAATAAAACTAGTCACAAAATTTACTCGAAAATTCTCAAACCTTTAAAACACGTTTTTCAATATAAAAAATTAAAAACTTTTAGAACTGATTCTAATGTGTTTTAACATCATCCCAAACTCATAGTACGTCAACATGGTTTTTAATTTAAAGGCATGAGCAATAAATTAAAAAAATCTAAGATTACAATTCTAACTTGTCACAAAATTAGTAAACTTTCGAAAACGATTTTCAAGCTCATAATTTAAAAACATGCACATGCATTCCTTTGACCATAGCTCTGATACCATTTGTTGGAATCGATCTAGGGTTTAAGAAAAAGTTTAACGCTTCATTAAGCGGCGGAATTTTAAAAATTTTCTTTTTAAGTAAAACTAGTTTTTACTAACCTAGACAAGAGCATGTACATGTAAATAAAAACTAATATGAGCTATTAAAGTTACTAACCTTTCTTGAAGCTTGAACCTTGTAGAAGCTTTTGGAAAGTTGCAACGCTCGTCTCCCCTCGCAGCACGTCTCTCTTTCTTTCCTCGGCACCTCGAGCAACCACGAAAGTTTCTATCACTAAATCACTCGAAAAGAAGGAATCAGTGGGTGGGCACTTTTAAACACTACGACTTGAGAACGAGTCTCGAAGTCGCAGAGCTAAACACTAGGTCGAGTGAGGACCTAGGTGCCAAGAGAAGAAATAATCGAAAATAAACTAGAGAGAGAGAGAGAGGATTTTCGGCCAAAGTTCTAGAGAGAGAGTCTCTCAAATCTCTTAAACTTGGATGAATGAATTGTGAGGAAATGAGGCTCCTATTTATAGGAGAGGTGTCACCTTCAATAAGGTAGTTTCCTCTTCTATAGAATATCACATATTCATGAGCAAAATAACCCTTATTTCCCATTCCTCTTAGGCGCCCAAGGCAGCCTTCTAGAAGGCTAGGATTTGTTTCCTTTTTTGTTCCTTGGCTTGCCTTTTACTCTTATGGCCGAAATTCTATATGCATCCTTATGCAATTTGTTTCCTCTTTTTCTTTTGGCAAGTATCTAAATACATTTATGCACAAAATAAATTCTCTCTCTTTGGGTATTTGGGCGCCTATGACTTCTAGAAAGCCTTCTAGATTTTTCTTCATTTGTTCATAACAACATAAGAAAAGCCCATTAAGAATTTTCCATAAAATTCTCATGAAATGAAATTAATTCACGAGGCCCAATGATGAAGTCATGGCCGAGTGAAACACGTCATAAAATGACCTTGTCAAAAAATTTATTGACATTCATTTCATCCTTTGTCTCAAAAGACAAAAATACCCTTTTGACTATTTTCGTTCTTGTTTTGGCTTAGCTTCCAGTTTAACTATTCCTATCGATGTGATTCGTGACAGTGACCTCATGGAACCAAATGAACAAAGCTTTAGCTAAACACTTGGACTCAAAAGTTCACAAACCTTTTCCAAGTTTAGCTTAATGCCAACTGACTCCACTAAAGAGCTGACACTGAAAATCTCTCGGTTCAAATGAATTTATTTTCTACTCAAGAATTCGACCTAATTATGATGAGCGGATCCACTGAATATTATCTATGCTACCCTTCATGAATGTCATCAGCTAGTCGGGATTTACTAAATTACCATTTTACCCTTCTAGCTGTTATTTCCTCAACTCCTTTGTCTCTTGTGAATAAGTTAGAAACAATGTATTGACGAGGAGCTAACAAGTCACATTGTTTCATCCAAAGAGTCAGGACTCAATTTGGACACTGGCCAGTTCATTTATTCACACTCCAAGGAACAAAGCATGAGGTGACATACATTGCATTTCAGCAATCTTGTACATGAATTCCATATCTATGAGAACTTCACAAAGTTACTCATGACATACTCACAACTTAGTATTTCACCAATAGGCCCTGTTCGGAATGACATAGTGAGTCCGAACTCTGACTTTCTCAAATGAGAATACTAAGGTGTGAAATGGCATGTCTCATTTCAGGATTAAGGTAAGCATGATGCAATTCATACATAGTGACTTCGAGACATAAGAGGTTAAATGGTTTGTTCTTATATTGTCTCTAGAAGTGCACTGGTCAATTCAGTACCTTCGGAAGATACCTAGAAGAACTATAGAGTCCCCAACTCTCAATGCCTCATAACCAGACATCATAGATTCTTCTAACAATCATACTGAGGTCAATAGTCCTTTGACCCTAAGATTGCGAATATATCGTTTTAAGCAAACTACGAAGAGTTTGTTCATGCAAATCTACATTTGTCTCTTCGTAAGTTGTTAGGTTTGTTTATGGACTAAAAGACCAGGGTTTTATCATAAAGCTTCAGACAAGGAAGATTGAATGAACGTTTCAACTTTTTATTAATGAATAAGCAATTACAAGCAAGAGTCTTCGTAAGACTATATGACATCAAATGTACATAAATAGACACTACTACTCTTCTTGTGGGCACCATTGACAACAGAGGGGTACTTCCCGAAGACCGCAAAGAAGCCGAAAGGCTAAAAGCCCTCGCATCCAAATACGTGTTGAGAGGCGAAGCCTTATACAAGCACGGGTATTCAACCCCGCTGCTCCGATGTCTCAACAGCGTCGAGTCGACCAAGGTCCTCTGCGAGATCCACGAAGGCCTCTACGGAAACCACGCCGCTGGAAGGTCCCTCGCGCTAAAAGCGCTTCGACAAGGCTATTTCTGGCCAACGATGAAAAAAGACGCCTACGACTGGGCGAGAAAGTGCGACAAGTGTCAACGTTTCTCCAACGTTCCACGACAGCCGCCATCTCCCCTAAGTAGCATCGTTGTTCCACGCCCCTTCGCAAAATGGGGCGTAGATATTATCGGCAAGCTTCCTAAAGCTCCGAGACAATACGAATATGCCATCGTCGCTATCGACTACTTCACCAAGTGGGTCGAAGCCGAGCCTCTGGCCAGGATCACTGAGGCCGACACTGCGAACTTCATCTGGAAGTACATAATATGCCGCCACGGCATCCCCGCATCAATCGTGACCGGTAACGGCGCGCAGTTCGACAACGCGAGGGTTAGAGAGATCTGCGCCCAACTAGGGATAAGCAAGACATTCTCATCCCCGCGACATTCACAAGCTAATGGCCAAGTGGAAGCCGTCAACAAGACGATTAAGAGCAACCTCAAGAAAAAGCTCGAAGCCAAAAAAGGCGCCTGGGCTGAAGAACTGCCTTTCATCCTATGGGCCTATCGAACGACCGTTCGAAACGCCACCGGAGAGACCCCCTTCTTCCTAGCTTTTGGGGTTGAAGCGGTGGTCCCCGTGGAATTAGAAGTCCCCACCTATCGGGTTGACACTTTCGACGAAAAAGAAAATGAGGAAGCCATGCGCCTCGAACTGGATCTAATCGACGAGAAAAGATCCGAGGCTCTCACCAGACTCGCTGCACAAAAACGAAAGGTCGAGAGATACTACAACGCCAAAGTCAAAAGGCGGATCTTTGCCGTCGGCAGCCTTGTACTCAGACGCGTGTTCCAGACCACCCAAGTGCAAGGCGCCGGAGTCCTAGGCCAAAATTGGGAAGGACCGTATAGAGTCCGACAAGTCATACACGACGGGACCTACTACATCGAGTACACGGACGGAACCCCAATCCGGCACCCGTGGAACGCCGAACACCTGAGGCAGTACCACCAATGATCAAGTCCCCCCCATTATTGCTCTGTGTTCCCTTATTCAATAAAGGCCTATGTGCCACTGTTCAAGGATGTTACCTGTTAGAAAAAATCAATAAAAAATAAAGTTTGCAGTCTTTTTTTACACACTTTATTATAAAAAAAAACACAAAGTTTTTAGTCATCACGGCACACCCTGTAAACTAAAAACTTGGGGGGCTGATGGGTCTGCGACATACACTCAGGAATTCACGGCCAAAAAAAGAAGAGAAAGAAAAGGTCCTCAAGTCTAGCTCGCTCCTTGAGTCCAATTCGCTCCTCGAGTCGAGCTCGCTCCTCCAGTCGAGCTCGCTCCTCGAGCCGAGTTCGCTCCTCAAATCGAGTTCGCTCCTTGAGTCGAGCTCCAATTCGCTTCTCGAGTCGAGTTCGCTCCTCGAGTCGAGCTCGCTCCTCGAGTCAAGCTCGCTCCTCAAGTCGAGTTCGCTCCTTGAGTCGAGCTCAAGTTCGCTCTTCGGGTCGAGCTCGCTCCTCCAGTCGAGCTCGCTCCTCGAAGCCCAATTCGCTCCTCAAGTCGAGTTCGCTCCTTTAGTCGAGCTCCAATTCGCTCCTCGAGTCGAGTTCGCTCCTCGAGTCGAGCTTGCTCCTCAAGTCAAGTTCGCTCCTTGAGTCGAGCTCAAGTTCGCTCTTCGGGATGAGCTCGCTCCTCCAGTCGAGCTCGCTCCTCGAGCCCAGTTCGCTCCTCAAGTCGAGTTCGCTCCTTGAGTCGAGCCCGCTCCTTAAGTCGAGTTCGCTCCTTGAGTCGAGCTCAAGTTCTCTCTTCGAGACGAGCTCGCTCCTCTAGCCGGGCTCGCTCCTCGAGCGCAGTTCGCTCCTCAAGTCGAGTTCGCTCCTTGAGTCGAGCTCAAATTCGCTCCTCAAGTCGAGTTCGCTCCTTGAGTCGAGCTCAAGTTCGCTCCTCGACTCGAGCTCGCCCCTCATGTCGAGCTCGTTCCTCGAGTCGAGCTCGCCCCGCAAGTCGAGTTCGCTCCTTGAGTCGAGCTCGCCCCGGAAGTCGAGTTCGCTCCTTGAGTCGAGCTCGTTCCTCGAGCGCAGTTCGTTCCTCATGTCGAGTTCGCTCCTTGAGTCGAGCTCAAATTCGCTCCTCAAGTCGAGTTCGCTCCTTGGGTCGAGCTCAAGTTCGCTCCTCGAGTCGAGCTCACCCCTCATGTCGAGCTCGTTCCTCGAGTCGAGCTCGCCCCTCAAGTCGAGCTCGCTCCTCGAGTCGAGCTCGCCCCTCAAGTCGAGCTCGCTCCTCGAGTCGAGCTCGCCCCTCAAGTCGAGCTCGCTCCTCGAGTCGAGCTCGACCCGCAAGTCGAGTTCGCTCCTTGAGTCCAGATTCGCTCCTCGAGTCGAGCTCGCCCCTCAAGTCGAGCTCGCTCCTCGAGTCGAGCTCGCTACTCAAGTAGAGTTCGCTCCTTGAGTCGAGCTCATGTTCGCTCTTCGAGACGAGCTCGCTCCTCCAGCCGAGCTCGCTCCTCGAGAGCAGTTCGCTCCTCAAGTCGAATTCGCTCCTTGAGTCGAGCTCAAGTTCGCTCTTCGAGTCGAGCTCGCTCCTCCAGTCGAGCTCGCTCCTCGAGCGCAGTTCGCTCCTCAAGTCGAGTTCGGTCCTTGAGTCGAGCTCATATTCTCTCCTCAAGTCGAGTTCGCTCCTTGGGTCGAGCTCGAGCTCATTCCTCGAGTCGAGCTCACTCCTCAAGTCGAGCTCGCCCCTCAAGTCGAGTTCGCTCCTTGAGTCGAGCTCCAATTCGCTCCTTAAGTCGAGTTCGCTCTTTGGGTCGAGCTCAAATTCGCTCCTCAAGTCGAGTTCGCTCCTTGGGTCGAGCTCAAGTTTGCTCCTCGAGTCGAGCTCGCCCCTCATGTCGAGCTCGTTCCTCGAGTCGAGCTCGCCCCTCAAGTCGAGTTCGCTCCTTGAGTCCAGACTCGCTCCTCGAGTCGAGCTCGCCCCTCAAGTCGAGCTCGCTCCTCGAGTCGAGCTCGCCCCTCAAGTCGAGCTCGCTCCTCGAGTCGAGCTCGCCCCTCAAGTCGAGTTCGCTCCTTTAGTCCAGATTCGCTCCTCGAGTCGAGCTCGCTCCTCAAGTCGAGCTCGCTCCTCGAGTCGAGCTCGCCCCTCAAGTCGAGCTCGCTCCTCGAGTCGAGCCCGCTCCTCAAGTCGACTTCGCTCCTTGAAGTCGAGCTCAAGTTTGCTCTTCGAGACGAGCTCGCTCCTCCAGCCGAGCTCGCTCCTCGAGCGTAGTTCGCTCCTCAAGTCGAGTTCGCTCCTTGAGTCGAGCTCAAGTTCTCTCTTCGAGTCGAGCTCGCTCCTCCAGTGGAGATCGCTCCTCGAGCGCAGTTCGCTCCTCAAGTCGAGTTCGCTCCTTGAGTCGAGCTCAAATTCGCCCCTCAAGTCGAGTTCGCTCCTTGAGTCCAATTCGCTCCTCGAGTCGAGCTCGCCCCTCAAGTCGAGCTCGCTCCTCGAGTCGAGCTCGCTCCCCAAGTCGAGTTCGCTCCTTGAGTCGAGCTCAAGTTCGCTCTTGAGACGAGCTCGCTCCTCCAGCCGAGCTCGCTCCTCGAGCGCAGTTCGCTCCTCAAGTCGAGTTTGCTCCTTGAGTCGAGCTCAAGTTCGCTCTTCGAGTCGAGCTCGCTCCTCCAGTCGAGCTCGCTCCTCCAGTCGAGCTCGCTCCTCGAGCGCAGTTCGCTCCTCAAGTCGAGTTCGCTCCTTGAGTCGAGCTCAAATTCGCTCCTCAAGTCGAGCTCGCTCCCCAAGTCGAGCTCGCTCCCCAAGTCGAGCTCGCCCCTCAAGTCGAGTTCGCTCCTTGAGTCCAGACTCGCTCCTCAAGTCGAGCTCGCCCCTCAAGTCGAGCTCGCTCCTCAAGATGAGCTCGCTCCTTGAGTCCAGTTCGCCCCTCGAGTCGAGCTCGCTCCTCGAGACGGGCTCCGAGTCCGCAAAGTCGGCTGGCACTCCTCGCGCCAAACCTACGCATCTCCAGGAGTCGAGCTCGCTCCTCGAATCAAGCTCGCCCTTCGAGTCGAGCCCTGAGTCTACGAGTCGATTAATACTCCTTGTGCCGACTCTTCAAAAAAAAAACAAAAGACGCCGGCCTAAGTCCCCCACGGGGGCACAAACTTAGGAAGCTCGGACCCCGACGGCCCATCGTGCATACGGATTCGGATAAAACGTCGGCCTTCCCGGCGTGCCGTAAGACGCGTAAAGGATCAGGTGAAAGACGTCTTCCGAGACGCATGTAAGTCGCGTAAAGGCGTTGCCTCAATCCCGAAAAGGCCAAATTTGAGCCAAACTAAGGTTCGCTAGCCTTAGGGCACGAACACCAAAAGACGCCGGCCTAACCCGGCACATGTGGTTTGAGTAAAAGACGCCGGCCTAACCCGGCGCAATCGCGTTCGCTCACTCCAGGGTGAGCGAGCCCAAAAAGACGTCGGCCTAACCCGACGCACCCGCGTTCGCTCACTCCAGGGTGAGCGAACACCTAAAAAGACGCCGGCCTAACCCGGCGCACCTATGTTCCGACGCTCAAGGGCGCGAACACCTAAAAAGATGCCGGCCTAACCTGGCGCACCCCTGTTCCGACGCTCAAGGGCGCGAACACCTAAAAAGACGCCGGCCTAACCCGGCGCACCTATGTTGCGACGCTCAAGGGCGCGAACACCTAAAAAGACGCCAGCCTAACCCGGCGCACCCCTGTTCCGACGCTCAAGGGTGCGAACACCTAAAAAGACGCCGGCCTAACCCGGCGCACCTATGTTCCGACGCTCAAGGGCGCGAACACATAAAAAGACGTCGGCCTAAACCCGACGCAAAGCGTGTTCGCTTGCTTCAGGGCACGAACCCAAAGACGCCGGCCTTACCCGGCGAGCTCGGTCGCTCAAGCAGCGCGAGCTCAAAGACGCCGGACTTACCCGGCGAGCTCGGTCGCTCAAGCGGCGCGAGCTCAAAGATGCTGGCCTTACCCGGCGAGCTCGGTCGCTCAAGCAGCGCGAGCTCAAAGACGCCGGTCTTACCCGGCGAGCTCGATCGCTCAAAGCAGCGCGAACTCGAAGATGCCGGCCTAACCCGGCAAGCTCGGTCGCTTAAAAGCACGGGCTCCAAAAGACGCCGGCCCAACCCGGCGCAACTTACACGTCCAGTCGCCAATGGCACGGATGCAAAGCCCCCGGGAACTACCCGGTACGACCTCTTCGATTGCCGAAAGGCACGAAGTGAAGTCACTGGGCCACAATAAGCCCACAAAGAAGGCACATGCGAGTAAAAATAGCCCGAAAAATGAGATATGCATTCAACTTGAAAGAAACAAAAATGTCTCATAAATAAAAAAAAAAGAGCCACGGCTCTGATAAACACATGCTAAACAAAAGTGCGTGAAAAACAAATCATGGAAAGGGAAAAGAAACAAAAGTGCTAAACATACGCGCTGAAAAAGAAAGCCATCTCGGCTCAAGGAGCACCCTCATCCAACAAAGGGAACAGGGTGTCGAAGAAGTCAAAAGTGACCCACCGAGCCTCGTTCTCGGCCGCGGTCGCGTCTCGACATTCCACTGCTCCGACATGATGGGCTTCCTCGGTCCCTATGTGTTGGAATCGATCTAGGGTTTGAGAAAAAGTTTAACGCTTCGTTAAGCGGCGGAATTTTAAAAATTTTCTTTTTAAGTAAAACTAGTTTTTACTAACCTAGACAAGAGCATGTGCATGTAAATAAAAACTAATATGAGCTACTAAAGTTACTAACCTTTCTTGAAGCTTGAACCTTGTAGAAGCTTTTGGAAAGTCGCAACGCTCGTCTCCCCTCGCAGCACGTCTCTCTTTCTTTCCTCGGCAACTCGAGCAACCACGAAAGTTTCTATCACTAAATCACTCGAAAAGAAGGAATTAGTGAGTGGGCACTTTTAAACACTACGACTTAAGAACGAGTCTCATGTTGGAATCGATCTAGGGTTTGAGAAAAAGTTTAACGCTTCGTTAAGCGGCGGAATTTTAAAAATTTTCTTTTTAAGTAAAACTAGTTTTTACTAACCTAGACAAGAGCATGTACATGTAAATAAAAACTAATATGAGCTATTAAAGTTACTAACCTTTCTTGAAGCTTGAACCTTGTAGAAGCTTTTGGAAAGTTGCAACGCTCGTCTCCCCTCGCAGCACGTCTCTCTTTCTTTCCTCGGCAACTCGAGCAACCACGAAAGTTTCTATCACTAAATCACTCGAAAAGAAGGAATTAGTGAGTGGGCACTTTTAAACACTACGACTTAAGAACGAGTCTCAAAGTCGCAGAGCTAAAGACTAGGTCGAGTGAGGACCTAGGTGCCAAGACAAGAGAAAACCGAAAATAAACTAGAGAGAGAGAGAAGAGGACTTCGGCCAAAGTTCTAGACAGAGAGTCTCTCAAATCTCTTAAACTTGGATGAATGAATTGTGAGGAAATGAGGCTCCTATTTATAGGAGAGGTCTCACCTTCAATAAGGTAGTTTCCTCTTCTATAGAATATCACATATTCATGAGCAATTTCCTCTTTTTTCCCTTTGAGATACTCGGCCAAGCTAGGGCTTCTAGAAGCCTTGATTTGTTTCCTATTTCGTTCAAAGCTTGCCTTTTCTCTCAATGTGGCCGATTCCCTTATGCATCCTTATGCAAATTTGTTTCCTCTTTTTCTTTTGGCAAGTATCTAAATACATTTATGCACAAAATAAACTCTCCTATTTCTCTATTAGGGTAGGCGCCCAAGTCTCTCTAGAAGGAGCTTCTAGAAGCTTCTTCATTTGTTCATGACAACATGAGAAAGGCCCATTAAGAATTTTCAATAAAATTCTCATGAAACGAAATTAATTCACAAGGCCCAATGATCAAGTCATGGCCGAGTGAAACATGTCACAAAATGACCTTGTCAAAAAATTTATTGACATTCATTTCATCCTTTGTCTCAAAAGACAAAATAAACCCTTTTAACTATTTTCGTTCTTGTTTTGGCTTAGCTTCCAGTTTAACTATTCCTATCGATGTGATTCGTGACAGTGACCTCATGGACCCAAATGAACAAAGCTTTAGCTAAACACTTGGACTCAAAAGTTCACAAACCTTTTCCAAGTTTAGCTTAATGCCAACTGACTCCACTAAAGAGCTGACACTGAAAATCTCTCGGTTCAAATGAATTTATTTTCTACTCAAGAATTCGACCTAATTATGATGAGCGGATCCACTGAATATTATCTATGTTTACCCTTCATGAATGTCATCAGCTAGTCGGGATTTACTAAATTACCATTTTACCCTTCTAGCTGTTATTTCCTCAACTCCTTTGTCGCTTGTGAATAAGTTAGAAACAATGTATTGACGAGGAGCTAACAAGTCACATTGTTTCATCCAAAAGAGTCAAGACTCAATTTGGACACTGGCCAGTTCATTTATTCACACTCCAAGGAACAAAGCATGAGGTGACATACATTGCATCTCAGCAATCTTGTACATGAATTCCATATCTATGAGAACTTCACAAAGTTACTCATGACATACTCACAACTTAGTATTTCACCAATAGGCCCTGTTCGGAATGACATAGTGAGTCCGAACTCTGACTTTCTCAAATGAGAATACTAAGGTGTGAAATGGCATGTCTCATTTCAGGATTAAGGTAAGCATGATGCAATTCATACATAGTGACTTCGAGACATAAGAGGTTAAATGGTTTGTTCTTATATTGTCTCTAGAAGTGCACTGGTCAATTCAGTACCTTCGGAAGATACCTAGAAGAACTATAGAGTCCCCAACTCTCAATGCCTCATAACCAGACATCATAGATTCTTCTAACAATCACACTGAGGTCAATAGTCCTTTGACCCTAAGATTGCGAATATATCGTTTTAAGCAAACTACGAAGAGTTTGTTCATGCAAATCTACATTTGTCTCTTCGTAAGTTGTTAAGTTTGTTTATGGACTAAAAGACTATGGTTTTATCATAAAGCTTCAGACAAGAAAGATTGAATGAACGTTTCAACTTTATTAATGAATGAATAGGCAATTACAAGCAAGAGTCTTCATGAGACTTTATTACATCAAATGTTCAAAATAAAGACTACAACTCTTCTTGTGGGCACCATTGACAACAAACTCCCACTTGACTCAAAGAAGGTGTGTGTAGTCCTTCATGCCTAATCCCTCACGATGTTGGTCGAAGACCTTGTTCGCTAGGGCCTTGGTGAATGGATCTGCGAGGTTGTCCACCGTTGAGATCTTCTTCACTTCCACGTCTCCGCGCTGCACGATCTCTCGAATCCAATGGTATTTCCTCTCAATATGCTTAGAGCGCTTATGGCTTCTAGGTTCCTTTGAGTTAGCGACAGCCCCACTATTATCACAATAAAGGGTCATGGGCTCGTCGACGTTTGGAACAACTTCCAAATACTTAAGGAATTTCTTAAGCCATACAGCCTCTTTGGATGCTTCACAAGCAGCCACATATTCTGCCTCCATTGTGGAGTCAGCAATGCAAGATTGCTTAATACTCCTCCACACGACAGCTCCACCATTAAGGATGAACACAGATCCCGAAGTGGATTTCCTGGAATCCTTATCCGCTTGAAAATCGGAGTCGGTATATCCCGTCATAGTCAGGTCAGTACCTGAGTATGTAAGCATCAAGTTCCTAGTTCTTCGAAGATACTTAAGAACATGCTTAACAGCAATCCAGTGCTCGGGTCCAGGGTTGGATTGGAAACGACTAACTACGCCAACGGCGAAACATATATCAGGACGGGTGCAAAGCATAGCATACATGAGGCTTCCTACGGCAGAGGCGTAAGGAATTTTCCTCATGTCTTCAATCTCTTGTGCAGTCTTGGGAGACTGGTCCTTAGAGAGTGAAACTCCATGCCTAAAGGGTGTTTGACCCCTCTTGCAGTCTTGCATCGAGAAGCGATCCATCACCTTATCAATATAAGATGCTTGAGAGAGCGACAGGGTCCGGTGTTTCCTATCTCGAAAGATTTGGATTCCCAGAATGTATGCAGCTTCTCCTAGATCCTTCATATCGAATTGCTTTGCCAGGCAGACCTTAACCTCAGATAACTTACCCACGTCATTACCAATGAGCAGTATATCATCGACATATAGTACCAGAAACACAACTTTGCCTTCGTGTATTAACTTGTAAACACAAGGCTCATCTATTGACTGTTCAAAGCCGAAGCTCTTTACAGTTTCATCGAATCTAGTATTCCATGACCTAGATGCTTGCTTTAGTCCATAAATGGATTTAAGCAACTCACAAACCTTGGTCTCTTGACCTTTATCCACGAAACCGTCTGGTTGAGCCATGTAAATGCGCTCGTCAAGATTGCCATTCAGAAAGGCTGTCTTGACATCCATTTGCCAGATCTCATAGTCGAGAGCTGCAGCTATGGATAGGAGTATGCGGATGGATTTAAGCATCGCGACTGTCGAGAAGGTTTCTTCATAGTCAATCCCTTCTTGTTGGGTATAACCCTTCGCCACAAGTCGTGCTTTGAACGTCTCAACGTTCCCATCAGGACCCCTTTTCTTCTTGTATATCCACTTACACCCTACGGGTTTAATCCCTTCAGGAAGGTCTACAAGTTTCCAGACTTTGTTGACATACATCGAGTGCATCTCAACTTTCATGGCGTCAAGCCAAAGGTTTGATTCAGAACAAGCCATTGCTTGGCTATAGGAAACAGGGTCATCCATGTCGGAGACGGCTACAAGAGAGTCTCCATAAGACATGTACCTGTCAGGCTTTTGAGTAGCCCTCCCACTACGTCGAAGTACTACCTGACGAGATTCTGATGAGTTAGGTTGTGTTTCAGTTGGGGTAAGAACAGTTCTTACAGACGAGGTAGAAGCTTCCTCACCCAACTTGTCTTCAAGCACAATTTTGCTTCTAGGTTTTGCATCCTTCATAAAGTCCTCCTCAAGGAAACGAGCATTCGTGCTACATAAGTCTTATCGTCCTCGGGACTATATAAAGTAAAACCTTTGGTTTCCTTCGGATATCCTACAAACAGGCACAATTCTGACCTACTAGCCAACTTGCTAGTCTTTTGCCTCAGCACGTGTGCAGGGCAACCCCAAATTCGGATGCGGCCAAGATTCACTTTACGGCCAGTCCATCGTTCATAAGGAGTACCACGAACCGTTTTGGACGGAACTTGGTTCAGAATGTAGGCGGCTGTTTCGGGGGCATATCCCCAAAAGGAAAGCGGGAGTGATGAGTAACTCATCATTGATCTAACCATCTCCATAAGAGTTCGGTTTCTTCTCTCTGACACTCCGTTTTGTTGAGGTGTGCCAGGCGCGGTAAGCTGAGAAGCGATACCTTCTTCTTTAAGAAAGTCATCGAACTCTCCAGACATATACTCACCACCTCGATCAGATCGAAGGGTTTTGATAACTTTGCCAGTTTGCTTTTCCACTAAAGCCCTAAAGACCTTAAATACGTTAAAGGTCTCGGATTTGTGTTTAAGCAAATAGACAAACCCATATGTTGAGTAGTCATCAGTGAAGGTAACGAAGTATTCATATCCTCCACGTGCCTGTTGGTTGAGCGGACCACATACATCAGAATGTATTAGTTCCAGCAACTCAGTGGCTCTTCGACCCTTATCGGAGAAAGGTCGCTTAGTCATTTTTCCTTCTATGCAGGATTCACAAGTAGGTAGTGAACCTATTGCAGAGGCTTGGAGTGGACCATCCCTCACAAGTCTCTTAATCCTATCTAGACTGATATGACCAAGTCTTAAGTGCCAGAGGTATGTTGATTTTGTTAGATCGGAGGATTCAGAAAGTTTGATCCTCTTTGGCTCCCTAATTAGATCGTTATCTATTTCGGTGTCTA
Organism: Urtica dioica subsp. dioica; assembly: GCF_054948205.1. Taxonomy (NCBI): domain Eukaryota; kingdom Viridiplantae; phylum Streptophyta; class Magnoliopsida; order Rosales; family Urticaceae; genus Urtica; species Urtica dioica. Next base: position 24,631,613 of record NC_142760.1, on the reverse strand, counting down.
AGAGAGAAGGTTGAGTGGGATAGATGTAAAAAAGACCATTCTTCATACATGCATCAGTGACAAAAGAATTAGAAAAAGAAATACGAATTCCATTCTTTATAAACTTTAAATAATAATCTTGCTCGAAAAGTTGAGCAACAGATACTAGGTTTTTCCCAAAGGAAGGAACATAATAAACATTATTCAAATTTAAAGTTCGATCTTCAAAAGATAGCGTCACGGATCCCACAGCCTTCGCAGACACCACGCTCTCATCACCCCACTTGAAGCAGAAGTCGCCATCCTCTAAGCTTTTGCTTTTCCTAAAACCAGTCAAGGAGCAGCAAATATGGTTAGTAGCAGCGGAGTCAATAATCCACGATGATACATTATCAGCTACTAAATAGGCTTCAGTAACAAGTACAATACCTTTAGCTTTGGTTTTGAGGTAGGCGGGACAGTTCCTACGCCAGTGACCAGGCTCATTGCAGTGGTGGCACTTGTCTTTAGACTTGTCCACCTTTGGAGCCTTTGGCGCCTTCTTCTTCGTTTGAACCTTAGGTTGGTTCTTGTTCTTGGCATTGCGAGGTCTCTTCTTAGATCCAGAGGTGGAGGCAGTAGCATGTACTTCTCCTTGAGCCCTCTTTTTCTTAGTGAGTGCCTCAGCGGTTTGAAGTTCCTTCATGAGCTCGGTAACAGTGTACTCCAGCTTGTTCATGGAATAGTTCAACTTGAAGGTATCAAAGGTTTCGGGGAGAGTTTCCAAGATCATATCTATTTTAGTCTCCCCATCAATCTCAGATCCAAGAATCTCCATTTCGTTTAGATAGCTAATGATCAGCATCATATGATCTCTAACGGGAGTTCCAGCCTTCATACGACAGTTCATGAATTGTCGGACCGCTTGTTGCCTAGCTTGACGTCCTTGCCCTCCAAACATCTCATGGAGATTGTAGAGCATATCGGTGGCAGTTTCATAATCACGATGTTGTTGTTGCAACACATTGTTCATCGATGCCAAAATGTAGCATCTCGCAATCTCATCGGATCGAAGCCAGGCCGCCAGGACGTCTTTCTCCTCTTGCGTTGAATCATCATTCGTTTGAGGACAGGGGGTGGTGAGAACCCATTTGTGCTTGTCGACAGTAAGGACTATGTCGAGGTTACGTTTCTAGTCGACGTAATTGTCGCCTTCGAGTTTATTCGAGGAAAGAATTGTAGAGAGAGGGTTGAGAGACATATTGCCTATAAAAGTTGAAACAAGTTTATGATTAGTCTTTGGTTTAGGATTTAAGTTTCATTAAGACTTTTGTAAAACCCAAAGGTGTTATAAACCAAACGATAATTTACTCCCTCAAGAGAAGGCCGCAAAAAATCTCCATTTATAAGTAAATGACACATCATTAATGCTAAGCCAAGATGTCAGTACATCATTTTGACTAGCCACCTTGTAAATTGGTTTGATCACTCATATCCTTTCGCAGAGCCTTAAGGAAGGATACTAGGGATTGAGCCTAAGTGTGCAACCAACCACTTAGTCCAAAAGATCAGCTTTGAAAAACAATCCCCCAAGGGGAGGCCTTGCCATCATTGCATCACTCTCGGACGTAGCTCATTGAGCAATGATCGAAGCAATAACGCCTTGGAGTACTCACATTTAAGTGAGGGTCGCAAGAGCGGCTCTTAGTCCCACGTTATTGCATCTTTCACTAGTGTTGGGGATCGCGGGTTACAAACAACGAATATAACCCTCCCACTTAGTTTTTGGAGTTGGTTCATCGACTCGTTTAAGTTCGGAAACAGATTTCCTAGTTAGAGAGCGACAGAGCGGACAACTAGAAGAGAATCCTAGATCGACATGTTCAGAGCAGTATTAGTGCATAATGGCACAAGGGACATACTCGATCTTTTCCTATTTTCTATTTCGGGAAAGTGCGTGAGGGAAGTGTGAACTTCAACTCACTCGAACACTTGAAAGTTTGAGATTACACATCTTTTTATTTTTCGGCTTGTCTACAAGGAGACCTCCCACTCAAAATTTCAAGAGCATATAGATTTTGAACATATGTGATATAGATATAGTTTTGAAAACATTTTAAAAACTTATTTGATTTGGATGACAAAATATTTTCAAGTTTGAAAGTGAAAACGGTTTTTCAAAATTCAAACTAGTTTTGTAAAAATTCAATTTCAATTAATCTTTCAAAAATCAAAACTTTTAATCTTTACACATCATGTTTATAATCATATGAAAAACATTTTTGCTCAAGAAAATTTTCTCATTAGAGTTCTATAACTCATGGTAGTGGGGTTTGAAAATCCGGATTTCTAAAAAAAACTGGAGTTTCAGACAGCCGCGCACCTCGGAGTAAAATCGCCATATCTGGCGGCTCCGATGTCCTTTTCAGCCGAAACCGGTGGCATTGGACAGAGGACAGACAGAGCTTTAATTTGATGCAAGAATCATTAAATTTAGATTTCTGAGCAGAGAGTTATGCCGCTTTTAATGCGGGTTTACATTCCAGCTCGAAGAAAAAGAAATAAATTAAAGCTTCGTCCTTTTAGGTGCGAAAAAGAATCGAGTGTAACGGAACGTTTTAAGATGTTGTTTAAAGCTTTTATTTGTGTTTTATTAGCAGGGTAACAACATAGAATAAAAGAAATAACAACATGCATAAAACGATTCAAGTAAATAAACGAAACTAGCAAGAAAATAAAACTAGTCACAAAATTTACTCGAAAATTCTCAAACCTTTAAAACACGTTTTTCAATAAAAAAAATTAAAAACTTTTAGAACTGATTCTAATGTGTTTTAACATCATCCCAAACTCATAGAAAATCAACATGGTTTTTAATTTAAAGGCATGAGCAATAAATTAAAAAAAAATCTAAGATTACAATTCTAACTTGTCACAAAATTAGTAAACTTTCGAAAACGATTTTCAAGCTCATAATTTAAAAACATGCACATGCATTCCTTTGACCATAGCTCTGATACCATTTGTTGGAATCGATCTAGGGTTTGAGAAAAAGTTTAACGCTTCGTTAAGCGGCGGAATTTTAAAAATTTTCTTTTTAAGTAAAACTAGTTTTTACTAACCTAGACAAGAGCATGTGCATGTAAATAAAAACTAATATGAGCTACTAAAGTTACTAACCTTTCTTGAAGCTTGAACCTTGTAGAAGCTTTTGGAAAGTCGCAACGCTCGTCTCCCCTCACAGCACGTCTCTCTTTCTTTCCTCGGCAACTCGAGCAACCACGAAAGTTTCTATCACTAAATCACTCGAAAAGAAGGAATTAGTGAGTGGGCACTTTTAAACACTACGACTTAAGAACGAGTCTCAAAGTCGCAGAGCTAAAGACTAGGTCGAGTGAGGACCTAGGTGCCAAGACAAGAGAAAACCGAAAATAAACTAGAGAGAGAGAGAAGAGGACTTCGGCCAAGTTCTAGAGAGAGAGTCTCTCAAATCTCTTAAACTTGGATGAATGAATTGTGAGGAAATGAGGCTCCTATTTATAGGAGAGGTCTCACCTTCAATAAGGTAGTTTCCTCTTCTATAGAATATCACATATTCATGAGCAATTTCCTCTTTTTTCCCTTTGAGATACTCGGCCAAGCTAGGGCTTCTAGAAGCCTTGATTTGTTTCCTATTTTGTTCAAAGCTTGCCTATTCTCTCAATGTGGCCGATTCCCTTATGCATCCTTATGCAAATTTGTTTCCTCTTTTTCTTTTGGCAAGTATCTAAATACATTTATGCACAAAATAAACTCTCCTATTTCTCTATTAGGGTAGGCGCCCAAGTCTCTCTAGAAGGAGCTTCTAGAAGCTTCTTCATTTGTTCAAGACAACATGAGAAAGGCCCATTAAGAATTTTCAATAAAATTCTCATGAAACGAAATTAATTCACAAGGCCCAATGATCAAGTCATGGCCGAGTGAAACATGTCACAAAATGACCTTGTCAAAAAATTTATTGACATTCATTTCATCCTTTGTCTCAAAAGTCAAAAATACCCTTTTAACTATTTTCGTTCTTGTTTTGGCTTAGCTTCCAGTTTAACTATTCCTATCGATGTGATTCGTGACAGTGACCTCATGGACCCAAATGAACAAATCTTTAGCTAAACACTTGGACTCAAAAGTTCACAAACCTTTTCCAAGTTTAGCTTAATGCCAACTGACTCCACTAAAGAGCTGACACTGAAAATCTCTCGGTTCAAATGAATTTATTTTCTACTCAAGAATTCAACCTAATTATGATGAGCGGATCCACTGAATATTATCTATGTTTACCCTTCATGAATGTCATCAGCTAGTCGGGATTTACTAAATTACCATTTTACCCTTCTAGCTGTTATTTCCTCAACTCCTTTGTCGCTTGTGAATAAGTTAGAAACAATGTATTGACGAGGAGCTAACAAGTCACATTGCTTCATCCAAAAGAGTCAAGACTCAATTTGGACACTGGCCAGGTCATTTATTCACACTCCAAGGAACAAAGCATGAGGTGACATACATTGCATTTCAGCAATCTTGTACATGAATTCCATATCTATGAGAACTTCACAAAGTTACTCATGACAGACTCACAACTTAGTACTTCACCAATAGGCCTTGTTCGAAATCACATAGTGAGTCCGAACTTTGACTTTCTCAAATGAGAATACTAAGGTGTGAAATGGCATGTCTCATTTCAGGATTAAGGTAAGCATGATGCAATTCATACATAGTGACTTCGAGACATAAGAGGTTAAATGGTTTGTTCTTATCTTGTCTCTAGAAGTGCACTGGTCAATTCAGTACCTTCGGAAGATACCTAGAAGAACTATAGAGTTCCTAACTCTCAATGCCTCATAACCAGACATCATAGATTCTTCTAACAATCATACTGAGGTCAATAGTCCTTTGACCCTAAGATTGCGAATATATCGTTTTAAGCAAACTACGAAGAGTTTGTTCATGCAAATCTACATTTGTCTCTTCGTAAGTTGTTAAGTTTGTTTATGGACTAAAAGACTATGGTTTTATCATAAAGCTTCAGACAAGGAAGATTGAATGAACGTTTCAACTTTATTAATGAATGAATAGGCAATTATAAGCAAGAGTCTTCATGAGACTTTATTACATCAAATGTTCAAAAGAAAGACTACAACTCTTCTTGTGGGCACCATTGACAACACTATGTCGTAGTCATCCTGCAAGTCGGACGCTCTCCGCTCCGCTTCAGCAATCCGGGACGAGAGTCGAGCGTTTTCCTCCGTCAGAGAGTCGCGCTCGCGCTCTGCCCTAACTCGCGCCGCCTCGCTCGAAGTAAGCTGGCGGTGCGACGTCTCCAAGGCATCGGATCGAGAGTCCAGCTGCCTCCGAAGGTCGGTAACCTCAGTGCAAAAAATCTCCGCTGATCGGGTCGCCAGCTCGCCGCTCTTCAGTGAGCTCGCCCGCCATCTTGGCCACTGATAGTTGGGCCCCGTCGTGCTGGCCTTGTGCGATCTGGAGTTCCACCCTGGCCTCACGGAGCTGGTCTCGAAGTGTCTCGGTCCCCGCCCCCGGGTGCGAACCTCGCTCGACCAGAGCCAACCTAGCCTTCGTCCGGGCGAGCTCCTCTTGGGATGCCCCTAAGCGCCGGATGAAGTCATGCAGAATCCTGTCGCTTCGTACGGCCCTTGCATACGCCTGCGACGACAAAGAAGTAAAGGTTAAAACTAAAAACCTACGCTTACAATAAAAGCAGAAGTACTGACCCTCTGAGCGTCGGTAACACCCGCCTGGAAGAAAGCGATGTCACCCTTCGACACCACGCCCTTCCACCAGGATAGCGGGGATCCCTCAAGGTGGCGAAAACAGTCCCCTCGGGCTTCTTTCGCCTCCAGCTCCACCACCGAGTTCGCCCTCTTGGGTTCGGAACGCTTGTCGGGAGGTGCCGATGTCGAAGCCCTCTTCAAAGAAGCCTTGCGGTCAACGACCCTAGAGCGAATCTCCGCCATTGACTCGGGGTCCCGAGAAGCAAGGGTCTGCCTCGTAGCTCACCTCCTCGCAGCTACACAAAACAAAGTGACAAAGGTCAGGTTCCTGTCAAAACAACAAGTTTTACAAAACAATAAAGATACCTCGGGAAGCAGGAGCGGCTGATTGAGCCTCGGGACTCGGGGGCCTGCTCGCCCGGAGCGCCTCCTCGGTGCCCGGAGCAAAGGGCGGGAACCACCCGGTGAGCGCCATCAGCTCGGGGGAACGGAACCGCTCGCCAGCCTTGCGGGCTTCCGACATCCCCGATATTCCTCTCACAAAGGGGAGCTGCGCTGCCCCCTCGTCCGCTGAAAAGTCGGCCATGCGGCCGAAGTAAAGGGGCGCCTCGCCGAAAGCGTCCGAGGTGACCCATACCCACGCCCGGCGGCTAGGCGGGTCACAATCTTCGACCAGCCTCACGTTGCCCCGGGCACGGGCCATATGGAATCCCGGCTGCCCCGGCACCGGGAAGACGGCAACCAGGTTACGGAAGTCGTCCACGGTCATGGCACGCTGCGTCTGGCAGTGCCACTCCATGAAACATGTGGCCAACATGCGATAGAACGCCGGGCTCATCTGACACGCATGGACCCCGAGCCGGGTCAAGATTTGTTGGACGATAGCGGGGAACGGAAGACGCAACCCGCAGACAAGACTCCCAATCGTCACGGCCGCATACCCGTCCCTGGGACGGTAGGGCCTGTCCTCGGGGGCAGGTCTAAGCAACCCCACCAAGGGAGGGATGTTATACGCCTCACGAAGCGTGCCGAAGACTCGGGAAGTGAGCGTGCTCGCAGCGTCTATTCCCTTGCAATCCAGGCCGACGGGGGCAACAGAGTCGCCCACTCCGTACATACGAGTACTCTCCAGCGATCGGGCGTAAGTGTAACCCGAGGCCTCCGCGGACTCGAGGGCCGGCCATGCCGTCGTCAACACCTCGCCATCGTGTTTCTCCTTCCCCCTCGCGGGAGGAGCCTCCGAGCCCGACCCTTGGGGGTCATCGGAATAGATCTCATCCAAGAAAGACTCGGACGGCACAATCGCAAGCTCGACACCCGAGGCGTCCAAGATAGATGCCCGGGGGAGCTCGGAACTCACCACCGCTTGACCCCGCTGCTTGAGCAGGGGGGCGTCAAAGGACGCCTCGCGGGAGACCAAGTTGATCACCAACCTTGACGAACGCGGGCCCTCGGGCCCCTCGTCCTCCCCTTCGGGGCCGCACCTGGTAGGTGGGCCGCTCCCGGGCCTCGCCAGCTCGGCGATCGCCGCGGCATCGGTCTCCAACTCCGCGAGCCATTGGTCGGCCACCTCAGAGTCTTCCTCAACGAAGATGGGAATCCCGTCGAGTTCCTCAAAGGGACACTTGACCGGCCCCCCAAAATTTGGGAGAGGGCAGGTAGGGTCGACCTCGGGATCATCAACACGGGGAACAAGCTCACTCCCCATCGAAAAAAAAATAATAATAATAATAAAAAGAAGGTCAACGGCCCGGGGGAAATTTCAAAGTCAAAAGAATTTTTCTGATTACCTGCAGGCCGGCAGTATAAACAAGAGGGAGCGGGAGCTCTCCTATGTATATAGAGGAAGGAGCAAACCCTGCTCCTTCCCCTTGCGCGCGCGACACGATGCCCGGCCCGCGGGCCGGCCTCGCGCGCGCACCAGTCCCCCAGCGCCAAGCCGCGCCCGGGTCTTGCGGCCCGACCGGCCCGGTCCGGCCCCCAGGGGTCCGGCCACAGGAGATATGCGTGCGGACGATCACATGTGATCGAAGGTGAAAAATACCTCAACGCCCTTCTCTTTTCTAAAGTTCACAACTTACGTCCCGTAAGCCGTAAACTTAGGGGGCTAATGTTACCGGTCGTTTTCGGAACACCGGAAATTCAAAGACAATTCAAGGCCGGCCGGGCTTTGCCGGCCGGAAGCCCAACGGGCCCCGGCCCACCAGGCCCGAGCGCCCCGATGCGCCCACGGCCCGGCGCGGCCGGTGCGAGCGCACCTGCGCTCCCGGCCCTGAGGTCCCCGGCCCAAGGGGCCTCAGCGCGCCCTATCGCGCCTGGCCCGCACGCACTCTGCACCCCGACCTCTCGGCCTGCGCGCGCCTCGGCACCCCGCCCAAGCGCCCCTGCCGCCTCAGCCGGGTGTCCCCGCCACCTCGGCCACCTCGGTCGAGCGCCTTCGCCAGCTCGGCCACCTCGGTCGAGCGCCTTCGCCAGCCCGGCCACCTCGGTCGAGCGCCTTCCCCAGCTCGGCCACCTCGGTCGAGCTCCTTCGCCAGCTCTGCCACCTCGGCCAAGCGTCTTCGTCAGTTCGGCCACTTTAGTCGAGCGCTTTCGCCAGCTCAGCCACCTGGGCTGAGCACCTTCATCAGCTCGGCCACCTCGGTCGGGCGCCTTCGCCACCTCGGCCGAGCGTTCTTGCCACCTCGGCCGGGCACGCCACGCCCGGCCGAGTCCCGCGCCTGGCACGTCCCGCGCCCATACAGGCAACATGTCCCACGCGCCCTGCGCCCCCTTAGGTGTGAGGCCTCGCGCGCCTCGCTCCCGGCCACCCGGTGGGCCTCAAGGGGCCGGCCCAAGGCCTCCCCTAAACACTATAAATACCCCCCCCCCTTGGGGAAGGAAAAAGGACCCCGGTTTTGGACACAACTTACATCCTGGTTGATGCTAAGAACACTTCTCTCCTCTCGAGAACTCTCTCTCGCTCTCTTGTGACATTTCCAAGAGGGCGCACTCCTACTCCTCCCTCGGCTCAGAAAGTCAAGGACCCCCCTCCACGAGAGGGAGCGCGCTACTCTTCTGCGATCTGAGCGGCTGCAGTACATACTGCCCTCCTGCTTCTTGGCCCTTGAGCTAGAACTCCGAGCTACGAGCACGCGACCCCTCTAAAGCCTTCGCTAGAAGCTACGAGCCGGGTCCTACTCTAAAGCCTTGGATTCACAAAGCCTCCGAGCCCAAGATAGCCTCCCCACACAAATTGAACTACGTTCTGACCTGATCCCTACTGAAGGGTACGTTGGCAGCCAACCTTTGGCACGGTCACACCCCCCCAAAACACACCTTAGGGTTTGGAGGGTGCAGCTCGGTCTACGAGCTCCCGTTTTTGGCCCGGGCGCGATCACTTGGTCCGGCCTTGGATCGAACCGCCCGAGGTATCTAATCGTTGTTCATTTTCGTTCGACAACAATTTCGATTCTTTCAGGTATCCCAACATCGATTTGACGTTTAAATAAAGACCTTGACCCTTCGATTTCTTCATTAATATCAACCCATTCGCCGTTCCAAGGTACAGTCGCGATTTTCTTTCCTTCTTCTTCTTGCTTCTTCTTTCTTCTGAAACTTCTGTTTTCGCTATCTATTTTTCGCCAAAACCCTTAATTTTCTCCGCTTCTTTGTTGTATTAGTGAACTTAGAGGTTCTTGTGCTTAGTCGACCCTCATCCCGGGCTTTTATCCTATACTTTTTCCTTTCTTCTTTGCGTGAAACAATAATCTTTTCTTCTATAAAGAAAATATCAACATCTGACAAAAAGAGCGAGGATCCCAACAGTGTGTTATCGTTGTCGTCGACCTTGATGAAGCGCGATCTCGCCGACATGTGGGAGCGTTATGACTTCTGGGATGGGTTGAGAGTGAAGGTGGGAGGCCAGTCCGCCGAAGGAGTTATTCCCGGGTACGTATATGTGGACCAGGTGTTTTACGAAGAGTGCGGACTGTGCTTCCCCATCCCAGACTCCTTATCGAGTTTTGCGACCGTCTGGGCCTTCAGTTCGCCCAGATGTGTCCGAACTTCGTGCGCCAAGTAATGGTGTTGTTGCTATTGTCTAGGGAGGTCGGAGTTTCCTTGGAAGATAACAACGTCGACCGCTTACTGGTCGCGAAGCGCAACTCGAAGCATCATCTGATGTGCTTCTATTTGGTGAACCGACCTCGCCATGGGGTCGTTACCGACCTCCCTGGAAAGCATAAGTATTGGGACTCGGAATATTTCTATTTCGAGATCAGCGATAAGACCGTCGAGGTGGTGAAGAACTGCCTGTCTATCGAGTGGAAGACGGACTGTGGTATTAATATATTGGGGAGGGTTTTCGCTAGTAGTTATGATTGAGTTCCGAACTGACGTCTTGTTTTTCCATTTTGCAGAAAAGATCGTGCTCTATCCATTGGAGCCCTCTGATCTCAAAGTCCAGACGTTGCGTGCCGGTGAGGTTTCTTGGAAATCTTTTTGGTCCACCCTTCCTTTAGGTTAGTTTGGCTTGTCGAGCTGCATTTTTCTTCTCCTTTTTTTTTCACTGATGGTTTTCTGTAGACGATTCTTTAGACGATCCTCCCACTACTTTCGACATAACAACGAGAACATCGGCTGGCAAGCCAAGAGGAAGGCCATTAGAATGGCCAGCAATTCTGGGGCCACATTGAGGTCGGCAGAGAAAATCAAGCCCACCGACGTGGTGGCACCGAAGCCTGTTTTTGGGTTGCAGGAGCCCACAGTCACGCTTCCTCCCACCACGCTGCTTGTCGAGCTCGAAACCGAGGTCGTCGTGCCCTCTGTTGCCGAGGTCGTCAAGACTTCGACTGCACCAACCAAGACCTCGGTGGTCTCGATCTCTCAGGCCAAGAGGAAGGGGGTCGACATCAACCCTCAACAGCCAAGCGATCCAAAGAAGGGTCGAACTGACGACCAAGGAAAGGTCGTGAAGGGATCTGGCCAGCAATCCCGCTAGCCGACCTCGCAGTCCGACCCACGCAGGGGTCCCGACCAGGATCCTGCAAGTTGACGACCAACTAGAACGTCGCGAAGCCGGTCTAGGAAGATCCGGCGGCAACGCCAAGCCTCTTGCGCCAGTTCAACTTCCCCGAGTATCGGCTTCCAGTGGTCTCGAGGATGTTGTCAATGGTGCCCACAAGAAGAGTTGTAATCTTTATATTATACATTTGATGTAATAAAGTCTCATGAAGACTCTTGCTTGTAATTGCTTATTCATTAATAAAAAAGTTGAAACGTTCATTCAATCTTCCTTGTTTGAAGCTTTATGATAAAATCTTAGTCAAGTCCATAAACAAACTAAACAACTTACGAAGAGACAAATGTAGATTTGCATGAACAAACTCTTCGTAGTTTGCTTAAAACGATATATTCGCAATCTAAGGGTCAAAGGACTATTGACCTCAGTATGATTGTTAGAAGAATCTATGATGTCTGGTTATGAGGCATTGAGAGTTGGAGACTCTATAGTTCTTCTAGGTATCTTCCGAAGGTACTGAATTGACCAGTGCACTTCTAGAGACAAGATAAGAACAAACCATTTAACCTCTTATGTCTCGAAGTCACTATGTATGAATTGCATCATGCTTACCTTAATCCTGAAATGAGACATGCCATTTCACAGCTTACGTATTCTCATTTGAGAAAGTCAGAGTTAGGACTCACTATGTGATTCCGAACAGGGCCTATTGGTGAAGTACTAAGTTGTGAGAATGTCATGAGTAACTTTGTAAAGTTCTCATAGATATGGAATTCATGTACAAGATTGCTGAAATGCAATGTATGTCACCTCATGCTTTGTTCCTTGGAGTGTGAATAAATGAACTGGCCAATGTCCAAATTGAGTCCTGACTCTTTTGGATGAAATAATGTGACTTGTTAGCTCCTCGTCAATACATTGTTTCTAACTTATTCACAAGCGACAAAGGAGTTGAGGAAATAACAGCTAGAAGGGTAAAATGGTAATTTAGTAAATCCCGACTAGCTGATGACATTCATGAAGGGTAAACATAGATAATATTCAGTGGATCCGCTCATCATAATTAGGTTGAATTCTTGAGTAGAAAATAAATTCATTTGAACCGAGAGATTTTCAGTGTCAACTCTTTAGTGGAGTCAGTTGGCATTTAGCTAAACTTGGAAAAGGTTTGTGAACTTTTGAGTCCAAGTGTTTAGCTCAAGCTTTGTTCATTTGGAGTCACTGTCACGAATCACATCGATTAGGAATAGTTAAACAGGAAGCTAAGTCAAAACAAGAACGAAAGTTGTCGAAAGGGTAATTTTGTCTTTTTGGACATGGCATGAAATGAATGTCACTAAATTTTTTGACAATGTCATATGATGACATATTATGTCACACGGCCATAACATGTTTATTGGGCCTTGTGAATTAATTTCATTTCATAGAATTTTACTAGAAAATTCTTAATGGGCTTTTCTTATGTTGTCATGAACAATTAAAAGAAAACCTAGAAAGCCTTTCTAGAAGGCTTTTTGGCCGTCCAACCCAAGTGAATGGGAGACCAAATTTCGTGCAGCCCTTAGTGTGAAAGAGAGTTTATTTTGTGCATTAATGAATGAAGATACTTGCCAAAAGAAAAAGAGGAAACAAATTTCCTCTAGGAGAGTATGACATGGGCGGCCAAGGCAAGCAAAATAGGAAACAAATTTGCTTCTAGATGGCAAGACTTACACGCCCAAAATGAGAAAAGGAAATAAGGATTATTTCCTCATGAATATGTGATATTCTAAAGAAGAGGAAACTACTTTATTGAAGGTAAAGCCTCTCCTATAAATAGGAGCCTTATTCTTCTCATTTCATTCATTCCACATAAGTTAGAGATTGAGAGTCTCTCTCTCTAGAACTTGTGGCCGCCCCTCTCCTCTCTCTCTCTAGTCAATTTCGTTTTATTTATTTGGCACCTAGGTCCTCATTTGACCTAGAGTTTAGCTCTGCGACTTCAAGACTCGTTCTTAAGTCGTAGTGTTTAAAAGTGCCCACTAACTGATTCCTTTTATTTCGAGTGATTTAGTGATATAAACTTTCATGGTTGCTCGAGGTGCCGAGGAAAGAAAGAGAGACGTGTTGCGAGGGGAGACGAGCGTTGCAAACTTTCCAAAAGCTTCTTCAAAGTTCAAGCTTCAAGAAAGGTTAGTAAACTTCTATACTCATAATAGTTTTTAATTACATGTACTTGCTCTTTGTCTAGGTTAGTAAAAAACTGTTTTTACTTGTAAAAGAAAATTTTTAAAATTCTGCCGCTTACCGAAGCGTTAATTATTTTCTTAAACCCTAGATCGATACCAACAGAGGATGCACGGGGCAAACTACTACCGCTCCGTCAGCGCGGCGGGGTCTCGGGTAAGTTTCACGTCCGCCTCAGGTCTAATTGATTGTCCTGGCAGTTCATGGCCGAGGTGAACAAAAGCTTCCTTGGGTACGAGGTGATGTACGACCGCCTCTCCATCGTGAACCAGGATTTGCGAACCAAGCCGAAGGCTTCCGAGGATAAGCTCGCGAAGTGCTGTGGCTCGCTTGGCCAGATGGATCTCCTCATCGCCGAGGCGGGCGAGCATGTCCGTCGTCAGAAGGACCTCGAAGATCGTCTCGAAGATACTGAGAGGACACGGGTCGAGCTAAAGAAAGAGATTGATCAGGCAGAGGCTTCTCGTCGCAACCTTGGATCCGAGTTGGAACAGGTGAAGGCCGATTTGGCGAAGGAGAAGGTGGGAAATCGGTCCCTGTATCGAGCTTATCGGTCGGCCAAGGATGATAGCATTCGCTTAGGCAGGAAGGCTGCTTGGGCGAAGTATAAGGGGGCGCTGGTGGCCTACCGCCAGTTCGTCACAGCTGGGAGGAAGAGGACGACCATCATGCGCAACCTCGACCAGGCTAAGGCTGCGTCATCGATCTTCCAGGAGGTCGTTAACAAGGAGATCACTGATGCCCTGACCGAGCTGCATGAGGCCGAAGATGGGTTGGCGAAGCTCCAACCCGAGCTCGATGGCGTGCCTTTGCCTTCCCTCGCCGGGGCCGAGGACCTCAAGTTCACTCCATATGAGGACCGTTCGCTCCCGGATGTGGTGATGTCGGAGAGTACCGACATGGCAGATCTGTTCGGCTTGATGTTGGACAGCTCGGAAGCCGTGCTCGTGTCCATCGATGAATCCGGAGAGATCTCAAAGAGAGAGGAGTCCGCCCAGGACAAGTTGGCTTAAGCTCGCCTCGATCTTTTTTTTTTAAGTTTATTATTTTGGGCCTGATGGTTGGGCAAGTTTGCTTGACTCCTTTATTTTTATTTTGTTGTTTTCTTTTCTATTTTGTTCGAACATATCCCGTGACTTTAATTTCCCTTATTAAATGCCATGGATATTTTCGTTATATTTGTTTATGCTTTCCTTAGGTAATAATTACTTATAAATAGTAACTGATTATACTTAATCAATGTTTTAATGCTTGTGTGTTTCGATGAACGCGCCTATTCACGAAGGCGTTTTCGCATCTTATTTGTACGATGTTCGTCCATCGTAAGTCGAACCCCTAGTCGTATTGGGATTATGTATATGGCATGCCTCTAGATGACGCCGTACACGATATGTTTTTCGAAATGAAACTCTAAGTTCTTCTTTGTTCTTGAGTCAGACTTAGAATGGTTTATCGTACACTGCGCATGAACAAAGCCTTAGGCGTTTTCATTTGCGGGTGTAGGTCGAATCTACCATGCTTGGAAAATTGATTTGAATCGAAATTGTTCGTTTCAAGTTTCTCTCATTTATATGAGGCGGGGGCTGAACCTTGTCACAAGGCTGCCTACGTACCCATGTTTGGGATCAAGCCGTTGCGTAGTTCGATTATTGTGATACTACTCTAACAATAATATTGTTTTAAATTCATGATATTCCAATACGTTAATACTGGGATGCCATCGAGTGTTTCGAGCTTGTAGACGCCTATACGTGGGATTTCCGTGATTCGGTACGGTCCTTCCCAGTTTGCTCCTAACTTTTCGGCGTTCTCTGCGGCTTTGTTCTGGTACACTTTTCTCAATACGAGATCTCCGATGTCAAATTCCTGGAAGTTGACACCTTTGTTGTAATATCGGGCGATGGATCGTCGGTATAGATCCATGCGCATTAATGATTGGTCTCTCCTCTCGTTAATCAAGTCGAGAGAGTCGCGAAGCATCTTGTTGTTGGTTTCTTCCTTATCATTCGCGTATATGGTGCGAATTGTTCTTATCTCGTGTTTGATAGGCAATGTTGCTTTGACCCTTAGACCAGAGAGTATGGGGTTTCTCCGGTGGGCCTTCGTGGACTTGAATGGTAGGCCCATAATACTCCAGGGAGTTCGTCGGCCCATTGTCCCTTTTTGGTTTTGAGTTTCTTTTTTAGGTTACTGATGATTGTCTTGTTAGTAGCTTCTGCGTGTCCGTTTCCTTGCGGGTATCGTGGTGTCGAGAAACGTAATGTGATTCGTTCGACTGTGCGGAAGCATCAGAACTCTTTCGATATGAATTGGGATCCATTATCTGTGATTATCTCTTAAGGCATTCCATGTCGACAAATTATATTTTTCCGAATGAAGTTTTTCATGTCGTTATCCCTCACTGAGACGAATGCTTCGGCTTCAACCCATTTTGAAAAATAATCTGTTGTGATTAGAAGGAACTTGAGTCCTCCCGGTGCGCTAGACAGAGGGCCAACAATGTCCATAGACCATTTCATGAATAGGTATGGGGCGGTGATTGAGGACCATTTTTGTGAATGTTGTTCACAGTCGGCGACCATGGTTGGCCAAAAATACCATTGATTCTTGATTTTAACGGCTAAACTCGTACTGCCGCGTGGTTTCCGCATTGTCCTTCGTGTATTTCAGAAATGATTTGTTTAGATTCGTCCTTTCCTACGCATCTTAAGTAGACTCCGGAAACGCTTCTTTTGAAGAGTGAGCCGTCAATTAGGGAGAATCTTGTGCTTTGACTGACGAGTTTTGGACGCAACTGTTTGTCCATTGGGGTGTGTCCTTTGGAAATATACTTGATTGTATCTACTCTCTAGTCCCCTACTTCTATTATTACCATTATACTTGTGTTCTTGGTAGTGATAGAAGACTGCTTAAATACTTCAACCGGTATGATGCGGCTCAACGTGGGGTCTGAGGTAGAGGCTAGCGCAGCTTGGGCGTCGACGGTTGTATTATCTCATCTAGGGATGCGAGTTGATTTATCGAATTGGTCTGTCATCTCTTTTACTACTTGCACATATGCTTCCATACGTTCGTCTCTTGTTTCAAATTCTCCGCTAAGTTGGTTCGCGAGGAGTTTCGAATCGCAAAAAGCGGATATGGATTTTGCTCCTACAGCCTTTGGTAGATGCAATCCTGCGATTAACGCCTTGTACTCGGCTTCGTTGTTCGAGGCACTAAAGTCTAGATGAAAGGATTGCTCTATCACTTCCCCGTGCGGTGATATTAACTGCATCCCAACTCTAGCCCCTTGTTTTGTTGACGAACCATCGACTTTGAGGGTCAAGACTCCAACATCCATCGTGGTTTCATTTTCGTTTGCAGAGAGTTCGATGAGAAAAACGGCCAGAACTTGTGATTTCGCACAAGATCTGATACGGTATTCCATATCGTACTCGCTTTATTCAACAGCCTGTTTGGTTAACCTTCCTGATTGGTTAGGGCTGTGGAGAAACGAACGTAGGGGTTGAATTTTCATCACCACTATCGAGTGGGATTGAAAGTACGGGCAGAGTTTTCGGGCTGCCGTGACGACGACTAGAGTAAGTTTTTCCATTGCTGGATATCACGTTTCGGCATCAACGAGTGATCTACTAATGTAGAAGACTGGTTTTGGGTCTCTGTGCTCTTCTTTGACGAGTACCCCGCTTACCGCGGAAGATGATATAGCGACGTACAAGTAGAGAGGCTCTCCCTCTACGGGTTTGGATAGGATCGGAGGCTTGGCTAGATATTGCTTCAGCTGTTTAAAAGCGTCTTTGCACTTTTCGGTCCACTCAAACTTCTTGTTCCCTTTCAACAGTTTGTAAAAGGGCAAGCATTTATAAGTTGATCGAGATATAAATCGGCTGAGGGCCGCGATGCGTCCCATTAACCTCTAAATCTCTCTTTTGTTCTGTTACCGGTCCGTCTCGGCCCGGTAGATCGACGACGGCCACGCTGGCGGCTGTCCTGAGACTCCCCCGCCTGAGGCCAGCTCAGAGCCGGCGCTCGTCCAAGGCCGGCTCAGACCCGGCGCTCGTCCAAGGACGCCTCAGAGCCGGCGCTCGTCCAAGGCCGGCTCTGACCCGGTGCTCGTCCAAGGCCGGCTCTGACCTGGTGCTCGTCCAAGGCCGGCTCTGACCCGGCGCTCGTCCAAGGACGCCTCAGAGCCGGCGCTTGTCCAAGGCCGGCTCTGACCCGGCGCTCGTCCAAGGACGCCTCAGAGCCGGCGCTCGTCCAAGGCCGGCTCTGACCCGGCGCTCGTCCAAGGACGCCTCAGAGCCGGCGCTCGTCCAAGGCCGGCTCAGACCCGGCGCTCGTCCAAGGACGCCTCAGAGCCGGCGTTCCTCCATGGCCGGCTCAGAGCCGGCCCTCGGCCTAGGGACCCTCAAAACGTCCCTTGGTCGCCTATAAATACCGGGGTCCCTCCCCTGGTCCAGGTAATCCATTCTTGAGTACTGAAACGCTGCCGAACTCGTACCTCGCTCGTTTCTCTCGAGTCTCGACCCCTAAACACTAAACCCTCTACAAACCACCTCAATCTTACTAATGTTGAGCGTCGGAGAGGTAAACAGAGGCAACCCCTCTGTTTCCCCTTTGTAGTTCACACCTTCTCTTCTCACCTTTCAGGTGCCCGGACGAGATAGACAACACCTACAGCTAAGGGACGGCTTGGGAGACCAAGCCCGACACGCTCGAGTGAAGACGAGACCACTTGGTCCGGCCTTGGGTCTGACCACCTGTGACTCCTAAATCGTTGTCCGAAAAACTGCGACAACATTTTAGCGCTAGAAGGAGGGGATCTCTCAACCTTGATGACTCATTCCCTCTACCAGTTTTTTCTCCTTATTCTCACGACTCTCGAGAGATGAGTCACATTCCCACCACCTCCGTGGGTACCCGAGCGACGAGCTCGAGGTACGGCCTTCGACGCCTCGCACATCGTCTTGAAGGGCAACCTCGCGATAGCGAGAGCCAGCCCCAAGACCCGATGAATGACCCCGAGGCCGAGCTCCGAGAGGACACGGCCCGGCGGCTTGCTGAGCTACTTGACCGTCCCGGCGTCGACGGTACGCTCATAGCCAATCTCCTCGGCTATGACATTGAAGAGGTCTAACGATGCTTTGGCCGGTCCGTCGCACCTGGCGCGACAGCAGGCACGGTCACATTCCCGGGGACTCGCCCCCTCGGTTTCAAGAGGCGGCCGGACACGGCCCCTCGCCGAGGAGAGAGCCACTCTGGTAGATGATGGGGCCGATAGCCGAAACGCTCGCCGGACAGTTCGACCAAGGGCGACCTCGCCTCGCCCCGCACCAAGCGTGGACCTTAGAGAGCGCTTGACGGCGCAGAGAAACTCCCGAGGGGAGGATCTCCGCCAAAGGCTCAACTCTCGGAGGGACGCGCTTCCCGCCGCAACTCTCGGCCGGCCTCGGGCCAATGTCGTGGACCAAGCGTCCAACGAGCGCCAACCGGTGACTCCCGTGGCCCCGACGGTCGGCACTGCTAACGGGCTTGACATGGTCACGATGATTCAGAGCCTCCAAAATCAAATCATCGAGATGAGGGAGTCAGGGAGGCAAAGACCGTATGGAGGGATCGAGGACTTATACTCTCCCTTCGCCGCACAAGTCCTCGCGCAACCTTGCATGGGAACCTTCAAGTTACCGTCCATTCCCCCCTACGATGGACGGACGGACCCCCACTTCCATGTCCAACACTACGAGACGTGGATGACGATGCAAGGGCAGACAGATGCCACCCTCTGCCAAGCCTTCAGCCTGACCCTCACAGGGTCGGGGTTTGAGTGGTTCCGAAGTTTGAGGCCGGGGAGCATCTCGTCTTTCCGGGCCTTGCGAGAAGCATCCCTCACTCGATTCGCCACCCTCGTGGCGCAAAAGAAACCAAAGACCCATCTCCTCTCTATCCGGCAAGGGAGGGATGAGACGTTGAGACAATACCTCGCTCGCTTCACTGAGGAGTCTCACAAGGTCGAAGGGTTCGACGACAGGGACGACATCACGGCGATCACTGAGGGAGTCCGCACGAGCGACTTCCTCAAGTCTATTGTTGGCAAAGTCCCACGAGACATGGTGGAGCTAATGGCGAGAGCCCGCACGTATATGGGAATCGAGGTCTATCTCGATGGCCGAGATGGCCGAAAGTCAGGAGGACAGGGGAGTCGCCGCCACGATGATCAAGACGGAGATCGCCCCGACCCTCGAAAGAGGAGGAATAAGGGAAGCCAGGCCGCTAACGGTCGCTCCCTCCCTGGGCCGAGGCCGCCACATGTCGATAGCTTCCGAAAGTTCTCGACATTTACTCCTCTGAACACTTCGCCGGAGCGCATCCTGGCTCTGCACCGTGACAATCTGGGGAGTCCTACCCCTCTCACGAAGGATCCCGCCAAGAGGGATCAAAGTAAGTACTGTGACTACCATCAAGATCATGGGCATCTAACGTCCGAATGCTATCAACTCAAACATCAGATCGAGGCCCTGATTCAAGATGGGAAACTGAAAGAATACGTCCTCAGGACTATCGGGACGGCCGCGGCACACGGAGGCCGCCCGCGGCAAGAAAAGAAAGGTCTAACGACGGTGACCGTCACGGACCGCGCGGCAAACGAAGAACCGGAGAGCTCGCAACTTCACGTCGTGGGCGCAATCTTGGGCGGCCCGGAGTTCGGAGACTCGGCCACGCAAAGGAAGAAGTACGTGCGCGAAGTTTCCCAAGGGAAAATAGCACACTACATCAACCACACGTACGAGGCCCCTCCTCCGGCCCCGTTCGAATCCATGTTCTTCACCGGCCAAGAAGTGGCACGAGTGCTCCATCCACACAAACACGCGATAGTCGTCTCTGCCTCCGTCGCCAAAAACCTCGTCCGGAGAATCCTAATCGACAATGGGAGCTCCGCCGACATAATCTTCAAGTCGGCGTTGGACAGGATGAAGCTATCCGGGATGAGACCGACCCCGATCTCGACCTCGCTCTTCGGCTTCTCCGGGGAGAGGGTCATGACGGAGGGAACTATCGACCTCCCGGTTACCTTCGGTACCCCGGGGGGGCTCGAGGTTACCCACATCGTGTCGTTCCTTGTCGTGGATCAGCCCTCGGCATACAATATCATCGTCGGCCGCCCGACTCTCAATCGGTTGAAGGCCATAACGTCCACGTACCATCTGATGATGAAATTCCCGACCGAGAAGGGGATCGCCGTAATGCTGGGAGACCAGTCAATGGCGAGGATGTGCTACATCCAGGGCGTGGACGGAAAAGGGAAAGGAATGATGGTAAGCACCGTCTTTCAGCTTGGGGACAAATTCCCCTGCAAGATAGAGGAAGGAGGCACCTTCGGAGAACTGGACCAAAGAGACGATGTCGAGCGTCGAAAGGTGGAGACACCGGACGACCTCGTTCCCGTCGTGTTGGACGACGCCAAGCCTGACAAGTGGTCAAAGTAGGCGCCTAACTCCCGTCCGGGATCCGAGTCGAGCTCGCCGCCTTCCTCCGCGAGCACAAAGATGTCTTTGCGTGGACACACGCCGACATGCCGGGGATCGACCCCGAAATAATGGTTCACCGACTCAACGACGACAAGAGAGTAACTGAGCGCGTTCAACCGCGGTGGGCGTTCAGCGGTGAGAGGTACCAGGCCATTGGTGAAGAAGTTGACAAACTTCTTGCCGCCGACTTCATCAGGGAGGCGGAGCACCCCAAGTGGGTGTCCAATGTGGTGATGGTCAAGAAGCCAAACGGGAAGTGGCGTATCTGCATTGACTATAAAGATCTTAACAAAGCCTGCCCGAAAGATAGCTTCCCTCTCCCGAGGATTGAGCAACTCGTGGATGCCACGGCAGGCCACGAGTTACTGAGTTTCATGGATGCCTACTCAGGCTACAACCAGATCCGCATGCACAAGCCGGATCAGATCAAGACCACCTTTGTTACGAACCGCGGACTTTACTATTACAAGGTCATGCCCTTTGGCCTAAAAAATGCGGGAGCGACGTATCAAAGGTTGGTTAACCGGATGTTCGCCAATCAAATTGGCAAAACCATGGAGGTCTACGTGGACGATATGCTCGTCAAAAGCCTCAAGGCCCGCGACCACGTTCGAGACCTTAGGGAGATGTTCACGATCCTACGACGCTACAAGATGAAGCTCAACCCCAACAAGTGCGCTTTTGGGGTCGAGTCCGGAAAATTCTTGGGCTACATGGTTAGCCGTCGCGGGATCGAAGCTAACCCCGAGAAGATCAGGGCGATCTTAAAGATGAGGTCGCCACAGAAAGTAAAAGAAGTTCAGAGCCTGATGGGAAGGATCGCCGCCCTGACGCGATTCGTTTCCAAGGCCACTGATAAGTGTCAGCCGTTCTTCAGGGCACTGAAAAAGACCGACCGGTTCGTGTGGACGGAGGAGTGCGAGGAAGCGTTCCGCGAAATGAAAGCCTATTTCACCACCCCCCCGTTTCTCGCAAAGCCAAAGAATGGCGAAACTTTGTACCTCTACCTCGCGGTGTCCGACAAGGCCGTGAGCGCGGTCCTCATACGCGAGGAAGACAAGGTGCAATGGCCGGTCTATTACGTGAGCAAGGCGCTCCTCGACGCCGAGACCCGATACCCGGAAATCGAGAGATTGTCCCTCGCCCTCGTCATGAGCGCAAGGAAACTCCGACCCTACTTCAAAGCGCACCCCATCGTGGTACGCACGGGACATCCCATCGAGAAGGCCCTTCAAAAAGGGACCTCTTCTCGAATGGCCATATGGTCCCAGGAGTTGGGCGAGTACGGGGTCGAGTTTCAGCCGAGAACCGCCATCAAAGGCCAAGCCCTCGCCGACTTCATAGCGGAGTTCACAAACGCACCCTCGATCGGCGAAGGGGGCAAGGATAATGGGAACGAGGAAGACGATAAGAACGACCGCATCTAGTTGTCAAAGAAGAGGACCAGCAGCCCGATAGGGCCGGTCTGGGACTTGCACGTAGATGGCGCGTCAAACGCCCGGGGGGCTGGCGCTGGCGTTGTACTCACGAATCCCGATAGGGAAAAATAGAGATACGCCATGCAGTTCGAGTTCCAACAACGAGGTGGAGTACGAAGCTCTGATCGTTGGCTTGGAGCTGGCGAACAAGCTAGGCGCCCAAAACCTGCACATCCACTGCGACTCGCAGTTGATTGTGAACCAGGTCAGGGGCGACTACGCCGCTAAAGAGCCAAACATGATCGCGTACTTGTCAAAGGCCCAAAAGAATCTGGAGGCCCTATCGTGGTTTGAGATCGTCCAAGTTCCCCGAGAGGCGAACATTGACGCTGACGCCCTTGCTCGCCTCGCGTCTGGGATAGACGAGGAAGGCGAAGGCAGCGTCCCGATCCAAGTGTTGACCCGACCCTACGTCTCGAGAGGCGATGTAGGGGTAGTTGACGAGACTCCGCCTCCCTCATGGATGACTCCGCTCGTGGAATTCCTTAAGCGAGGAGTCATCCCCGAAGACAAAGAAGAGGCCAAAAAGCCGAGAAGCTTGGCGCCAAAGTACACAATGAGGGAGGACAACTTGTTCAATAGAGGCTACTCAATTCCCCTTCTCCGCTGCCTGACCGAAGTCGAGGCGAGGAAG
Organism: Urtica dioica subsp. dioica; assembly: GCF_054948205.1. Lineage (NCBI taxonomy): Eukaryota > Viridiplantae > Streptophyta > Magnoliopsida > Rosales > Urticaceae > Urtica > Urtica dioica. Next base: position 24,609,024 of record NC_142760.1, on the reverse strand, counting down.
GCGCTCCACGAGGTGCACGAGGGGGTGTACGGAAACCACGCCGCCGGACAATCTTTGGCATTGAAGCTGCTAAGACTCGGATATTTTTGGCCGACCTTGAAAAAGAACTCCCACGAGTGGGCCAAAAAATGTGATAAGTGCCAAAGGTTCGCCCACATCCCGCGTCAAGCACCGGCCCCATTGTGTCCAATCATTGTGCCGCGACCTTTCGCGAAGTGGGGAATCGACCTCATCGGTGAGCTACCTACGGCCCCGAGGCAATACAAGCACGCGATCGTGGCCATCGATTACTTCACAAAGTGGGTAGAGGCTGAGCCGCTAGCAAAGATCACCGAGGCGAACACGACAAGCTTCATTTGGAAAAGCATCGTCTGCCGCTTCGGGATACCCGCGTCAATTGTAACCGACAACGGGAAACAATTCGACAATGCGCGCCTCCGAGAAATGTGCGAACAACTGGGCATTAGCAAGACATTCTCCTCTCCCCGCCATCTTCAAGCCAACGGTTAGGTCGAGGCGGTTAACAAGACAATCAAAGAGAACTTGAAGAAGAAGCTGGAGGAAAGAAAGTGGGCTTGGGCCGACGAGCTCCCCATGGTCTTATGGGCGTACCGCACCACCGCTCGAACTGCGACCGGCGAAACCCCTTTCGCTCTCGCGTTCGGCGTCGAGGCCATGGTACCCGTTGAGACCAAGCTACCAACCTTGCGCATTGAGGAGTACGAAGAAGCCACCAACAACGACGCAATCAGGCTCGAGTTAGACCTCATAGACGAGAGGAGGGCGGACGCACTCACCCGGCTTCCTGCACAAAAGAGGAAGGTCGAGAAGTACTACAATTCCAAGATCAAGCTGCGGAAGTTCGCCGACGGGAGCCTCGTTCTTCGAAGGGTGTTCCAAAACACCAAGGTGCAAGGCGCGGGAGTTCTAGGCCCCACTGGGAAGGCCCGTACCGTGTACGCCGAGCCATCCACAACGGCACGTACGAGCTCGAGAACCTGGAGGGACTCGTGTTCACGCACCCGTGTAACGCGGAGCACCTTCGGCAATACTACCAATAGATGTTCATTCGTCTACTTTACGTTTTGTTGTTTTCATGCTGTTTTCGATTTTAGCAAAGACAATTTTAAATTTCAAATTCGGCCAACGGCCTGGGATGTAATTTTTTAACCATTTCAACATTATAATGAATTACATTTCACTTCAAAGTATTGTATTATAATTTCTAGTCTCCTCTACGAGTACCCATGAAACTCGGGGGGCTAAGGAGGATAGAATGAGGGCAACAAGCTCATTTACTCCACTTTTCATGCACCAAGAGGTAGCGAAACATCCACAAATCGGATCCGCGCACCGGACCTCCGACCCTGCACGTCCCTCATGCGACGCTCTCGCACGAGTCGAATCCGTACGCCGAGAGATAGCGAAACGTCATCAAGTTGGATTCGCGCACCGGACCTCCGACCTCGCACGTCTTTCGCGGTGACACTCTCGTGCAACGTTGCGCCTCGCACACCGATAGGCAGCAAGGCATCGACGGATCACGTCCGTGCACCGGATCGTCGATCCCGGCAGTCAAAACCTAAAATGTGACACGCGTACCGACAAGTACCACGCTCACTGGGAACTGCAAGCTCATCCCGATACGCACGCCGATAGGTAGCGTACTCGCCGGAAGATGAGCGCGACGGCCACCCAGCTTGCACACGCCGATAGGCGGCGAGTCATGAAGGGATGGCCGAGAATCGCACCCGCCGGATGAAACTGGTCTAGCCAGCGTCCGCGGGAAACTTCGCTGCCAAATGCGGCAGTAAGTCGTGCAAACCGGTTGCGCTAGACATAGTAAGCCGAGTTCGTAAGACACGCATTGCTCAAATTGCGCAAATCGATTACACTAAACATAGAAAGTCGAGAAAATAAGACGCGTAACGAATAAAAAGGCTTCAGTCGAAGTAGGGTAATGTTGCACAATCAACCCAACAAGAAAAGCACGAAAGTACGATACATGTCAAACACAACACAAATCCGGAAGGAGGTGTAAAGCGAGCGCTAAACAAGTGCGCAGAAAACCAAAGAAAACTTGGCTACTCTGAGCCGTAGTCGATCTGCTCTTCGTCGTCTTCGGGGCGAGGGGCGCCCGGCCCGCCAGCGGCTTCTCCATCGGATCGACAGTTTGACGACTGGGAGGCCTCCGCAGGGACTTCGGGAGGCAGGTCGTCCTCTGGCAACTCGTCATCCAGAGGAGGAAACATGAAGTCAAAGAAGGAAAACGTGATCCCACGAGACGCATTCTCCTCCGCGGTCGCGTCTTTGACCCGCATGGCCACCTCGTAGCGGGCCACCTCCAGCGAGAGGTCCCAGTCCTCCTCCATCTCCGTATTGGATCGCACGGCGTCGTCCTTCTCCTCGGCGAGGGTCTGCACCTCCGCTCGTAAAGTATCCCTCTCCCTCTCGGCCTTGACCCGGGAGATCTCGCTCGCCGACAGTCGAGCGTGGACAATGTTCTGCTCCTCGTCCCGGCTCGAGAGCGCCGCCTGGAGCTTCTTTGTCTCCCCTAAGAAGGTGTCAGCCGCCTGCTCAGCCTTCTCCCAAGACGCCTTCTCGGCCGCCGGCTCCTCGCGAGCTCGCTTTAGTTCATCCTCGAGCGCTTGAAACTCTCGGGCGGTGCGAACCCCCGCCAGAGTGGCAGCATGGGCGGCCGCCGTGCTCTCCTTGTCCTTCTCCATGATTTGCATACGACGCAGCAAGTCCCAGAGGATACGGTCGCTCCGTTCTTGATGCTCGAGCATCTGTGGAAACAAACAATATACGTGCAATCGAAATAAGTATAATGGTTGCGCATAAGACAAGCAAGCGAATCGTACCTTTCGGGCGTCGCCAATCCCACTCTGGAAAGGCTCAAGGTCGCTCGCCGTCAGGAGACTCTTGAAATCCCGCAGAGGGGTTTCAAGGATCCCTCGAGAGCATTGATCCCTCAGCTCCACCGCCTCCGCTAGGAGCATCGATTCCATGCCGTCTGGCGCCGCCGACGTATGAGCGCGCTTGTGGCCGGAGGACGAGCCAGGGAGGGTCGTCGACGGTGGTCGCTTGTTCGAGGAATTCGCCTCGTTCCTCGCCCGCGTTGGAAACCCCCCATGGCGAGCCTCGGCTTGTGGTTGAGCCGCGGTCACGGCTTCGACGTCGAGCGCCACCCTCGGTACCTGCGTGCGCGGTCGATGTCGCCGGGTCATGTGTTGGAATCGATCTAGGGTTTAAGAAAATAATTAACGCTTCGGTAAGCGGCGGAATTTTGAAAATTTTCTTTTACAAGTAATTCAGTTTTTACTAACCTAGACAAGTGCAAGTACATGTAATTAAAAACCAATATGAGCTAGAAGTTTACTAACCTTTCTTGAAGCTTGAACTTTGAAGAAGCTTGTGGAAAGTTTGCAACGCTCGTCTCCCCTCGCAGCACGTCTCTCTTTCTTTCCTCGGCACCTCGAGCAACCACGAAAGTTTCTATCACTAAATCACTCGAAAAGAAGGAATCAGTGAGTGGACACTTTTAAACACTACGACTTAAGAACGAGTCTCGAATTCGCAGAGCTAAACACTAGGTCGAGTGAGGACCTAGGTGCCAAGACAAGAAAAATCGAAAATAAACTTAGAGAGAGAGAGAAGAGGGGCGGCAACCACAAGTTCTAGAGGGAGAAGCTCTCAATCTCTAACTTATGTGGAATGAATCAAATGAGAGGAATGAGGTGGGGTATTTATAGGAGGAGGATTACCTTCAAAAGGTAGTTTCCTCATACCCCTTGCACGTCCAAATGAGCTTCTAGAAGCCTTTGGATTTGTTTCCTCATTTGCTTTCTCTCTTAGTTGGCCGAAAATGCACTTTCCTTCTAAAGGATATTTGTTTCCTCTTTTTCTTTTGGCAAGTATCTTCATACATCAATGCACAAAATAAACTCTCTTTTTCTCTATGGGGCTGCACGAAATTAGTCTCCCATTCTCTTGGGTTGGACGGCCAAAGGGCTTCTAGAAAGCCTTTCTAGATTTTTCTTTACTTGTTCATGACAACATAAGAAAAGCCCATTGAGAATTTTCAAGTAAAATTCTATGAAATGAAATTAATCCACAAGTCCCAATGAACACATCATAGCCAAGTGATCTAGGCCATCATATGACCATGTCAAAAAACTTTATTGACATTCATTTCATGCTATGTCCAAAAAGACAAATTTACCCTTTTGACAATTTTCGTAAAACTTGTCTCGTTCTTGTTTTGACTTAGCTTCTAGTTTAACTATTCCTACTCGATATGATTTGTGACAGTGACCTCATGGATCCAAATGAACAAAGCTTGAGCTAAACACTTGGACTCAAAAGTTCACAAACCTTTTCCAAGTTTAGCTTAATGCCAACTGACTCCACTAAAGAGTTGACACTGAAAATCTCTCGGTTCAAATGAATTTATTTTCTACTCAAGAATTCAACCAAATTATGATGAGTGGATCCACTGAATATTATCTATGTTTACCCTTCATGAATGTCATCAGCTAGTCGGGATTTACTAAATTACCATTTTACCCTTCTAGCTGTTATTTCCTCAACTCCTCTGTCGCTTGTGAATAAGTTAGAAACAATGTATTGACGAGGAGCTAACAAGTCACATTGTTTCATCCAAAAGAGTCATGGCTCAATTTGGACACTGGCCAGTTCATTTATTCACACTCCAAGGAACAAAGCATGACGTGACATACATTGCATTTCAGCAATCTTGTACATGAATTCCATATCTATGAGAACTTCACAAAGTTACTCATGACATTCTCACAACTTAGTACTTCACCAATAGGCCCTGTTCGGAATCACATAGTGAGTCCGAACTCTGACTTTCTCAAATGAGAATACTAAGGTGTGAAATGACATGTCTCATTTCAGGATTAAGATAAGCATGATGCAATTCATACATAGTGACTTCGAGACATAAGAGGTTAAATGGTTTGTTCTTATATTGTCTCTAGAAGTGCACTGGTCAATTCAGTACCTTCGGACGATATCTAGAAGAACTATTGTAAGGACAAGTTTCTGCGTCACTCGTATTTGGAGATTTGGAAGTAATAAGCGAGTTTCCGTTGTTACAACTAAATTCTCGAGTGAATTATACTCCAATGGATTTATCGAATTAATTTTAAATATATTAAGGTTATGGAAATCTCGGAATAAACAAAGGAATTATCGAGTTTATCTCGATTAGTAAATTAATTCTGAGGAAACATTCCGGAAATTAAATTAAGAAATAAATTCTTAAGGACGAGAATTAATTCCGAGAAACCTTAAATATATTTAAATTATTCGAGAACGAACGAGAAAATTCTCGGTTCAAATCATATAATTATAATCCGTTCGGTGATGGATTTAATTAAATGATTGTATGAAAGGACGTGGTTGTAACAATTTTAAGGGACCCATTTGAAAGAAAACAAAGAAAATAGGTTGGTTTGTAATTAATGGGATAAGGATGAGCATTGCCATGTCATCAATCAAAGATTTGGATAATATCAAGTGATGTTTATCATTTAGCCGAATAAAATCAAACCCACCAGCCCAAGGAAGAGAAAAGACACGGGAAAAAAAAAGAAGAAGGAGAAGAGAACCAGAGAGGGAAAGAGAGCGAGAGAGCGGAAGAGACCGAGAGTGAGAGACCGAGGGAGAGAGAGAGAGAGAGAGAGAGAGAGAGCGGCTGAGAAATAGAGAACGAGAGAGCGAGGGGGTGAGCTCGCGAAGGGGACGCTCGGCCGACGAGCCACCAGGACCGAGACCCAAAGTCGCTGGACGTGCGCGCGGACCGAGAAGAGACGAACCACCGCCGTGAGCCGCCGAGGACACCGGCTGAGAGGAGATCGCCGGGAAAGAAGGGAGAAAGGGCCGGAGAAGACTCGAACCCACCAATTTCACCTGAGGTAAGAGAGATTTTTATCTCTAGGGTTCGAAATTTTAGGGTTGGAATTTGGGGGTTTTTGATGTTAAGCGAAATTAATGGTTCAAGAGTTGATTTCGGTGATGATTCCTCTGCTTATGGTGTTGTTCTTGGTTTTGGACGGGTTTGGGTGTGGTTGTGGTCTTGGCTGTGTGGTTTTGGTCTTGGCCGTGTAGAATGGTTCTAGCCGTGTGTTTAGTCTTGATTTTTTTTGGGACGTGATTCTGAGCTTGATGTTGTTTTTCTAGTTTGAGAATAGGAGTTAACGGTTGTTTCGTTGTTGTGCGTGTGAGTTATATATGTTGAGAGTCTAGGCTCGTTTTAGGTGGGCTGAACAGGTCTCGGGGCAGCGGCTCGGGATGGCGAAGAGGCTGTCGGAAGGTTGGCGGAGCTGTTGCGCGAGTGACGACGGAGCGGGGCTGGTCAGCGAGGTTCATCGGCTCGGTTGGGACGAGCTGTTGGGTCGGGAACGGCAGCGACTTTGTGGCGGCTCTCACGGGCTGTTCACGGCTGTCGGGTTTCGTTCGGAGACTCGCGAAGTCTCGGTTTAGTGTTAGAAAGTCGAGAAATTTCCCGAGTCTCGACTCGTGCTAGTGCGAACCTATAATTATTTTTGTTGGGTCGTTCTAGATTGTGAGATTTGCGATATAATATCAATATGTATGTTTTATAATCGAGCTCGTTTTATGTAAGTCGTTAAGAAAAAATAATTAATATGTATCATTATTAAACTCGTTGATTATTCACGTAATTATTTAGTATATTTATCTTAATTATGTATTAAAAATCGAGTTCGACTATAAGCTCGACTCTTTTAATTTGGAAAAAGAATATCAACGAGAAATGTTTTATTTACGTTCTCAAACATTATAACTTGTCAATAAAAAGAGACAAGTCATAAAATATTTTCTAAACCACATTTGAGAAGTGTCGGTTTGAGTTATTTTCATATAACTTACGTATTCTATAGATTGTTAGTAAGAGTTTCTTTATACGTTCTTTTCTTTTAGTTTCGACCTTCGGGACCTATCCTAAGCAATGGGCTTTGTCCCGTCAAAAGAATAGGTGGTCGAATAGCGGGGCGTTTCTTAGCCTAGATCACGGAAGTTGTTAAGGCCTTGTTCTTAGGCGTCGATTCTTTCCCGTCTCTGTTCTGTCATGTTTTCCCTGATGTTTATTCTGTCATGTATTCTCTGTTCTGTCACTAGGAGGACGTTTTGAATGCATTCCTTATGAGCTTTCTTTTAGTAGAAGTGTGTACGTTAGTAGATCAATGGACGAGATACTGAGTATGCTCGATGTTCGATCTTTCTCTTCCATAGATACGTCCAGATTGCTATAAGGATTAGCAGGAGAAGCTTACGAGGACTGGGTTATACGTGAAGTTAAGAAGAACCCTTTTATTTGGAAGAGAAGATCTCAGGATTCGAAAGAATCGTTATCCGGGTAAGTGGATTTTAGGCACCTACAATATCAAGAAATATTATATATATCTTTATATATATACATATATTGTACGTGCATTTTCTATATGCTTTCTAGTAAGCAAGAGTAAGATAAGCCAAAAGATAAGTCACTATCAAGATTAAGGGCTTTAAGCCGCTAACGAATTGGGAAACGGAATTAGTCCGGCTAACAAAAATGGCTAGAGGTAACTAGGAACCCGAGCCTTTGCTATGTGTTTAGTTAGCCACCTTCCAGAGATCCAGTCCTAGTGAACTGGATTATGAGAGACTGAAGTTAAGACTCGTATTCAAAAGCGAGAATATTATGATAGGATCTTTGGGAGTCGCATCTCAAGATCTTATAAGTCACGAGTTAATAAGCGAAAAGAATATATGTTAAGATCGGGATTAAACCCGAATTAAGCAGTCTCTCATGTTAAGTTAATTAAAGAGAAAACATAGAATGGTACCGCCTCCGACATATACCCCTTGTTAGCAGGTACCTATTATGCTTCGTGCTGGTACCACATGGGGATTAGGCAGGAGACTGTGCACCCTCCTGTCTGGCGCCAATAAGACATGTGTCGTGCGGATATCATTAAGGGATCCCGAGCAGGAAATGTATTGTATGATGGGAATTGCCGGGACCTAAGCTGGCATATTCTCAAGTAAGAGGAGTTACCGGGACCTAAGCTGGTAATTCCATAGTTATGATTAAAGCAAGTATGTTATGATGTGAATCACCGGGACCTAAGCTGGTGAATTCTTAAGTAAGGGGGATCTCTCGGGACCTAAGCTGAGTGATTCCTAAGCAGATGAATCTATCGGGACCTAAGCCGATTGGTTCTTAAGTAAGATGAATCTGTCGGGACCTAAGCCGATTGATTCTCAAGTAAGGTGGATTTATCGGGACCTAAGCCGATTGATTCTCAAGTAAGGTGGATTTATCGGGACCTAAGCCGATACTTCCGCAAGTTATGAAAAGATATGATCTCATGTTATGTATTGTTTATGTGTTATGTGCATTGTGCATTAAATATGTAGATATCCGCTTACTGAGTCTTTCGACTCACAGTTATTATCTTGATATTGTAGATAAAGGAAAGGCCAAAGAAGACTAAGCAGAGCATCAGCGAAACCGGTAAGTAAGTAGGCGTGTGTATGTACGGCTGCCGACCTGTGGCTAAGTCAAGGGCGAATGAGTCTGTTTTGTTTTTAAAAAGAGACGAGTCTTTTTGTTTGTAAAGTTTTAAATAGTATGTTGTAGGAAAAACGAAAAATTCGCCCATAGTTTTGAGACGTTTATGTAAATATTTTTAAAGTTTTTCTAGAAAATGTTTTCAGGAAGCGCTTCCACCAAAGTTTCTATGAATTTTATTTATGTTAAGTAAGATACGAAGATCTCTGCCGCGGCTCGTGGGCGAGCTAAGGCTCGCGGGTCGTGACAGAATTTTTGGTATCAGAGCCCAGGTTGAGCCGTTTCTGTAGACTTGTGGTCGTACACACACTATCTTACTTACTTATAAGTCAGTTGATGTCCAAGATAGCCTTATCTATAATATCTTGTTGAGTCTTTGTGAAAGATAGTGGTTATATTAGGATAACCGTGTGCTTACCCATTCCTACTTATAGGTGAAGTAGAGATTAAGAATGGGACCTAAGAAGCAAACGCAGACGAATCTTTCACAAGAAATGACTGAGATTAGGAGGGCTTTAGAGCGCCAAGCAGAAGATGCTCGTCGAAGGGATGCTCAAATAGAAGAGCAGAACAGGTTGATCACGCAACTTATTGCACGAATGAATGAGCAGCAACCTCCACAGGGACAACAAGACCCTGAACCCCAGGCGCATCGACCAGAACAACCTGGAGGACAAGGTGAGCACGTGCCAAATATGAATAGGAATCCAGATGGTCAGAATGTACAAGCGCCACCACAAGCTCAAGCTATGGCGCCAGATGAGGTTCCGCTGTTCCAGATTCCGATAATGGCACCGACTGTCGGGGAGCCTATATATGAGCGTTTTCGTAAGCAGAAACCACCGACTTTCAATGGAGATGCTGATCCTTCCCTTGCGGAAAATTAGATTAAAAGGATCCAACAGATCTTCACGTACATGCAACTTACAGATGCTGAGAGGGTTGCATGTGCTGTGAACCAGCTGGAACTTGAAGCTCGAAGTTGGTGGGAAGTAATCGCACTCTATGATGATGTTTCTCATATTACATGGAATCGTTTTATCAACCTATTTTATGAGAAGTACCTGGGTGAAGCTAATCTCTCGGGTAAGGTACGAGAGTTTATGGATCTTAAGCAAGGGAAGCTCTCTGTAGCTGAGTATATAGCCAAGTTTGATGAGCTTGCAAAGTTTTCGCCCTCTATGGTACCGACGGATCAGTCGCGCAAGATGAAGTTTATGCATGGACTCAATGTGGAAATTGTGCGTCAGGTTGATAGTGGCGACGTTGGGCCACGAACTTATGCGAATGCCGTTCAAAGAGCATTAAGGATTGACGGTTGGCGTATAGCACAAGTCAATCCAGCTAGCGAGTCAATGACCATCCTACAGGAATCTGTAGCAGAAGTCGAGAAGAAGAACTTCACCGACAAGAAGAAAAAGAGTTGGGATAGAAACTCCAGGTCTAGGGCACAGGGAAATGAAGGAAGCTACAGAGGAAATCAAAACGAGAACAAGTACAAGAGGCCAAGGGTTAATGATTTCCCTACGTGCAACAAGTGCGGCAGAAAGCACTCAGGCGAGTGTCGCATAGGAACCTCAAGCTGCTACCGGTGTGGCTTAGAAGGTCATTTTGCACGGGATTGTCACGTTTCAGAAGAGAAGATCGCTTACCTGAAGAATCAACCTAAGGCCAAAGCTCGCGTCTTTAGCATCTATGGAGATGAAGTAAAGGAGTCATCATCTGGAAGAACCGGTTAGATTCCTATCCTTTACTCTTCAGATATGCATTCCTGTATGTGGGAACTATGCATGTTCGTCTGTTGTGTCCTAGTCAAGTTCTTGATCTTGGTAGATGATGGAGTAGATTCCTGGTTAGTTATATCTAACAGTTAGGAAGTGACTATCTTAAGACTAGAATCAATCTGCTGTTCATTAAGCGATGACATGTTTAGAGGAAGTTATATCCTCTCTTCTTTTCTGAAGATGGAAAATTATCTGGAAACTCAATAGTGTGATGCAAAAGGAGTACCCTGCTTTTCTTTAAGTTTCGAGGACGAAACTAACTTAAGGGGGTAGGGATTGTAAGGACAAGTTTCTGCGTCACTCGTATTTGGAGATTTGGAAGTAATAAGCGAGTTTCCGTTGTTACAACTAAATTCTCGAGTGAATTATACTCCAATGGATTTATCGAATTAATTTTAAATATATTAAGGTTATGGAAATCTCGGAATAATCAAAGGAATTATCGAGTTTATCTCGATTAGTAAATTAATTCCGAGGAAACATTCCGGAAATTAAATTAAGAAATAAATTCTTAAGGACGAGAATTAATTCCGAGAAACCTTAAATATATTTAAATTATTCGAGAACGAACGAGAAAATTCTCGGTTCAAATCATATAATTATAATCCGTTCGGTGATGGATTTAATTAAATGATTGTATGAAAGGACGTGGTTGTAACAATTTTAAGGGACCCATTTGAAAGAAAACAAAGAAAATAGGTTGGTTTGTAATTAATGGGATAAGGATGAGCATTGCCATGTCATCAATCAAAGATTTGGATAATATCAAGTGATGTTTATCACTTAGCCGGATAAAATCAAACCCACCAGCCCAAGGAAGAGAAAAGACACGGGAAAAAAAAGAAGAAGGAGAAGAGAACCAGAGAGGGAAAGAGAGCGAGAGAGCGGAAGAGACCGAGAGTGAGAGACCGAGGGAGAGAGAGAGAGAGAGAGAGAGCGGCTGAGAAATAGAGAACGAGAGAGCGAGGGGGTGAGCTCGCGAAGGGGACGCTCGGCCGACGAGCCACCAGGACCGAGACCCAAAGTTGCTGGACGTGCGCGCGGACCGAGAAGAGACGAACCACCGCCGTGAGCCGCCGAGGACACCGGCTGAGAGGAGATCACCGGGAAAGAAGGGAGAAAGGGCCGGAGAAGACTCGAACCCACCAATTTCACCTGAGGTAAGAGAGATTTTTATCTCTAGGGTTCGAAATTTTAGGGTTGGAATTTGGGGGTTTTTGATGTTAAGCGAAATTAATGGTTCAAGAGTTGATTTCGGTGATGATTCCTCTGCTTATGGTGTTGTTCTTGGTTTTGGACGGGTTTGGGTGTGGTTGTGGTCTTGGCTGTGTGGTTTTGGTCTTGGCCGTGTAGAATGGTTCTAGCCGTGTGTTTAGTCTTGATTTTTGTTGGGACGTGATTCTGAGCTTGATGTTGTTTTTCTAGTTTGAGAATAGGAGTTAACGGTTGTTTCGTTGTTGTGCGTGTGAGTTATATATGTTGAGAGTCTAGGCTCGTTTTAGGTGGGCTGAACAGGTCTCGGGGCAGCGGCTCGGGATGGCGAAGAGGCTGTCGGAAGGTTGGCGGAGCTGTTGCGCGAGTGACGACGGAGCGGGGCTGGTCAGCGAGGTTCATCGGCTCGGTTGGGACGAGCTGTTGGGTCGGGAACGGCAGCGACTTTGTGGCGGCTCTCGGGGGGCTGTTCACGGCTGTCGGGTTTCGTTCGGAGACTCGCGAAGTCTCGGTTTAGTGTTAGAAAGTCGAGAAATTTCCCGAGTCTCGACTCGTGCTAGTGCGAACCTATAATTATTTTTGTTGGGTCGTTCTAGATTGTGAGAGTTGCGATATAATATCAATATGTATGTTTTATAATCGAGCTCGTTTTATGTAAGTCGTTAAGAAAAAATAATTAATATGTATCATTATTAAACTCGTTGATTATTCACGTAATTATTTAGTATATTTATCTTAATTATGTATTAAAAATCGAGTTCGACTATAAGCTCGACTCTTTTAATTTGGAAAAAGAATATCAACGAGAAATGTTTTATTTACGTTCTCAAACATTATAACTTGTCAATAAAAAGAGACAAGTCATAAAATATTTTCTAAACCACATTTGAGAAGTGTCGGTTTGAGTTATTTTCATATAACTTACGTATTCTATAGATTGTTAGTAAGAGTTTCTTTATACGTTCTTTTCTTTTAGTTTCGACCTTCGGGACCTATCCTAAGCAATGGGCTTTGTCCCGTCAAAAGAATAGGTGGTCGAATAGCGGGGCGTTTCTTAGCCTAGATCACGGAAGTTGTTAAGGCCTTGTTCTTAGGCGTCGATTCTTTCCCGTCTCTGTTCTGTCATGTTTTCCCTGATGTTTATTCTGTCATGTATTCTCTGTTCTGTCACTAGGAGGACGTTTTGAATGCATTCCTTATGAGCTTTCTTTTAGTAGAAGTGTGTACGTTAGTAGATCAATGGACGAGATACTGAGTATGCTCGATGTTCGATCTTTCTCTTCCATAGATACGTCCAGATTGCTATAAGGATTAGCAGGAGAAGCTTACGAGGACTGGGTTATACGTGAAGTTAAGAAGAACCCTTTTATTTGGAAGAGAAGATCTCAGGATTCGAAAGAATCGTTATCCGGGTAAGTGGATTTTAGGCACCTACAATATCAAGAAATATTATATATATCTTTATATATATACATATATTGTACGTGCATTTTCTATATGCTTTCTAGTAAGCAAGAGTAAGATAAGCCAAAAGATAAGTCACTATCAAGATTAAGGGCTTTAAGCCGCTAACGAATTGGGAAACGGAATTAGTCCGGCTAACAAAAATGGCTAGAGGTAACTAGGAACCCGAGCCTTTGCTATGTGTTTAGTTAGCCACCTTCCAGAGATCCAGTCCTAGTGAACTGGATTATGAGAGACTGAAGTTAAGACTCGTATTCAAAAGCGAGAATATTATGATAGGATCTTTGGGAGTCGCATCTCAAGATCTTATAAGTCACGAGTTAATAAGCGAAAAGAATATATGTTAAGATCGGGATTAAACCCGAATTAAGCAGTCTCTCATGTTAAGTTAATTAAAGAGAAAACATAGAATGGTACCGCCTCCGACATATACCCCTTGTTAGCAGGTACCTATTATGCTTCGTGCTGGTACCACATGGGGATTAGGCAGGAGACTGTGCACCCTCCTGTCTGGCGCCAATAAGACATGTGTCGTGCGGATATCATTAAGGGATCCCGAGCAGGAAATGTATTGTATGATGGGAATTGCCGGGACCTAAGCTGGCATATTCTCAAGTAAGAGGAGTTACCGGGACCTAAGCTGGTAATTCCATAGTTATGATTAAAGCAAGTATGTTATGATGTGAATCACCGGGACCTAAGCTGGTGAATTCTTAAGTAAGGGGGATCTCTCGGGACCTAAGCTGAGTGATTCCTAAGCAGATGAATCTATCGGGACCTAAGCCGATTGGTTCTTAAGTAAGATGAATCTGTCGGGACCTAAGCCGATTGATTCTCAAGTAAGATGGATTTATCGGGACCTAAGCCGATTGATTCTCAAGTAAGGTGGATTTATCGGGACCTAAGCCGATACTTCCGCAAGTTATGAAAAGATATGATCTCATGTTATGTATTGTTTATGTGTTATGTGCATTGTGCATTAAATATGTAGATATCCGCTTACTGAGTCTTTCGACTCACAGTTATTATCTTGATATTGTAGATAAAGGAAAGGCCAAAGAAGACTAAGCAGAGCATCAGCGAAACCGATAAGTAAGTAGGCGTGTGTATGTACGGCTGCCGACCTGTGGCTAAGTCAAGGGCGAATGAGTCTGTTTTGTTTTTAAAAAGAGACGAGTCTTTTTGTTTGTAAAGTTTTAAATAGTATGTTGTAGGAAAAACGAAAAATTCGCCCATAGTTTTGAGACGTTTATGTAAATATTTTAAAAGTTTTTCTAGAAAATGTTTTCAGGAAGCGCTTCCACCAAAGTTTTTATGAATTTTATTTATGTTAAGTAAGATACGAAGATCTCTGCCGCGGCTCGTGGGCGAGCTAAGGCTCGCGGGTCGTGACAACTATAGAGTCCCCAACTCTCAATGCCTCATAACCAGACATCATAGATTCTTCTAACAATCATACTGAGGTCAATAGTCCTTTGACCCTAAGATTGCGAATATATCGTTTTAAACAAACTACGAAGAGTTTGTTCATGCAAATCTACATTTGTCTCTTCGTAAGTTGTTAAGTTTGTTTATGGACTAAAAGACTAAGGTTTTATCATAAAGCTTCAAACAAAGAAAGAATGAATGAACGTTTCAACTTTATTAATGAATAGATAGGCAATTACAAGCAAGAGTCTTCATGAGACTTTATTACATCAAATGTACAAAATAAAGACTACAACTCTTCTTGTGGGCACCATTTACAACAAACTCCCACTTGACTCAAAGAAGGTGTGTGTAGTCCTTCATGCCTAATCCCTCACGATGTTGGTCGAAGACCTTGTTCGCTAGGGCCTTGGTGAATGGATCTGCGAGGTTGTCCTCCATTGAGATCTTCTTCACTTCCACGTCTCCGCGCTGCACGATCTCTCGAATCAAATGGTATTTCCTCTCAATATGCTTAGAGCGCTTATGGCTTCTAGGTTCCTTTGAGTTAGCGACAGCCCCACTATTATCACAATAAAGGGTCATGGGCTCGTCGACGTTTGGAACAACTTCCAAATACTTAAGGAACTTTCTAAGCCATACAGCCTCTTTGGATGCTTCACAAGCAGCCACATATTCTGCTTCCATTGTGGAGTCAGCAATGCAAGATTGCTTAATACTTCTCCACATAACAGCTCCACCATTAAGGATGAACACAGATCCCGAAGTGGATTTCCTGGAATCCTTATCCGCTTGAAAATCGGAGTCAGTATATCCCGTCATAGTCAGGTCAGTACCTGAGTATGTAAGCATCAAGTTCCTAGTTCTTCGAAGATACTTAAGAACATGCTTAACAGCAATCCAGTGCTCGGGTCCAGGGTTGGATTGGAAACGGCTAACTACGCCAACGGCGAAACATATATCAGGTCTAGTGCAAAGCATAGCATACATGAGGCTTCCTACGGCAGAGGCGTAAGGAATCTTCCTCATGTCTTCAATCTCTTGTGCAGTCTTGGGAGACTGGTCCATAGAGAGTGAAACTCCATGCCTAAAGGGTGTTTGACCCCTCTTGCAGTCTTGCATCGAGAAGCGATCCATCACCTTATCAATATAAGATGCTTGAGAGAGCGACATGGTCCGGTTTTTCCTATCTCGAAAGATTTGGATTCCCAGAATGTATGCGGCTTCTCCTAGATCCTTCATATCGAATTGCTTCGCCAGCCAGACCTTAACCTCAGATAACTTACTCACGTCATTACCAATGAGTAGTATATCATCGACATATAGTACCAGAAACACAACTATACCTTCGTGTATTAACTTGTAAACACAAGGCTCATCTATCGACTGTTCAAAGCCAAAGCTTTTTACAGTTTCATCGAATCTAATATTCCATGACCTAGATGCTTGCTTTAGTCCATAAATGGATTTAAGCAACTCACAAACCTTGGTCTCTTGACCTTTATCCACGAAACCGTCTGGTTGAGCCATGTAAATGCGCTCGTCAAGATTGCCATTCAGAAAGGCTGTCTTGACATCCATTTGCCAGATCACATAGTCGAGAGCTGCAGCTATGGATAGGAGTATGCGGATGGATTTAAGCATCGCGACTGGCGAGAAGGTTTCTTCATAGTCAATCCCTTCTTGTTGGGTATAACCCTTCGCCACAAGTCGTGCTTTGAACGTCTCAACATTCCCATCAGGACCCCTTTTCTTCTTGTATATCCATTTACACCCTACGGGTTTAATCCCTTCAGGAAGGTTTACAAGTTTCCAGACATTGTTGACATACATCGAGTGCATTTCAACTTTCATGGCGTCAAGCCAAAGGTTTGATTAAGAACAAGCCATCGCTTGGCTATAGGAAACAGGGTCATCCATGTCGGAGACGGCTACAAGAGAGTCTCCATAAGACATGTACCTGTCAGGCTTTTGAGTAGCCCTCCCACTACGTCGAAGTACTACTTGACGAGATTCTGATGAGTTAGGTTGTGTTTCAGTTGGGGTAAGAACAGTTCTTACAGATGAGGTAGAAGCTTCCTCACCCAACTTTTCTTCAAGCACAATTTTGCTTCTAGGTTTCGCATCCTTCATGAAGTCCTCCTCAAGGAAACGAGCATTCGTGCTAACGAAAGTCTTATCGTCCTCGGGACTATAGAAAATGAAACCTTTGGTTTCCTTTGGATATCCCACAAACAGGCACAATTCTGACCTACTAGCCAACTTGCTAGTCTTTTGCCTTAGCACATGTGCAGGGCAACCCCAAATTCGGATGTGGCCCAAACTTACTTTACGGCCTGTCCATCTTTCATAAGGAGTACCAGGAACCGTTTTAGACGGAACTTGGTTCAGAATGTAAGCGGCTGTTTCGAGGGCATATCCCCAAAAGGAAAGCGGGAGTGATGAGTAACTCATCATCGATCTAACCATCTACATAAGAGTTCGGTTTCTTCTCTCTGACACTCCGTTTTGTTGAGGTGTGCCAGGTGCGGTAAGCTGAGAAGCGATACCTTCTTCTTTAAGAAAGTCATCGAACTCTCCAGACATATACTCACCACCTCGATCAGATCGAAGGGTTTTGATCACTTTGCCAGTTTGCTTTTCCACTAAAGCCCTAAAGACCTTAAATACGTTAAAGATCTCGGATTTGTGTTTGAGCAAATAGACAAACCCATATTGTGAGTAATCATCAGTGAAGGTAACGAAGTATTCGTATCCTCCACGTGCCTGTTGGCTGAGCGGACCACATACATCAGAATGTATTAGTTCCAGCAACTCAGTGGCTCTTCGACCCTTATCGGAGAAAGGTCGCTTAGTCATTTTTCCTTCTATGCAGGATTCACAAGTAGGTAGTGAACCTATTGCAGAGGCTTGGAGTGGACCGTCCCTCACAAGTCTCTTAATCCTTTCTAGACTGATATGACCAAGTCTTAAGTGCCATAGGTGTGTTGATTTTGTTAGATCGGAGGATTCAGAAAGTTTGATCCTCTTTGGCTCCCTAATTAGATCATTGTCTATTTCGGTGTCTAAAAGAGAAGGTTGAGTGGGATAGATGTAAAAAAGAGCATTCTTCATACATGCATCAGTGACAAAAGAATTATCAGGAAACGAAATACGAATTCCATTCTTAATGAACTTTAAACAATAATCTTGCTCACGAAGACGAGCAACGGATATTAAGTTCTTCCCAAAGGTAGGAACAAAATAAACATTATTCAAGTTTAAAGTGCGGTCTTCAAAAGACAGCGTCACGGATCCCACAGCCTTTGCAGACACCAGGCTCCCATCACCCCATTTGAAACAGAACTCGCCTTCCTCTAAGCTTTTGGTTTTCTTGAAACCATTCAAGGAACAGCAAATATGGTTAGTAGCAGCGGAGTCAAGAATCCACGTTGATACATTATCAGCTACTAAGCATGCTTCGGTAACTAGTACAATACTATGTTCCTTTGCTTTGAGATAGGCGGGACAGTTCTTTTTATCGGCCTTGTAAGGTCTCTTCATAGTTCCAGAGGCGGAGGCTTTTTGCTCAGTAGCATGTGCGTCTCCTTGATTCCTCCTTTTCTTAGTGAAACCTACAGCAGTGTGAAGTTCCTCCATAAGCTTGGTAACAGTGTACTCTAGCTTGTTAATGGAGTAGTTCATCTTGAAGGTATCAAGAGATGCGGGGAGAGTTTCTAAGATCATATCTATGACATTCTTCCCATCAATCTCAGATCCTAGGATTTCCATTTTACTCAGATGACTAATGATCAATATCATAAAGTCTCCAATAGGAGTCCTAGCCTGCATATGACAGTTCATAAACTGTCGGACTGCTTGTTGCCTTGTTTGACGCCTTTGCCCTCCAAACATCTTAAGGAGATTGTAGAGCATGTCAGCGGCAGTCTCGATGTCACGATGTTGCTCTTTCAGCACATTGTTCATAGATGCCAAGATATAGCACCTCACAATCTCATCGGATCGAAGCCAGGCCGCTAAGGCGTCATTGTCCTCTTGAGTTGAATCATCATTCGTCAGAGGAGGACACGGGGTGGTGAGTACCCATTTGTGCTTGTTAACGATAGGTATTATGTCGAGGTTACGTTTCGAGTCTATGTAGTTTTCGTTTTCGAGTTTGTTCGAGGAAAGAATGAAAGAGAGAGAGTTGGGAGACATATTGCCTATAAAAGTTGAAAAAGTTTATGATTAGTCTTTGGTTTAGGATTTAAGTTTTATTAAGACTTTGATAAAATCCAAAGGTGTTATAAACCAAACGATAATTTACTCCTTCGAGGGAAGGCCGCAAAAAATCTCCTTTTATAAGTAAATGACACATCATTAATGCTTAGCCAAGATGTCAATACACCAATTTTGACTAGCCACCTTGTAAATTGGTTTGATCACTCACATCCTTTCGCAGGGCCTCGAGGGAGGATTACTAGGGATTGAGCCTAAGTGTGCAACCAACCACTTAGTCCAAAAGATCAACTTTGAAAAACAATCCCCCAAGGGGAGGCCTTGCCATCATCGTCTCACTCTCGGACGTAGCTCATTGAGCAATGATCAGAGCAAAGCGCCCTTGAGTACTCTCATTTAAGAGAGGGCCACGAGGGTGACTCTTAGTCCGGCGACACTTGCACTTTTCATTAGTGTTGGGGATCGTGGGTTACAAACAACAAGTATAACCCTCCCACTTAGTTTCTGGAGTTGGTTCATCAACTCTTATAAGTTCGGAAACAGATTTCCTTGTTAAAGAGCGACAGAGCGGACAACTAGAAGAGAATCCTAGATCGACAAGTTCAGAGCAGTATTAGTGCATAAAGGCACAAGGTACATACTCGATCTTTTCCTATTTTCTATTTCGGGAAAGTGCGTGAGGGAAGTGTGAACTTCAACTCACTCGAACACTTGAAAGTTTTAGATTACACATCTTTTTATTTTTCGGCTTGTCTACAAAGAGACCTCCCACTCAAATTTTCAAGAGCATATAGGTTTTGAACATATGTGATATAGATATAGTTTTGAAAACATTTTGAAAACTTATTTGATTTGGATGACAAAATATTTCCAAGTTTGAAAGTGAAAACGGTTTTTCAAAATTCAAACTAGTTTTGTAAAAACTCAATTTCAATTAAACTTTCAAAAAACCAAAACATTTTAATCTTACACATCATGTTTATAATCATATGAAAAACATTTTTTCTCAAGAAAATTTTCTCATTAGAGTTCTATAACTCATGGTAGTGGCGTTTGAAAATCCGGATTTCTAAAAAACTGGAGTTTCGGAACAGCCGCGCACCTTGGAGTAAAATCACCATATCTGGCGGCTCCGATGTCCTTTTGAGCCGAAACCGGTGGCATTGGACAGAGGACAGACAGAGCTTTAATTTGATTCAAGAATAATTAAATTTCGATTTCTGAGTAGAGAGTTATGCCACTTTTAATGCGGGTTTACTCCAGCTCGAAGAAAAAGAAATAATTAAAGCTTGGTCCTTTTTAGGTGCGAAAAAGAATCGAGTGTAACGGAACGTTTTATGAAGGTTGTTAAAGCTTTTATTTGTGTTTTATTAGCAAGGTAATAACAAGGCATAAAAGAAATAACAACAACCATAGAACGATTCAAGTAAAAATAAGAAACTAGCAAGACAATATAACTAGTCACAAAATTTTACTCGAAATTTCTCAAACCTTTAAAACACGTTTTTCAATATAAAAAATTAAAAACTTTTAGAACTGATTCTAAAGTGTTTTAAAAACATCCCAAAATCATAGAAAATCAACATGCTTTTTAATTTAAAGACAAGAGCATTAAATTAAAAAAATCTAAGATTACAATTCTAACTTGTCACAAAATTAGTAAACTTTCGAAAACGATTTTCAAGCTCATAATTTTAAAAACATGTACATGCATCTCTTTGACCATAGCTCTGATACCATTTGTTGGAATCGATCTAGGGTTTAAGAAAATAATTAACGCTTCGGTAAGCGGCGGAATTTTAAAAATTTTCTTTTACAAGTAAAACAGTTTTTACTAACCTAAACAAGTGCAAGTACATGTAATTAAAAACCAATATGAGCTAGAAGTTTACTAACCTTTCTTGAAGCTTGAACTTTGAAGAAGCTTGTGGAAAGTTTGCAACGCTCGTCTCCCCTCGCAGCACGTCTCTCTTTCTTTCCTCGGCACCTCGAGCAACCACGAAAGTTTCTATCACTAAATCACTCGAAAAGAAGGAATCAGTGAGTGGACACTTTTAAACACTACGACTTAAGAACGAGTCTCGAAGTCGCAGAGCTAAACACTAGGTCGAGTGAGGACCTAGGTGCCAAGACAAGAAAAATCGAAAATAAACTTAGAGAGAGAGAGAAGAGGGGCGGCAACCACAAGTTCTAGAGAGAGAAGCTCTCAATCTCTAACTTATGTGGAATGAATCAAATGAGAGGAATGAGGTGGGGTATTTATAGGAGGAGGATTACCTTCAAAAGGTAGTTTCCTCATACCCCTTGCACGTCCAAATGAGCTTCTAGAAGCCTTTGGATTTGTTTCCTCATTTGCTTTCTCTCTTAGTTGGCCGAAAATACACTTTCCTTCTAAAGGAAATTTGTTTCCTCTTTTTCTTTTGGCAAGTATCTTCATACATCAATGCACAAAATAAACTCTCTTTTTCTCTATGGGGCTGCACGAAATTAGTCTCCCATTCTCTTGGGTTGGGTGTCCAAAGGGCTTCCAGAAAGCCTTTCTAGATTTTTCTTTACTTGTTCATGACAACATAAGAAAAGCCCATTGAGAATTTTCAAGTAAAATTCTATGAAATGAAATTAATCCACAAGTCCCAATGAACACATCATAGCCAAGTGATCTAGGCCATCATATGACCATGTCAAAAAAATTTATTGACATTCATTTCATGCTATGTCCAAAAAGACAAATTTACCCTTTTGACAATTTTCGTAAAACTTGTCTCGTTCTTGTTTTGACTTAGCTTCTAGTTTAACTATTCCTACTCGATATGATTTGTGACAGTGACCTCATGGATCCAAATGAACAAAGCTTGAGCTAAACACTTGGACTCAAAAGTTCACAAACCTTTTCCAAGTTTAGCTTAATGCCAACTGACTCCACTAAAGAGTTGACACTGAAAATCTCTCGGTTCAAATGAATTTATTTTCTACTCAAGAATTCAACCAAATTATGATGAGTGGATCCACTGAATATTATCTATGTTTACCCTTCATGAATGTCATCAGCTAGTCGGGATTTACTAAATTACCATTTTACCCTTCTAGCTGTTATTTCCTCAACTCGTCTGTCGCTTGTGAATAAGTTAGAAACAATGTATTGACGAGGAGCTAACAAGTCACATTGTTTCATCCAAAAGAGTCATGGCTCAATTTGGACACTGGCCAGTTCATTTATTCACACTCCAAGGAACAAAGCATGAGGTGACATACATTGCATTTCAGCAATCTTGTACATGAATTCCATATCTATGAGAACTTCACAAAGTTACTCATGACATTCTCACAACTTAGTACTTCACCAATAGGCCCTGTTCGGAATCACATAGTGAGTCCGAACTCTGACTTTCTCAAATGAGAATACTAAGGTGTGAAATGACATGTCTCATTTCAGGATTAAGATAAGCATGATGCAATTCATACATAGTGACTTCGAGACATAAGAGGTTAAATGGTTTGTTCTTATATTGTCTCTAGAAGTGCACTGGTCAATTCAGTACCTTCGGAAGATACCTAGAAGAACTATAGAGTCCCCAACTCTCAATGCCTCATAACCAGACATCATAGATTCTTCTAACAATCATACTGAGGTCAATAGTCCTTTGACCCTAAGATTGCGAATATATCGTTTTAAACAAACTACGAAGAGTTTGTTCATGCAAATCTACATTTGTCTCTTCGTAAGTTGTTAAGTTTGTTTATGGACTAAAAGACTAAGGTTTTATCATAAAGCTTCAAACAAAGAAAGAATGAATGAACGTTTCAACTTTATTAATGAATAGATAGGCAATTACAAGCAAGTGTCTTCATGAGACTTTATTACATCAAATGTACAAATTAAAGACTACAACTCTTCTTGTGGGCACCATTTACAACATCATAGTATCTGAAAAAGATAAAGAGACGACAGGTTAGAATGCAATACAATGGAACGTGCAATAAAGGAAAGCATATGTATGGTTAGTACCCCCCACATCGGGGGGAGGAGCAGACGAGCCCCACGCCTCTGATTCGGGGTCCTCCGTAGCCTCCGCGCCGAGACCCGGGCACGGGAGAGCGTCGTCACCAGGCGTGAACTACCCGGTCCTCGCCATTAAGTCTGGGAATTCGAAGTGCGGTCCTTGCCGCCTTGATTCCGGGACCGCCCTGATCACCGCGTCGAGCTCGGAACCCTCGATATCGCCTACGGGTGGAAAATCAGCCGCGGGGCCGAAGAAGAGAGGCGCGATCCCGAAGGCTGACTCGGACACCCATATCCAAGGGTATCTGTGCTTCGAGTTAACCTTGCTAATGATGGCGAGGCGCTTACGGTGTGACGCTAAGTAGAAGCCCGGCTTCCCAGGCACCCCTCGTACCATCATGACGCCCTGGATGTCGTCGGCAGTGACGACCCTCTTCTTCGCCCGATAAAGCATCATGTGGCACGCCGCGACCAGTTGATAGAAGGCCGGGGACATCTGCAAAGCGTGTACCCCCAATCGAACCAACAACTCTTGGATAACCAGTTGAAAAGGCAATCTTAATCCCCCGCGAAGACTCGCCTCGTGGACCGCGGCATACGCCTTTCGAGGGCGGGTCGGAAGGTCGTCGGGCAACGGCCAGAGGATTGACACAGACTCCGGGATGCTGTAGCGTTTCCTCAGACTCACGAAGCTGGCAATGGAAATCAAGCTCGGGACGTCGACGCCCGAGCAGTCGAGGTTGCTCCGTATGGCCGACTCTCCTATCGGGAAGGTTGAGGCCCACGTTTCCTCCCTCGCAGTGGAAGAAAGTACCCTCGCCGCAGGTGCTACGCGGCGGCTCGACGAGTCACCGGAGCGTTCGGAGTCCGGGACGTTGCCCGAGCAGGGGGTGACCCCCTCGCGGCCGCCCGCTCGAGCCGGACGGCTCCCCTCGGTCCTGGCAGAGTTGCCCGAGCGCCCGACCGGCTGCCGGCCGGCCGGGTCGCCGCCGTCAGGCCGGCCCGACCCGTGGCCGGCAACGCTCCCTCTTGTGCGTGCGTCAAGCTCGAGGACCCAGCCCATCTCCTGGCTGGGTGGCTCCTCCGGCGCGCGCGTCAGGCCCGTCGGCCCAGCCCAGCTCTCGGCCAGTCGGGTTTCCGGCCCATGAGCCCTGCCCGGACGTCCCAGCACTAGTCCCAGGTGCGTCCGGCCCACCAGCCCGGCCCGGCTCTCGGCTGGCCAAGCCCTCCTCGCGCGCACGCAGCCCAGCGGCCCCGTCCGGCCCCCAGCCGGTTGGGCCTTCCTCGCGCGCACCAGCTTAGCCCGGCTCCTGGCCGGCTGCGTTCTCCTCGCCTAAGCCCGGCCCAATGGGGCCTAGGGTTTGCCCAAGGGCTAGGCAGCCAGCCGCCCCCTGGCCGGCGCCACCTGGCCGGGCCACCTCCTGCCCGGCGTCGGCCCCTCCTGGGCGGTGTCGCCCGGTGCCGACGACCCTCTAGCAGCGCGCGCCCTCGCCGGCGCGACCAGGCCCCGGGGGCTGTCCTCCCGCGCGCGATCTGCAGGCCACCCGACGGCCGCCACCGGTCGAGCAGAAGCCTCCCCCGCGTTAGGGTCGACCCAGGCGACGTCGAGGTCGGCCGGCGCGCCCCTCTCGGCGCCGGCTTCGCCGCGCGCGGCCACCCCGGGTCCGCTCGCGCCGCCCGGGCTTTCTTCCTTGTCAGCGCGTCGGGTGAGCGCCTGGTTGGCCCGGCCCGGTCGGGTTAGGGCTTCTTCGGAGCTGGGGTCGACCCAGATCGTGCCGCCCCTGGTCGGGGCGTCCCCCCCGATGTCGCCCTCCTCCGGCGCGTCTCCTCCAGCGCCGACCGCTCCAGGCGCGGCCGTCTCCGGCACACGCGCGTCGTCCAAGCCGCCGGCAAGCAGAGGGGCATCGTTCCCCGGCCTGGGCGGGTCCTCCCCGACGTCTCCAGCACCGCCGGCGCCGCCCCGAGCCCAGGCGCGTGCGCTGTCCCCGGCGTCCTCCTGCCGGCGTTGGCCGTCTCCGGCACGCGCGCCCTCTCCCTCGTCGGCCAGCCACGCCTCCACCAATGACAGATCATCTCCGGTCATCTCGATAGCGTTGATCGAGTGCGACGAATGCCGTGTATCGGGGATCGTTGGTGGGGGCGAAAATTGAGCCCAAAAAACATCCAAGTCCTTATGGTTGTCCTCAAACAAATCATGCAAGTCGCCATCAATGGTCCCACACCCCGATAGGTGGTCAATGGGGTCCATGGGCGCGAATAACGAGGTAAGCGTGATCGACAAAATAAAAATAATACTAAAAGACGTCGGAACATACCTCTTGGCGGCGGGCTTCTCTGATGGGCCAACGTTAGACTTTGAGTTTACCACGCGATTTACAATCGATGATAAACTCGGGGGGTTAATGTTACCGGTCCGTCTCGGCCCGGTAGATCGACGACGGCCACGCTGGCGGCCGTCCTGAGACTCCCCCGCCTGAGGCCGGCTCAGAGCCGGCGCTCGTCCAAGGCCGGCTCAGACCCGGCACTCGTCCAAGGATGCCTCAGAGCCGGCGCTCGTCCCAGGCCGGCTCTGACCCGGCGCTCGTCCAAGGCCGGCTCTGACTCGGCGCTCGTTTAAGGCCGGCTCTGACCCGGTGCTCGTCCAAGGATGCCTCAGAGCCGGCGCTCGTCCAAGGCCGGCTCTGACCCGGCGCTCGTCCAAGGACGCCTCAGAGCCGGCGCTCGTCCAAGGCCGGCTCAGACCCGGCGCTCATCCAAGGACGCCTCAGAGCCGGCGCTCGTCCAAGGCTGGCTCAGACCCGGCGCTCGTCCAAGGACGCCTCAGAGCTGGCGTTCCTCCATGGCCGGCTCAGAGCCGGCCCTCAGCCAAGGGACCCTCAAAACGTCCCTTGGTCGCCTATAACTACCGGGGTCCCTCCCCTGGTCCAGGTAATCCATTCTTGAGTACTGAAACGCTGCCGAACTCGTACCTCGCTCGTTTCTCTCGAGTCTCGACCCCTAAACACTAAACCCTCTACAAACCACCTCAATCTTACTAATGTTGAGCGTCGGAGAGGTAAACAGAGGCAACCCCTCTGTTTCCCCTTTGTAGTTCACACCTTCTCTTCTCACCTTTCAGGTGCCCGGACGAGATAGACAACACCTACAGCTAAGGGACGGCTTGGGAGACCAAGCCCGACATGCTCGAGTCAAGACGAGACCACTTGGTCCGGCCTTGGGTCTGACCGCCTGTGACTCCTAAATCGTTGTCCGAAAAACTGTGACAACATGTTCCTAGGAAAGGGCAATTCTTGGATCGCCTGTATTTGATCCGGATTTGCCTCTATCCCTCTTCGAGTTACCATGTACCCTAGGAATTTCCCGGAGGACACCCCGAAGGTACACTTGGATGGGTTTAATTTCATTTGGTACTTGTTCAGAATTTCGAAGCATTCTTCCAAATGTGTAACGTGATCTGATTCTTGCAGGGACTTTACCAACATATCGTTGATATATACCTCCATTGTCTCTCCTATCTTTTAGGCGAACATCTCATTTACTAGTCATTGGTACGTGGCTCATGCGTTCTTGAGCCCGAATGGCATTACCTTATAGCAGTAAATACCTTTATCGATCTTAAATGCGGTTTTTTCTTGGTCGTTTGGATGCACGAGGATTTGATTGTATCCGGAAAATGCATCCATGAACGATAAGATTTTGTGACCAACCGTGGCTTCGACTAAGCGTTTGATATGGGGTAGCGGTAAGCTGTCTTTTGGACAAGCTTTATTGAGATCGGTGTAGTCGACACATACATGCCACTTACCGTTCTTCTTCTTGACTATGACGGTATTGGCTAGCCAATCGGGATATTTCACTTCTCGTATCAACCCAGCTTTCGACAGCCGTTCTACCTCTTCGTTGGTTACTTTGGCTCTTTCGGGGCCAAGTTATCTTCATTTCTGTTTCATGGGTTTATGGCTTGGGTCCACGTTGAGTTGATGTCATGTGATTTTGATATCTATACCTGGCATGTCCGCTGTTGCCCATGCGAAGGTTTTCTTGTTTTTCTTCAGGAAGGCAATCAGCTCTAGGCGTAAGCTTCCCTTTAACTCGACCCATATGCCCACGCATCGTTCGGGATCGGTTCCATCGATTTGAACCTGTGTTATAAGTTCTACACTTTGTTCATACTTATCCTCTAGTTTTTCTTTCAGGGTCGGATCAGTGGTTCTTTTCTCGATGGTCATTAATTGTTATTGACCCTCGTTGGTTTTGTTGTTGGAAGGACCATCGGAATTGCTCTATTCTGGTTTGAGTTTCTCGACGATCCTTTTGTGGTTATTCATATAGCAAATTCGGGATGCCTCTTGGCTTCCCCTGATGTCTTGTATCTCGTTAGGAGTCAGGAAACATACGCATAAGTGGTAGGTCGAAGGTACCGCCTTCATCCCGTGTATCCAAGGTCTCCCAGGATGGCGTTGAACGGGGAGGGGCAGTCAAGTACGGTAAATTCAACCATTCGGTTCACGTCTCTAGCCCATACGGGAAGTTCAATGACTCCTAGAGAAATGGTCATCTCGCTGTTGAACCCAGATAGCTAGTTGGGTTTGTGCTCGATTTCGGCTTCTTTGATGTTCATCCTATCCAAAGTGGCTTTGAATATGACGTCCACAGAGCTTCTGCCTTCGACCAAGATCCTGGCTACTACGCAGTTGCCCACTTCGAGCTCAATGATCAAAGCGTCGTCGTGGGGCCCGTATAGCCTTCTAGTGTTATTCTCGTTAAACGAGATCATGGTATCTACTTTCTCTTAAGTTCCTGCAGACCTCGGTGCACCTTTAAGTTGGCGTTGGTGTGCCTGGATAGAATTCACGCTATCTCTGCAAAACTTGGAGCATCCCATAATATAGTAAATTAAGGGTTTTGCTTGGGACGTGTTGTTATCCATCTCCTTTTCCCTTCCCCTCTTTGGGGAGGGATTTCCTCGGGGTCTAGCGTTATTAAATTCCATTTTCTTGGGTGGTGGACCCAGATCGACATTCTTTAGCTCTCCATTTTTATATTTTTCGATGAGTGTTGTCGCTCGTTTTCGGACAACTATTTAGGAACTGGAAGCGGTCAGACCCAAGGTCAGACCAAGTGATCTCGCTTCGGTTTAAGCGTGTCGGACTTGGTATCCCAAGCCGTCCCTTAGATGTAGATGATGTTTGCCTCGCTTCAACACCTAAAAAGCAGGAAAGAATGTGTAAACTACAAAGGAGAAACAGAGGGGGTACCTCTGTTTACCTCGTATTTATAGGCGACCAAGGGACATTTTAAAGGCCCCTTGGCCGAGTGAAATTGACCCCGCCATTGGCTGAATGAGATTCACTCGGCCACTGGCGAAATGAAATGCCTAGGCCGGCCAATGGCCGATTGAAGTTGGGCCGGCCATTGGCCGGGTGGGATTCGCTCGACAGAAGGCCGAGTGAGGTGCCTGGGCCGGCCAATGGCCGAATGAAGTTGGGCCGGCCAGTGGTCGGGTGAATTCCGCTCGGCCAGAGGCCGAGTGAGGCATCTGGGCCGGCCAATGGCCGAATGAAGTTGGGCCGGCCATTGGCCTGGTGAGTTTCGCTCGGCCAACGGCCGAGTGAGGCGTCTGGGCCGGCCAATGGCCGAGTGAAGTTGGGCCGGCCATTGACTGGGTGAGTTTCGCTCGGCCAAAGGCATAGTGAGGCGTTTGGGCTGGCCAATGGCGGAATGAAGTTGGGCCGGCCATTGGCCGGGTGAGTTTCGCTCGGCCATAGGCCGAGTAAGGCGTCTGGGCCGGCCAATGGCCGAGTGAAGCTGGGCCGGCCATTGGCCGGGTGAGTTTCGGCCGGCCATTGACGGGGCGAGTTTGTCCGTCCGCTCGAACGGCCGAAAGTGTCGTCGGGTCTCGTCGGGCCGATAACATTAGCCCCCTGAGTTTGCCATCGGGCGTAGCCCGTGTAGTAAACTCAATTGAGCTTCGCCTTTCGCCGTCTCGTCGGACCACCTTGTGTTGAACAGGTAAGCCTTTTTTCCGTTATTTTATTCGTTTTCCGACGTTCTTCTCGTTACCCATGCCCATGCGGTCCCCTAATCACCTATCGGGACATGGGCCCCCTGAGGACATTTTCACCTTTTTTCTAGAATATTCGCATGAGACCCTAGGTGATCTCTTTGATCGATTTTCACCGCCTCTTAGTCGATCACCAATTTCTCCCAACTTTGGGCTTGGATTTTTCCGGCCGGGTGATGATGGGCTCGGGCGACAATGATTTCTCCACCGTGGACGCGTGGTTGGCCGGTGAGGACGTCCACCTGGCGGCCGGAGAGGCTATCGCGCCACCTGGATTGGCCGAGCAAATCCCGGGCGACGCCGGGGCGGCGCTAGGTGTGGCGCACATGGAACGCACAACATGACCGGGACGAGCGACCCCCGGATGAGGTGAGTGCGGGGAGGGACTTGCGCGGCTTGGGCGATGGGTGCACAGCCAAGGGAAACGCCTAGGAGGGCTTTGGCGGGCCGTGCGCAGCAAAGCCGGTCGGGACGAGCACCGAGGGGGCTATCTTGCTGGGCGCCGGCGGTCCTGGAAGGACGCGCGCCTCTGACGAGGATTCCCCTGGCGAGGCGAGCCGAGGGAGGGATGGGCGGGCCCTGGGTGACCTTGGTTGGACAGGTGCCGGCGTGGGAAAGGCCACGCCCCAGGCGGCGGGGTTCGATTGGCTGCGCGCTGGCGGCGCTGAGGGACCGCGCGCGTCAGACGGGGTCGTGCCGGGCCGGGAGCGCGCAAGGGACGAGGCGCCGGACGAGGGCGGCCGGGTTGATGCTAGCGCCTGCGATGGGCTGTGCCGGCTGGGAGGTGTCGGCCGAGAGGTGACGGCTGAGGTGCTGACAGCCCCAACCCTAGGGGCTGGCGGGCCTTGGCCGTGCAAGGACAGCCCGCCCAGCCATGGGTCGAGCCGCGTTGCTGGACCGGTGGAGCGCGCCGAGGGAGGTACACTGGCACCGGGCGAGGGTGACCGGGCGAGTACCGGGGCTGATGGTGGGGCGCGCCGCCCGGCTGACGCCGCCCGAAAGGTAGCGGGCGGCCGAGGGCTGGAGACCAAGACACAGCCCGCCCAAACCCTAGGGGCTGATGGTCCGGGCCAACGCGAGGACAGCCCTCCCGGGAGTGGGCCGGGCTGTGCCTTTGGGCCCATCTGGCCGGGCGCTGAGGGGCCGCGTGCGTCATGGCCGAATGAAACGCGCCTGGCCGAGTGAGGGCAACCGAGTCTCGGCCCACCCAGTCCCTAGGGGCTGACGGGCCAGACCTGCGCGGGGGCAGCCCATCCAGGCACGGGCCGGGTCGCGTTACCGGGCCGGGGGAGCATGCCATCGGGCCGGGGGAGAACGTCACCAGGCCGGGGGATAGCGCCATCGTGCCGAGGGAGAGAGAAAAGGACCTGGCCGCCTCGAGGGCACGTGGGAAGGGCCCGGACGGGTCC
Source organism: Urtica dioica subsp. dioica (assembly GCF_054948205.1). Lineage (NCBI taxonomy): Eukaryota > Viridiplantae > Streptophyta > Magnoliopsida > Rosales > Urticaceae > Urtica > Urtica dioica. Next base: position 24,578,840 of record NC_142760.1, on the reverse strand, counting down.
GGCGGTGAGTGCGCGCGCGAGGGGGCTTGCCCAATCGGCCCCGCTGGCTCGGCCGGATGCACCTCCATCGCTCTGGCTAGCCCCGAAGGCGTGATGAACCCGGAAGGCTCGGGCGAGTCCCCTTTGCGTCATCCACCGTCGATCGTGACGCGTTCTATGACTGCTCGAGTGGATGAGCGCGCCTCGTCTTCCCCTATCGGGGACTCGGCGATCCGAGGCAACTTCGATTGTACCGGCGCCGATGTCTCGAGCTTTCTTTCGCTGGCCAGCTTTGGGAACCCGAGGAAGCGATTCAGTATTCCGTCCTCCGTATCGTTGCCGCTGCCTGACGACCTTCCGACTCGCCCGCGGAAGGGGTATGCCACTGTTCATGAGGCGAGTCTTCACGAGGGATTGCGGCTACCCTTTCAGCCTGTGATCCAGGATCTACTAGCTCGACTTAATGTTCACGCGTCCCAAATGTCTCCATCTTTCTATCGTGTAATGGCCGCGTATCACATGATGCTCTATCGAGCGAGGAACAGGGCCGTGATGGTTGACGATATCAAGAACCTTGTGTCTATTTACGACGTCCTCGGGAAGCCAGGCTTCTATAAAGTTCAGCACCGTAAGCGTTTCCCCATACTTACCAAGTTGTCATCCAAGCATCGATATCCCTAGGTGTGGGTGTCCGAATCCGCATTCGGAGCGGCGCCTCTCACTTTCGGTCTCGCGGGTGACTTCCCGACAAATCATGGTATCGAGAGTTCCGAGCTCGCGCTTGTGGTCGGGGCGGTACCAGACTTGAGGCAACAGGGATCGCTCTTCGAATCCCCGGACCTCATGGCGACCACCGGGTGGTTCATACCTGATAGCGATGGACCTCAGTGTTCTTCCCGAAGCCACGAGATCTTGTCGGGCCCTAAGCCCGAGGCGGGGGGTTCCTACGCCTTACCTCCGGATGCGGGGGGTACTAAGCATGTTCAGGCTGCCATGTGTTTTCCATTTGTGCTTCATTTTGCTTCGTTGATTTGACATCCTTGTTTCTCATTGTGACATGTGCCATGACTCGAGACCGCCCGCGAGCTAGGTCACCCAGGACACGACCCACCACCGGTGTCACTGCTGCTGCCCGTTCTCGGATCGAACCTCAACACGGAGGGTCACCTATGCGAAGCCGTAACGAGGAGAGTTCCTCGAACAAGAGCCCTTCGTCTTCGGTCTCTCTCAGCTCGCCCCCTTGTCAGAAATGTGCTCACATACCGGCGGTGAGGGACGGATGGATTCGATGCTCCTTGAAGAAGCGGCGGAGCTGAGGGGCCAGTACTGTCGGGGAATGCTTGGCGCCCTTTTGATGGACTTCAAGGGCCTTTTAATGACAAGTGACATAGAGTATTTCCAGAACGGGATCAGCGATGCCCGGAAGGTACGATCCGCTTCCCGACCCGTGTATAATTATAGTGCTTACTCCATGTGTTGCGCCCGTTCTTGCAGATGCTAGCGCTAGGACCGAGGCTACCGAATTCTTCCTGACTTGCTGCGACGGATGCAGAACATGTGGGCGGAAATGGAGAGTGCCGCGGCCGATCATGCCGCCGCCTTGGCCGGGGCCTGAACCGTGCAGGAGTTTCAAGCATTTGAGGAGGAGCTGGGACGAGCCCACGAGGAGGCGTCTCGCCTAGGCGCAGAGTTGGCTTCCTAAAGGTCATTGCGAGCGGCCGAGCAGGTATCTCGGGAGAAAGCAGAGCAGTCAGCGGAGACCTTCCTCGGGGAGACGAGGAAACTCCAGGCGTTGCTTAGGCTGAGACGAGGAGCTGAATATCGTCCATGCTCGACTTTCGGCGAGCGATATCTCCCACATCAAGGTGGAACGAGAGTGGGACTCCTTGCTAGTGGAAATGCATGCCACTATCGAAGAGAAGGACGACGCCGTGCATGCCAAGGCGGACTTGGAGGACGATTGGGACATTTCTCTAGAGGAGGCTCACTACGTGGCGGCCACGCGGGTTCGTGACGCGACCGCGAAGGAGAACGCGTCTCACAGAATCACTTTCTCTTTTTTCGAGGGTATGTTTCCTCCCTTGGACGACGTGCCACAGGCGGGAGACCCTCGTCCCCAGGCTCGTGCAGACGCTGCTCAATCGACGAACTGCCCGGCTGACGGAGAGGGCACTGACGTGTTCAGCGTTCTACCACCTGAGGCTGATGAGGAGCAGGTCGACTTCGGCTCCGAGTAGTTGGCTTTATTTTAACTTCCCGCGCGTCTGTTTAGCGCTTGTCTTTGTTTTCCTTTCGGATACTTGGCGTACTCTTTTTTCTTTCGTTGGGTTGTCTTCATAACACTGCTTGCGTTAGTTAAAGTTTTTCCCAATTTATTATGCGTCTTATTTTCTCGATTTACTATGTTTAGCGTAATCGATTTGCGGAATCCGACTACTGCACGTCTTACAACCCCCGGTTTAGTATGTCTAGCGTAATCGGTTTGCACGGCTCAGTGCCACACTTAGTGGCGAGGTCTCCCGTGGACGCTGGCTAGACTAATTTTGTCCGGCGGGTGCGAGTCATGGCCATCCATTCGTGACTCGCTGCCTATCGGCAAGTGTGAGCTGGACGGCTATCGCGCCCATCTTCCGGCGTGTACGCTACCTGTCGACGTGCGTGTCGTGTGCCAGGATGGGTTCGAGGCAAGTGCAGTTCCCACCGAGTGTGGTACCTGTTAGCACGCGTGTTACGTTTTGGGTTTTGACTGAGGATCAGCATTCCGGTGCGCGGATGAGACCTGTTGACGTCTCGCTACGTATCGGTGTGCGAGGTGTCAAGTCGTGCGAAAAGAGATGTGATCAGCGTTCCGGTATGCGGACGAGACCCGTTGATGTTTCGCTACCTTTCGGCGTGCGGCACGTCAACTCGTGCGAGAGCGTCGCGCGATAATAGGTATCCTGTTAGCCCCCCGAGTTTCTTGTGTACTCGTTGAGGAGACTAGAAATTATAACAATATAAGACAAAGGTTTTGAGGCGAAACGTAATCCCATTACTACTGTTGTCGCTGATTTTTGGACAACTATTTAGGAGCCCAGAGTGGTTAGACCCAAGGCCGGACCAAGTGGTCTCACTCCGGCTCGAGCGTGTCGGACTTGGTATCCTAAGTCGTCCCTTAGCTGTGGGTGAAGCTCACCTAGTCTCGATACCTGAAAAGCAAACAAGAGATTGTGAACTACAAAGGGGAAACAGGGGGGGTGCCCCTGTTTACCTCTCCGACGCTCAACATTAGTGGGATTGAGGTAGGGTATAGAGGTTTTGGGGGTGTTTAGAGGCCGAGACTTGAGAGAAACGAGCGAGGTACGAGTTCGACAGCGTTTCAATACTCAAAAATGGATTACCTGGACTAGGGGAGCGGCCCCTGTATTTATAGGCAGCCAAGGGGTGGTTTGAAGACCCCTTGGCCGAGTGAGCAAGTTTGGGTCGGCCATTGGCCGGCTGAAGGGTTGGGTCTGCCAATGGCCGAGTGAGGAGTCTTGGCCGGATGAAGGTTCACTTGGCCATTGGCCGAGTGAACTGCTGGAAGGTTCACTCGGCCAATGGCCGAGTGAACTGCATGGCCGGCTGAAGGGTTCACTCGGCCATTGGCCGAGTGAACTGCTGGAAAGTTCACTCGGCCAATGGCCGAGTGAACTGCCTGGGCGGCTAGAGGGTTCACTCGGCCATTGGCCCAGTGAACTGCTGGAAGGTTCACTCGGCCAATGGCCGAGTGAACTGCCTTGGTGGCTGGATGGTTCACTCGGCCATTGGCCGAGTGAACTGCTGGAAGGTTCACTCGGCCAATGGCCGAGTGAACTGCCTTGGTGGTTGGATGGTTCACTCGGTCATTGGCCGAGTGAACTGCCCAATGGCCGAGTGAGCCATTGACTCGGCCCATGGCTGGGCAAGGCATTTGTCTTGGCCATTGGTTTGGGCCGGCCCCTGGTTGAGTCAGGATTTCGCCGCCCAAGGCCTCGTACCAGCCACGTGGGACGAAGAGATGCCTTTGTTCTCGTCGGCCCTAGACGGGCCGATAACATTAGCCCCCCAAGTTTCCGGTCGAGCGTAGGTCGAGTGGAAACTCAAAATCTACGCTTTAATGCGGATGCGGGATGAATGCTCCCGGGTTTGCGTCACGGGGAACGGCCTTTGCGCGTCGCGAGGGACGGCCTTTGTGCGTCACGAAGGACGACTTATTGTTCTGAGTCGATCGTGCGTGGCTTACTTTCTCGACCTACCAATAAAGGCGCGATCGATTTGCACAGTTTATTGTGCGCGGCTTAGTTTCTCGACCCACCAATGAAGGCGTGATCGATTAGCACGACTTTATTGTGCGTGTCTTATTTTCTCGACTTACCAATGAAGGCGTGATCGATTAGCACGACTTTACTGTGCGTGTCTTATTTTCTCGACCCACCAATGAAGGCGTGATCGATTAGCACGACTTTATTGTGCGTGTCTTATTTTCTTGACCCACCAATGAAGGCGTGATCGATTAGCACGACTTTATTGTGCGTGTCTTATTTTCTCGACCTACCAATGAAGGCGTGATCGATTAGCACGACTTTATTGTGCGTGTCTTATTTTCTCGACCCACCAATGAAGGCGTGATCGATTAGCACGACTTTATTGTGCGTGTCTTATTTTCTCGACCCACCAATGAAGGCGTGGTCGATTAGCACGACTTTATTGTGCGTGTCTTATTTTCTCGACCCACCAATGAAGGCGTGATCGATTAGCACGACTTTATTGTGCGTGTCTTATTTTCTCGACCCACCAACGAAGGCGTGATCGATTAGCACGACTTTATTGTGCGTGTCTTATTTTCTCGACCCACCAACGAAGGCGTGATCGATTAGCACGACTTTATTGTGCGTGTCTTATTTTCTCGACCTACCAATGAAGGCGTGATCGATTAGCACGACTTTATTGTGCGTGTCTTATTTTCTCGACCTACCAATGAAGGCGTGATCGATTAGCACGACTTTATTGTGCGTGTCTTATTTTCTTGACCTACCAATGAAGGCGTGATCGATTAGCACGACTTGGGCCTCGAGGGGGCCTTGGTGTCACGTTTGTGTGACCGGGTTTTCCGTGGGCGCTGGCTAGACCAGGTACGTCCGGTGGGCGCGAGCCTTTGAAACCCATTTGGGACTTGCTGCCCTTCGGCTCACGAGCTGGGTGGCAAGCGCGGACTCGGGACTCAACTCGAGGACTCGTGTAGAGCCTGCACGAGGGGTTACTGTTGTCAATGGTGCCCACAAGAAGAGTAGTAGTGTATATTTATGTACATTTGATGTCATATAGTCTTACGAAGACTCTTGCTTGTAATTGCTTATTCATTAATAAAAAGTTGAAAAGTTCATTCAATCTTCTTTGTTTGAAGCTTTATGATAAAACCTTAGTCTTTTAGTCCATAAACAAACTTAACAACTTACGAAGAGACAAATGTAGATTTGCATGAACAAACTCTTCGTAGTTTGCTTAAAACGATATATTCGCAATCTTAGGGTCAAAGGACTATTGACCTCAGTATGATTGTTAGAAGAATCTATGATGTCTGGTTATGAGGCATTGAGAGTTGGGGACTCTATAGTTCTTCTAGGTATCTTCCGAAGGTACTGAATTGACCAGTGCACTTCTAGAGACAATATAAGAACAAACCACTTAACCTCTTATGTCTCGAAGTCACTATGTATGAATTGCATCATGCTTACCTTAATCCTGAAATGAGACATGCCCTTTCACACCTTAGTATTCTCATTTGAGAAAGTCAGAGTTCGGACTCACTATGTCATTCCGAACAGGGCCTATTGGTGAAATACTAAGTTGTGAGTATGTCATGAGTAACTTTGTGAAGTTCTCATAGATATGGAATTCATGTACAAGATTGCTGAAATGCAATGTATGTCACCTCATGCTTTGTTCCTTGGAGTGTGAATAAATGAACTGGCCAGTGTCCAAATTGAGTCCTGACTCTTTTGGATGAAACAATGTGACTTGTTAGCTCCTCGTCAATACATTGTTTCTAACTTATTCACAAGCGACAAAGGAGTTGAGGAAATAACAGCTAGAAGGGTAAAATGGTAATTTAGTAAATCCCGACTAGCTGATGACATTCATGAAGGGTAAACATAGATAATATTCAGTGGATCCGCTCATCATAATTAGGTCGAATTCTTGAGTAGAAAATAAATTCATTTGAACCGAGAGATTTTCAGTGTCAGCTCTTTAGTGGAGTCAGTTGGCATTAAGCTAAACTTGGAAAAGGTTTGTGAACTTTTGAGTCCAAGTGTTTAGCTCAAGCTTTGTTCATTTGGGTCCATGAGGTCACTGTCACGAATCACATCGATAGGAATAGTTAAACTGGAAGCTAAGTCAAAACAAGAACGAAAATTGTCGAAAGGGTATTTTTGTCTTTTGAGACATATGGATGAAATGGATGTCAATAAATTTTGACAAGTTCATTTGATGACTTAATGTCACTCGGCCATAACTTGATTATTGGGCCTTCTGAATTAATTTCATTTCATAAGAATTTTATTGAAAATTCTAAATGGGCCTTTTCTTATGTTGTCTTAAACAAGTGAAGAAAATTCTAGAAGCCTTTTTCTAGACATGTTGGGCGCCCATAATACCCAAGGAAAGAGAAAATATTTTGTGCATAAATGTATCAAGATACTTGCGAAAAGAAAAAGAGGAAACAAATTTGCATGTAGATGCACTAGAGTAATCGGCCAAGTAAGAGAAAGGCAAGGCAAGGAACCAAAAAGGAAACAAATCCAAGCCTTCTAGAAGGCTGCCTTGGCCGTGTGGAATAAGAGGGAAATGGGCAATATTTGCTCATGAATATGTGATATTCTATAGAAGAGGAAACTACCTTATTGAAGGTGAGACCTCTCCTATAAATAGGAGCCTCATTCCTCACATTTCATTCATCCAAGTTTAAGAGATTTGAGAGACTCTCTCTCTAGAACTTTGGCCGAAAATCCTCTCTCTCTCTCTCTAGTTTATTTTCGATTATTTCTTGTCTTGGCACCTAGGTCCTCACTCGACCTAGTGTTTAGCTCTACGACGTCGAGACTCGTTCTTAAGTCGTAGTGTTTAAAAGTGCCCACTCACTGATTCCTTCTTTTCGAGTGATTTAGTGATAGAAACTTTCGTGGTTGCTCGAGGTGCCGAGGAAAGAAAGAGAGACGTGCTGCGAGGGGAGACGAGCGTTGCAACTTTCCAAAAGCTTCTACAAGGTTCAAGCTTCAAGAAAGGTTAGTGAACTTCATAACTCATATTGGTTTTTAATTACATGTACTTGCACTTGTCTAGGTTAGTAAAAACTGTTTTACTTGTAAAATAAAATTTTTAAAATTCCGCCGCTTAACGAAGGGTTAATTATTTTCTCAAACCCTAGATCGATTCCAACAAATGGTATCAGAGCTATGGTCAAAGATTAGCATGTACGTGTTTTTAAAATTATGAGCTTGAAAATCGTTTTCGAAAGTTTACTAATTTTGTGACAAGTTAGAATTGTAATCTTAGATTTTTTTTAATTTAATGCTCTTGTCTTTAAATTAAAAAGCATGTTGATTTTCTATGAGTTTGGGATTTTTTTAAAACACATTAGAATCAGTTCTAAAAGTTTTTAATTTTTTATATTGAAAAACGTGTTTTAAAGGTTTGAGAAATTTCGGTAAATTTTGTGACTAGTTACTTTGTCTTTCTAGTTTATTTTATTTACCGTATTCGTTTTATGCTTGTTGTTATTTCTTTTATGCCTTGTTATTACCTTGCTAATAAAACACAAATAAAAGCTTTAACAACCTTCATAAAACGTTCCGTTACACTTGATTCTTTTTCGCACCTAAATAGGACCAAGCTTTAATTTATTTCTTTTCTTCGAGCTGGAGTAAACCCGCATTAAAAGTGGCATAACTCTCTGCTCAGAAATCGAAATTTAATGATTCTTGAATCAAATGAAAGCTCTGTCTGTCCTCTGTCCAATACCACCGGTTTCGGCTCAAAAGGACATCGGAGCCGCCAGATATGGCGATTTTACTCCGAGGTGCGCGGCTGTCGAAAACTCCAGTTTTTAGAAATCCGGATTTTCAAACCCCACTACCATGAGTTATAGAACTCTAATGAGAAAATTTTCTTGAGCAAAAATGTTTTTCATATGATTATAAACATGATGTGTAAGATTAAAATGTTTTGTTTTTTGAAAGTTTAATTGAAATTGAATCTTTACAAAACTAGTTTGAATTTTGAAAAACCGTTTTCACTTTCAAACTTGAAAATATTTTGTCATCCAAATCAAATAAATTTTCAAAATGTTTTCAAAACTATATCTATATCACATATGTTCAAAATCTATATGCTCTTGAAAATTTGAGTGGGAGGTCTCCTTGTAGACAAGCCGAAAAATAAAAAAGATGTGTAATCTCAAACTTTCAAGTGTTCGAGTGAGTTGAAGTTCACACTTCCCTCACGCACTTTCCCGAAATAGAAAATAGGAAAAGATCGAGTATGTACCTTGTGCCTTTATGCACTAATACTGCTCTGAACATGTCGATCTAGGATTCTCTTCTAGTTGTCCGCTCTGTCGCTCTCTAACTAGGAAATTTGTTTCCGAACTTATAAGAGTCGATGAACCATCTCCAAAAACTAAGTGGGAGGGTTATATTCGTTGTTTGTAACCCGCGATCCCCAACACTAGTGAAAGATGCAATAACGTGGGACTAAGAGCCGCTCTTGCGACCCTCACTTAAATGTGAGTACTCCAAGGCGTTATTGCTTCGATCATTGCTCAATGAGCTACGTCCGAGAGTGATGCAATGATGACAAGGCCTCCCCTTGGGGGATTGTTTTTCAAAGCTGATCTTTTGGACTAAGTGGTTGGTTGCACACTTAGGCTCAATCCCTAGTATCCTCCCTTGAGGCTCTACGAAAGGATGTGAGTGACCAAACCAATTTACAAGGTGGCTAGTCAAAAATAGATGTATTGACATCTTGGCTTAGCATTAATGATGTGTCATTTACTTATAAATGGAGATTTTTTGCGGCCTTCTCTTGAGGGAGTAAATTATCGTTTGGTTTATAACACCTTTGGATTTTACAAAAGTCTTAATAAAACTTAAATCCTAAAGCAAAGACTAATCATAAACTTGTTTCAACTTATATAGGCAATATGTCTCTCAACCATCTCTCAATCTTTCTTTCCTCGATCAAACTCGAAAACGAAAACTACGTAGATTCGAAACGTAACCTCGACATAATACCTACCGTTAACAAGCACAAATGGGTACTCACCACCACGTGTCCTCCTCTGACGAATGATGATTCAACTCAAGAGGACAATGACGCCTTAGCGGCCTGGCTTCGATCCGATGAGATTGTGAGGTGCTATATCTTGGCATCTATGAACAATATGCTGAGAGAGCAACATCGTGACATCGAGACTGCCGCCGAAATGCTCTACAATCTCCTTGAGATGGTTGGAGGGCAAGGACGGCAAACAAGGCTACAAGCAGTCCGACAGTTTATGAACTGTCATATGCAGGCTAGGACTCCTGTTGGAGACTTCATGATACTGATCATTAGTTTTCTGAATAAGAATGGAAATCCTAGGATCTGAGATTGATGGGAAGAATGTCATAGATATGATCTTAGAAACTCTCCCCGCGTCTCTTGATACCTCCAAGATGAACTACTCCATTAACAAGCTAGAGTACACTGTTACCAAGCTTATAATGGAATTTCACACTGCTGTAGGTCTCACTAAGAGAAAGAGGAATCAAGGAGAGGCACATGCTACTGAGCAAAAAGCCTCCGCCTCTGGAACTGTGAACAGACCTTAAAAAGCCGATAAAAAGAACTGTTGTTGGCCCGTCTAGGGCCAACGGGAACAAGGGCATCTCTTCGACCCACATGGCTAGTACGAGGTCTTGGGCTGCGAAACCCTGACTCAACCAGGAGCCGGCCCAAACCAATGGCCAAGTCAAAGCCCAGCCGTGGGCCGAGTCAATGGCTCACTCGGCCATTGGCTGGGTCAAATGGCCCACTCGGCCATTGGACAGTTCACTCGGCCAATGGCCGAGTGAACCCTTCAGCCACCAAGGCAGTTCACTCGGCCATTGGCCGAGTGAACCTTCCAGCAGTTCACTCGGCCAATGGCCGAGTGAACCCTTTAGCCACCAAGGCAGTTCACTCGGCCATTGGCCGAGTGAACCTTCTAGCAGTTCACTCGGCCAATGGCCGAGTGAACCCTCCAGCCGCCAAGGCAGTTCACTCGGCCATTGGCCGAGTGAACATTCCAGCAGTTCACTCGGCCAATGGCGGAGTGAACCTCCCAGCTGCCTCAGCAGTTCACTCGGCCATTGGCTGAGTGAACCTTCCAGCAGTTCACTCGGCCAATGGCCGAGTGAACCTCAGCCGGCCCAAGACCTTCACTCGGCCAATGGCCGAGTGAACCTCACCACCATGTTCACTCGGCCATTGGCCGACCCAGCCTCCTCCAAGGCCGACCCAAACATGCTCACTCGGCCAAGGGGTCTTCAAACCACCCCTTGGCCGCCTATAAATACCAAGGCACCCCCTTTGGTCCAGGTAATCCATTCTTGAGTACTGAAACGCTGCCGAACTCGTACCTCGCTCGTTTCTCTCAAGCTTTGGCCTCTAAACACCCCTAAAACCTCTATACTCCACCTCAATCACACTAATGTTGAGCGTCGGAGAGGTAAACAGGGGCACCCCCCCTGTTTCCCCTTTTGTAGTTCACGTGTTCTCTACTCCTTTTCAGGTACTCTGACGAACTCAAGGGACATCCACAGCTAAGGGACGACTCGGGATACCGGGTCCGACACGCTCGAGTCAAGACGAGACCACTTGGTCCGGCCTTGGGTCTAACCGTCTTTGGCTCCTAAATAGTTGTCCGAAAAACAGCGACAACAAGAACTGTCCTGCCTATCTCAAAGCAAAGGAACATAGTATTGTACTAGTTACTGAAGCATGCTTAGTAGCTGATAATGTATCAATGTGGATTCTTGACTCCGCTGCTACTAACCATATTTGTTGTTCCTTGAATGGATTCAAGAAAACCAAAAGCTTAGAGGAAGGCGAGTTCTGTTTTAAATGGGGTGATGGGAGCCTGGTGTCCGCGAAGGCTGTGGGATCCGTGACGCTGTCTTTTGAAGACCGCACTTTAAACTTGAATAATGTTTATTTTGTTCCTACCTTTGGGAAGAACTTAATATCTGTTGCTCGTCTTCTTGAGCAAGATTATTGTTTAAAGTTTATAAAGAATGGAATTCGTATTTCTTTTTCTAATTCTTTCGTCACTGATGCATGTATGAAGAATGGTCTTTTTTACATCTATCCCACTCAACCTTCTCTTTTAGACACCGAAATAGATAACGATCTAATTAGGGAGCCAAAGAGGATCAAACTTTCTGAATCCTCCGATCTAACAAAATCAACATACCTCTGGCACTTAAGACTTGCTCATATCAGTCTAGATAGGATTAAGAGACTTGTGAGGGATGGTCCACTCCAAGCCTCTGCAATAGGTTCACTACCTACTTGTGAATCCTGCATAGAAGGAAAAATGACTAAGCGACCTTTCTCCGATAAAGGTCGAAGAGCCACTGAGTTGCTGGAACTAATACATTCTGATGTATGTGGTCCGCTCAACCTGTTGTCAATGGTGCCCACAAGAAGAGTAGTAGTGTCTATTTATGTACATTTGATGTCATATAGTCTTACGAAGACTCTTGCTTGTAATTGCTTATTCATTAATAAAAAGTTGAAACGTTCATTCAATCTTCCTTGTCTGAAGCTTTATGATAAAACCATAGTCTTTTAGTCCATAAACAAACTAAACAACTTACGAAGAGACAAATGTAGATTTGCATGAACAAACTCTTCGTAGTTTGCTTAAAACGATATATTCGCAATCTAAGGGTCAAAGGACTATTGACCTCAGTATGATTGTTAGAAGAATCTATGATGTCTGGTTATGAGGCATTGAGAGTTTGGGACTCTATAGTTCTTCTAGGTATCTTCCGAAGATACTGAATTGACCAGTGCACTTCTAGAGACAATATAAGAACAAACCATTTAACCTCTTATGTCTCGAAGTCACTATGTATGAATTGCATCATGCTTACCTTAATCCTGAAATGAGACATGTCATTTCACACCTTAGTATTCTCATTTGAGAAAGTCAAATTTCGGACTCACTATGTGATTCCGAACAAGGCCTATTGGTGAGGTACTAAGTTGTGAGTCTGTCATGAGTAACTTTGTGAAGTTCTCATAGATATGGAATTCATGTACAAGATTGCTGAAATGCAATGTATGTCACCTCATGCTTTGTTCCTTGGAGTGTGAATAAATGAACTGGCCAGTGTCCAAATTGAGTCTTGACTCTTTTGGATGAAACAATGTGACTTGTTAGCTCCTCGTCAATACATTGTTTCTAACTTATTCACAAGCGACAAAGGAGTTGAGGAAATAACAGCTAGAAGGGTAAAATGGTAATTTAGTAAATCCCGACTAGCTGATGACATTCATGAAGGGTAAACATAGATAATATTCAGTGGATCCGCTCATCATAATTAGGTCGAATTCTTGAGTAGAAAATAAATTCATTTGAACCGAGAGATTTTCAGTGTCAGCTCTTTAGTGGAGTCAGTTGGCATTAAGCTAAACTTGGAAAAGGTTTGTGAACTTTTGAGTCCAAGTGTTTAGCTAAAGCTTTGTTCATTTGGGTCCATGAGGTCACTGTCACGAATCACATCGATAGGAATAGTTAAACTGGAAGCTAAGCCAAAACAAGAACGAAAATAGTTAAAAGGGTATTTTTGTCTTTTGAGACAAAGGATGAAATGAATGTCAATAAATTTTTTGACAAGGTCATTTTATGACATGTTTCACTCGGCCATGACTTGATCATTGGGCCTTGTGAATTAATTTCATTTCATAAGAATTTTATTGAAAATTCTTATTGGGCCTTTTTCATGTTGTCATGAACAAATGGAAAAGCTTCTAGAAGCCTTTTCTAGAAGGCCTTGGGCGCCCAACATACCCAACCAAGAGAGTTTATTTTGTGCATAAATGTATTTAGATACTTGCCAAAAGAAAAAGAGGAAACAAATTTCCCACACATGCTTGTAGGAAATTCGGCCAAGTGAGAAAAGGGAAAGCCAAGGAACAAAAAAGGAAACAAATCCTAGCCTCTAGGAGGCAGCCTTGGGCGCCCAACATGGAATGGGAAATAAAGGATTTTTGCTCATGAATATGTGATATTCTATAGAAGAGGAAACTACCTTATTGAAGGTGAGACCTCTCCTATAAATAGGAGCCCCATTTCCTCACAATTCATTCATCCAAGTTTAAGAGATTTGAGAGACTCTCTCTCTAGAACTTGGCCGAAGTCCTCTTCTCTCTCTCTCTAGTTTATTTTCGGTTTTCTCTTGTCTTGGCACCTAGGTCCTCACTCGACCTAGTCTTTAGCTCTGCGACTTCGAGACTCGTTCTCAAGTCGTAGTGTTTAAAAGTGCCCACTCACTAATTCATTCTTTTCGAGTGATTTAGTGATAGAAACTATCGTGGTTGCTCGAGTTCCCGAGGAAAGAAAAGAGAGACGTGCTGCGAGGGGAGACGAACGTTGCCAACCTTCCAAAGGCTCATCAACGTTCAAGCATCAAAAAGGTTAGTAACTTTTATAGCTCATATTAGTTTTTATTTACATGCATATGCTCTTGTCTAGGTTAGTGAAAACTAGTTTTACTTAAAAAGAAAATTTTTAAAATTCCGCCGCTTTGCGAAGCGTTTAATCTTTTTCTTAAACCCTAGATCGATTCCAACAAATGGTATCAGAGCTATGGTCAAAGGAATGCATGTGCATGTTTTTAAATTATGAGCTTGAAAATCGTTTTCGAAA